>NW_017728994.1:65824038-65834038 GCF_001723915.1 Gavialis gangeticus | reverse complement strand
CTAGAAACAAAATGTTGCAGCTGTGTTAGTTATTTCACAGCTTCTAATACATTCTGCAGCAAGTGATATTCCTCATATTACCTTGTTCAAAATGTGCATGGGGCAGCTGGCTCTTTTTTCCTTTCCTTACATTTTCATGATTTATATAAATACTTTTGCAGCTGTATTGTATTTTATTTTTATCCTTTGCATTTTATTGGCACAAAACTACTCGTGCATTTACAGTGCTCCCATGCGTATTTACCTATTTATTCCATGATTATTTATTGAAAGCTATCTCATGCTCAGTTACTTTTCCACTTTCTTTTGCTTTAAACATTAAACAGATGCAGTCTATTTTCAAATAATTTAAACACAAATCTTGATGAGTGAATTCTCTCCTTCTGCTGTGTCAGTGATTTTTTTGTTTTCTTGAATTGCACATATCCATCTGCTCTATCAAATCGCACACAGATTGGAGAGTTACAGGACCTCCAGGGAGTGGAGCAATTTTAAATATTTTTATTAAGAAAGATATACAAATTTCCATTTCTTTTTAGATGATATTTAATTTATAACTTTAAAGTAGTCTCTAAATGGGCTGATTGTGAACAAGTCTTGATTGAGGTCCTAATCCTTTTTGGTTTTTTTCCTTCCCCAAAGAAGGATATTGATTGATTACACTTGACTTCTGATAGGCCTGGTTACCTTTTGCCTTGTAGCAAGCATTTTGCCTGAGTAAGTAAGTATAGGACAGGGGATTTGCTTTGCTTTTAGGAATGTGTTGGGAACTGCGTTCTCTTCTAAAAGAAATCCAAGTTTCTTCTTATTCCATAATCACAGCATTTCTCACCAACAGCCATGTGAGAGTGACTATACTTTATTGGTCAGAGGAAAACTGTTTTAAATGTGTTTTGTTTTGTTTTGTTTCGTCCCCAGAAAGGAAAATAAAAGAAGGGAGAGTGAGAAGATGTGCATAATGTTAAACATGGTTGACATTAGAGACTGAGGCAGTGAGGCAAACTTATGCAAGATATACAATCCATTATGCAAAATAGGGACGTTCCCAACATAATGTGATTATGATTATTATTTGTATGGCCAAACCTGCAGGAAAAGTCCATGGAAAGCCCAAGTTTGTATTCTAAGTAAAGATTTAAATGAGCAAGAATGACTTGTACTACATTAGGGAATGTTACTAAAAAATCCCAGGTGTACCCTGACCCAGTGGCAGCATCTTTGAAATATTCCCTAAAGTTTTCCAGTAAAGACGTGACATGGGAGTGATCTTACTAAACATTGATGAAGTCCTAAGGGGAATTGGAGGCGTTCAGCACCAGCAGCAGTAGAGCATTAGAAACACGCTATACTAATGATATCCTTTTGCATTGCAATGGGACAGTCAGTGTAGCAAACAACCTTTTTAATGAACACTATGTTACTTGATTGAAGATTTTGCAGAGAGGTTTGATGTCTTATTGTAACTTTTAATGAATTTATCTACTTCCTCCTTGTGAGGAGGGCACAAACCGATTTTTATCAATACCCTGTGTTGATTAGTCTTTGGGTTGTCCATCAGTCCTTCACTGCAATTGTTAATAATTTGTGGTGTGTCTTCAGTCACCAAAGTCATAAAACTGCTTATGTTTCTAGGGATTCATGAAAACTGGCATTGTCTGAACGCTCTTGAATAATAAATACTAGGGACTCCCAACAGTTAACAGCATGGCAAACTTATGAGATCGAGTCACAAACCACTCTTTTGGTATAAACCTGCTCTGATAGTTTTGCTTTTTAAATTCAATATATTGCATAAAATGATGTTAAAAACCTAATGAAAGATAGCTTTTAAAATGAGTAATTTGCTCTTCTTTGCTGAGTAATCAAAGGGAATGCCACCCCCCAACAGCCCATTCTCACTGAAGACAGAACAATGATCTACCTGAGGGAAATATACACTTTCATTTTAAGAAGCTGAGAGATTAACTAACCCAAAATCTTCAGGGAATACATAATTACCAAAATGTAACTGTAGCAGCAACCTCACCACCTCCTTTCATGTTCTGCACACCTCTGACTCAGCCTCCTAAACTCTGATTATCTAACGTTTTGAGGCAGAGGCAATGCCTTTCCAGGTGAAGACTTTCACACCAAATTTCAGTTCCCAATGCAATTCTACTCAGGAAAAGAATTTAAAATATATATATTTGGTTACATGATTAGTGTTGGTTCAGAAATCGCTGTATCAAATAGTCTCAGGTGATAGCAGAAAAAAAGTATTGCTCTGTAACTTCCAGCAACCCAGAACCCATCTGAGAGTCAAGGCAGGTTATTACCTTCCCAGGCATTATCAGGTGTTTTAAAGGTTCTCTAGGACTAATTAAACCTTATTACTTAAGCAAAACCCATTGTCTCCAGATGCAACTAACTGGAATTTAGTGAACAATACTACTGCTGACACAAAAAGGGTCTCTCAGTTGAAGACTATCAGGAGCAAAAAGCAGCAGAACCCTAGTTAGATCACTTAATTCAGCAGATCTTTAAATGCATAGGGTATACACAAAATAGCAGCTATCCTCTTCAGAGGAGAATATACTTAAGGTGATGCCTATTTCCAGAATGTTACTTTCAACAATAGGATCTGATCGTGAATATGATCATATAACCTTAACTTTAATATTGCTAAATATATAAACATGTAGCATGTTATAGGTCAACCTTTTAGTAGTAGATGATAAATAAGCCCTTGTAACATGAGCTGCCAGGTAACCTGAGTATAGCACTACCACTGAATTCAATAGGGGTCCATCGAGGACAAGCTGGAACGTCTGACTCCCAACATAGGAAAACTGCCAAAAATATGATGTTCAGCTCTACCTTGTGTCAAATAAGCCAATCAACCCTCATAAGCTTGTCAAGGACAGAATTAATGTTTAAATTCTAATTTTTTCCCCCTAAAATATGTGAGAGTTTAGAGCTTATGGCCAACAGTTTTGGAGCCCTTTAGTTTTTTTTCTTAATCCGGTGTACCCCAACCCTGACCTGAAGGAACTACTTGCAATGGAGAAATGATAGCTATCAAGAAGGGGCAATTGGGACAAAAGCTGGAGATGACTTTGCAATCTGAGACTAGTCATTCGCTAGCTATCAGAAATCATTGTTGCCACTAACCGGAGCTAGATGGAAAAAGCTCCAAGTTAAAGGATCTCTGCTTCTGTCACTCATATGCTTTGCCATCCATTCCCCACAAGTATGAAATAAATGACAATTAGCTGAAAACCTTTATCGCTGCATTGTTTGAGTTCTAAGTAATTTAATTAGTTTGCACAAAGTCACTCTGTTTATTCAGTAGGGACATCTGCACCACACCACTTCTGGTGGAGACAATCTTCTCAAGATTAACCTTGGGAACCACCTGTAGCTCCCACATTTCCATTTCTTTATTACTGGACCACAGTTTCTTTGAGAGACAGGATGCTTCCTTTCCAACTCTTTTCACTCTTAACCAGTTGATGGCAATGAGATCTGTAGGATCAGGCATAGGACTAGACACACTTTCAGAGCCATTATTCATAATCTTCATTTGAAGTAAATAAAAAAATACAAAGCACTCATGCCTTCCTGATACACGTTAAAGTAACTGTGCCAGCATTAAGGAAAAAAGGTGTGGTAAAAAGAAAATATTTTCAATGTTTTGAAAGGCAACAATTAAACATAAAACTGAAAAGTCTGCCGACCTAAAACAATGGTCTTGAATTTGAGTTAGTTGTTCATCCAAAATGACCTCATCAGTGTACCTAAAAGTCACTACTCATCTCCATGCATGACTCTTAGCAGAAGCAATGTGGGAACAAGGACTTAGAAATGACGAGCGTAATATAATTAATTAAAATAATATTCTTTCCTCTCCACTAGTTAAAATTAAAATAATATTCTTTTCTCTCCACTTGTTTCCACGGACTTCCCAACAATCAACACTGGCCATGCGATACGTATTTTAAGTAGTATAATAACAATCTCTTAAGGTGCTTCATGGCGGAAATTTACTTCATGGTATAGGATAGAATTTGGCTTTATAATACAAATGAAAAGCCCTGCTCACAGTCTAGAGATGGGGAGGTGAAAAAAGTATTTTTATGACCTCTAGATTTTCATGGTTAAGAAGCACATCTGTTAGCCGGTGGCTTGAATTCTGCTTGAGGTATAAAAATCTTTGCCACTTCTGGAGTAATGAAAGAAGCCAGCCTAGGTATTGTATACCATCTCGCATTAAGAAAAATTCACAGGTTTAACGCCATCTGTATTTAAATCCAAGGACAGATGAGACATTTAAATTTTAGTAGCACTCAGTTATATACCTGACACAGAAAAATGGCTACAATCCTTTTTATCAGGCCGGTGAATAGGCATTAAATGACAAAATATTAGTCAGGCCATAGATCCACAAAACCTATAAGTTCTGAAGCAGCTTCATTAAATCTATTTTTTTCGGAGGGGAGAAGAATGTCATGGTACAGTGTTGCCAGTATTTGAGACATAGGTCTTTTTAGAGGATCACGGCCAGATACTTCATCTATCTGTCCATTTTCATATTTATTGTTTTACCAATCACTTTATTCATCCATCTGTTCATCTGTGTAAACCCATTTTTTAAAATTTTAATTTTTATTTATAGACTGACCTTAATAAACTCTCTTCAAGTACCGCATGTTTATCACTGTCATGGATGAAAATGTTATTAATGACAGGAGGGTTTAACAGTGAAGATGACTGCCCTTTAAATTCCTTTTCAGCTGACTGGGCCGCAGCAACTCAGCTGGGTGGAGGTGGCTCCGATCAATAAGGTCAGAGTTCAGTGACTGTTCCCATCACTTCTATCATTCCCATCATTGCCAGCTAACGATGCCTGCAGGTGGAGTGTTGCAGTTTTCTACATTTATGAATTGCCTCACTCCATATTGAAGGTTCTTCAGCCCTGTAGGAAAATCTCTGGATATTTATTTTGAAATACATACAAGTTAACACATGGACATTGAGAAAAGAAAAATAATCCAGTGTAAGATAACAAGAATTGTGTGTCTGTAATGCAGCACTAGCATAATTTTGGACAAAAGTATGCTAACTTAGGTTTCAGCGGGTACAATGAAATGCTAATTCCAAGGCCCTCAAGACTAAAATACATTCTCTTTCATTTAAGACCATGTAATAACCAGATGACTTGTTCATATACAAATCTGCACCAACCAATTATTAGGTGTCTATGTCAGATCTGAAGTGCAATGGATATTTTCCTCACAGGCAGGCAATTTGTAACTTAATTCAGAAAATGACTTTTAGTACCTTTATTACCATAATAACACTTCTGTTTAATTACCAACAAAAATATACAAGATTGTTACTCTGAAAAAAATAGCTGGGGAGGAAAAGTGGTAAGAAACCCTTATGTTAGCTTCAAATTCATATATGGTAGATTAAGTCTAATTCGAATATATGATGCATAATAGTCACAAGTTTGCTATAAGTCCATTCAGTTGACAGAAGGCCTAACCTTGCTTGAAAAATACATTTTTATTTGGCTGACTTAAAGCAGGTTTGACAAATACTCAGGAAGATACCTCAGCCCTCACTTTTTATCTTTGGTTGGCTTAGGTGCTTTTTGTGACAGAGTTTTGGCATTAAAGATGTAGCTGTTAGGATGGGGACGTGCCATTCATGACTTCATTTAATCTCCTAGGTCATTAGCCCTTGGAGTCCTGCCTTGGGTTTTCTCTCAATAGTGGTGGCATGTCAAGTCATAAACTTATTTAATCCAATGTTGTTGAAAATCTGTAATTTTGACAGTCAAATAAGCAACCCAAATGCGTATACTATTTTGTGACATGTAATTTTAACTTCATTCAGTCTCTTTGCTTTTGAGACATTGGTACCTGCAGGATAGGGCAATAAAATAAGGATGTACAAGAATGTGTCAAATGTAGGGCTTCCCTAAATTACACTTGGAGGCACAGATTAATACATTTAATACATTCCAGTCATGAGTGAAGTACTTATAGCAGAACAACTGCTCCTTCAGTGATATCATTCACTGGAATGAACTACAGCTAACAGTGACAAGCTGGAAAAATGCCCCCACTTTTCAAACTGTACAAATGGCATTTGGACACAGTAACTCAAAACTGGACACTTCATTTCAAGTTTAAAGCTAGTGGTCCAGTCAAAAGCTATTACTCCATCTTCTTTATTTGTAGTCCATGCTTTTGTGCTCTTTAAGAATCAAATAAATACTGGTGTAATGGTTAGCAACTGCCAGTTCAACGAAAAATACTGCTAAATTCACCAATAAGTCTTTTTTCTACACACAAAAATTTATGACATAAGAACTGAACCCATTCCTGTTACGATGTCTGGATAGTTTTTTAATGTAGAGGGAGACTCACTTTAGTGATAAGAGTTTAAACCTGAACTACTTTTTCCTTGTTTTTGCATCATATGTCTAGTTTTGGGAAGAGTGTGAAGTAAAGGATCAGTATGTGGAAGTGAAGGTGTACTGAGTTGCCCCAATCTCAGCTTCATGCTCCAGATAGGAGCATTTATTCTGTAGCTGGACAACCCCTTGCAGAAACTATTCATTTTCCTCTGCATTTGCACTGGACTAAATGACTCATTATTATCAAGCGTAAGATTGCATTTCTCTCCATTTTTCCTAAACTAAAGAACTTAATCAATGAAAAGGGACTGGGGCTGAAACTATCACATTTGCACAGATGCTTCCAGTTCTTTCTCCACCTTCACTGAGCTAAATGATCTTCCTCCCCAAATTCTCCTTCAAACAGGCTTTTCCAAGTCCATCTCCCTTGGAGGGACCCCTTGATTCTCTTCTCCCAGTCTATCATCTATTATTATATAGATGCTGAAGTCCTGATTTCCTGTTGCCTGGCACCCTGCATTGTTATTTACACTAGAGTAAAACAACTTTCTGAGCTAGGAGTATTTTATAACTTATAGCACAGGTATAACACATAGAGAATCCAGCCATTGGCTTTTCATGAACTCATTGCTTTGTCATATATGCTTGGATCGCTGGACATGAACCCTAAGGTCCCTTCCTTGATAAACCTGCATTTAGTTAAAAATGCTAAAACTGGCCCTGATTGTTGGACTGGGAGGTTATCTGCTGGTTCGGACATATGCATAGCATCTCAGGAGTAGCTCTGCTAAACATCAGTAGAAATACTGTGTTAAGGGGTACAGAGAATGCACATCAGCACTTTAATGTTTGTGTCTGATGATGCCTGAACTAGAAAGTACAGTTTTACCTACCAAATCAACACTCACAGGAGGTTACATACTAATATGGGGTTCCTGTCACTACTGTAGTAATACCAACGTGGGACCAATTGGCTAATAACTGTATATGGCATTTGACCATGCCCAGTGCAAAGCTTAAGCAGAGATGGCATGAGCTAGGTGCCTAGGTATAGTTAAAAGTGTCGGGCCTTCCCTTCAACCAACCTTCTTTCGGAGCACTTGTTATATATAACAACACGTTACAATAATAGAGGGAGTCAACATTTAGGATGTGGAACAACAAATTCGCTTTAAAAAAGAAAAGAAATTAACCACCTAATTTTCCTTTTAAAGGAGAAAAATAGGTAAGTGGACCAAAATATTACCAGAAACTCTCTACGGCTAATCCATGAGTTAAGTGAGTTGCATTTTGATGGGTTTTTTTGGGGACTGTGGGGTATGTTGTAAGATAATTGTTCCACACCTGCTAAGGATTGTGGTCTCATTCTCGTAACTTCTCTGACTGCTAATTATAATCTTGTACCATTTTTGACACTGAGAAATATTTACAACTATAAGGGGTAGGGGGACCACATATGAAAAGTTTGGAGCCTTTTTCATGTCTTTTCCCCACCAGTGCAAACTCTACAATTTTTTTTTGAGAAAAGTGATCATCTCTGAGTGACAGGCGAAAAGTGGGCTCTGCCTTCTCTGACAGGGCCTTAAATTTCCTTTTATTCAATTTCTTACAATTACTAACACTGAGCTGAACACGAACAGCGCTTTTATGATGTTCTAAGTATTTCATCTGGTATTGTAATTACATCTTGATTAATTTTATCCACAATGGAAAATTATGAGGCTTTTTTATCTGGAGGGTATATTTTTAAGATTTTGTGTTAACTGGGTGTAATGCAAATTGAGAAGAATTATAACTGAGAGGTTAAAAATGAAGAACTTTTTAATGACTGAAAAAGGATAAATTAAAGGCATAGAGAGTGTAGGGGTGGAGGGGAGGATTAAGTCTGATCTCTGGCTTTGGTTGGAGGTAATTCATGGATCTCTGGACGAGTATGATCAGAAAGCACAAAAAAAAAGATGCTGGACTGTAAGAAGACTATGCTTTCCTGCAGCTTACCTGTCCCCCTTCCCACCTACCCCAAGCCTTCTGTCACACTATGCTTGGAAGAATCTTTCTCTGTACATACACCTTTCCATTATGTATTCTACTTCACGAACCAGTTGGCAATCTGTGCCTGCCTTCACACTTGTTAGTTTGCAACCAGATCCTGCTCACCTTAGCCATACAAATTGTCCAGTTAAGTGAAACACTCATGAGTAAACCCTCTATTTGTCATGTGGATCTATGCCTTCAGCCTGCGAGCAATTTGGCATGTAGTTCCTATTCTGTTTGGCACGCTACAACTCATTGTAAATCACTGGGAACAACTAAAGCCTCCTGCGTGAATGATTCAAAAAATATGCTCACGTCCAGTTACTAGGGGACCCATTTTCAAAAGTGACTTACTTAGCAGCCTACATCCCATTGACTTTCAATAAGATTTGACCTCCTAAAGGCCTGGCTCACTTTTGAAAATGGAACTCTACAGCTTTTTACAGGGTTTTCTGAAACAGTTTTAAAGTAGTTACTTCTGTTCAAGTGGCCAGTCAGTGCAGAGCTGACCTCCTCCTCCAGCACTCCCTGCTCTAGCTTGCCTGCACCACCAGCCACAGACCCCCAACCCCACCTGTCCACTCCCTGCACCACTCTCACTGCACATGAAATGTGGCACGTCAGAAGAACAAGTCTTTATTTCCCTCACATCAAACAGACCACCTTCCTTATCCTTCCCCAACAAACAGAGCCTCCCTCCACCCTCCCTCCTCAAAAAACAGAGCCCCTCCACCACCCACCCCACCCACCAACAATAAAAACCCCTCTTCCTTGTACAAACAATTTACAAATCGATTTTTGTGGTGTACTGGAGTGGGGAGCCCCAAGGTGGGGTCACCTAAGGGGCAGAGCCCTGGAGCAGGCAGCCAGCTCCCCTGCCTCTGGCCATTTCCCTGTGGGTTTGGATGCTGCAACAAGTGCGGCGGGTGGGGGCTTGACTAGGGCCGATGGCGGCTGGTGCTCCTTTGGCACAGGTGCCTCCCCCTCTGGCTGGCAGAGTCCAAACCCAGCAGGGCCGGCATGCAGTCCTGGTGCCACTCCAGACAGCTCCTGCTCTGCACCCACATGGAGCTGGGGTGAGCAGTGAGGCTGGGCTCAGGTGTGTGTGTGGGGGGGCTGGGTGGCACCGAATCCAAGGTGGGAGACAGCTCAGGGGCTCCTGGCAGCTGAAGGCACTGCAGGACCTCCTTCCAGGCTCAGGCAGGGGCATGTTGCTGGATGGTGGGCAGCTGCCGGGGGAGGCATGAGGGGCTAGGGGCAGGGGCAGGGGCTGGGCATCATAAACGTGACCACCAGGGCCAGAACGGTGTCCAGCATCCGGCAGTCATCATCCATGGCCTGCACTGCCCAGCCCAGGATGGTATTCTGCTCCCAGAGAACCTGGAGCTGCTTGTGCTCCAGGACCAGGAGCTTGGTCTGGAATTCCTGGTCCTCCCAGTCCCACTCCTCATGCTGAACCTGCGTGTCCACATGGGCGATATCCCCCACTCACCAGGCCTGTGTATCCTCTGTACACTCCTCCAAGACCAAGACCAAGACCAAGACCAAGACCAAGACCAA
>NW_017728994.1:65808202-65819038 GCF_001723915.1 Gavialis gangeticus | reverse complement strand
ACCACTGGAGGATGGTGCAGTCCATTGTGCACTTCTGGTGGAGCCAATGCATCTACTACACCCCGGCTGTGGGAGCCAGCAACACTGAGGCCACATCCCCACTGCCAAGTATGCCCTCTCCCCCATGTCCAGCTGTAGGACCTGCAGAGCCACGAGAGAAGCTTTTTGTGAAAATTTGCAACGTTTCAGGGATAAGATACTCTGTACCAGGGGCCCTGCTTTGGGGTTGGCATGCATAGAAACCCAGGGACCATGGTAAATTGGCCAGGAAGGCCTGGGCCCAGATGGCTTCCAGTGGAGCCCTGCCTCCCCATGTGGTCCCCAGGAGCCAGCGGGCTGTTGGGTGCTAGCCACAGGCAGCCTGCTTCCCTGGCCTGTTCCCAGGGTGGGACAGACCAGGCTCTTGGCAGTACCTGCTACCATGGCTCCAGACCCTGTTGCCTCCCTCTCCTCCTACAGGGCAACCACTCTGCTGCACTGCCACCCAGCCCACAGTACCTGGGTTCAGGGGGCATGGGGTTCCTGGACAACTGGGATGTGGAGCTGCCTGTGCCCCTGCTCTCTCTGCTGGGGGCCTCTCCAGGGAGGTGCTCTGGGGCCAGCCTCCCACCATCCTGCCTCTGCTGTGCCTGCCCTGGGCGATGCACAATGAGCTGTTTGTATGGGCCAAGGGGTGCCCAACCCACTAAGCTCTGCTGCTGATCCTCATGGTGCTGCAGGCACACCTGTGCTTCTGGTACAGGACTATGAGCTACGATAATGCGGAGGATGAGCCTGGGCTGCTCTGTAACCTATGCCACTGCCTGGAGGGCTACCTGTGGCTGTGCTACATGTCTCTGCCCTCTGCTGCTATGGAGGACATCACTGCTGGTTGTGAAGCAGCAAGTCAATACTCAGCTATAAAAAACCTAAACTGAGGAGAATGCTTATGAATAAGGAGACGATTTGCCTAAAAACCATTAGTGTGAATTCACTGCTTGCATCACAAGTAAGAAAAGGGGTGGCAAAACAACAGAGCCCATTGATAATACTATTTGGTTCTTTATCCTCTCTTTCTTCCTCTGCTCCCCTACTTGCCCATGTCCTGCTAAAGAGCGTCTTTAAACAGCAACTTCATATTATTACTTCTTGGTATTATTCCCTAAGCATTTCCCCTCTTAAGGAACATAGCATGGGGAGCTTGTCTGCTGTCCAGTGGCCTCATATACCATCCTGAGGGAAACAAGGGAGCTAAACAAGACACCTGGATAGTGCAAGGCTTTGCAGGTAGGTGCTCAGAGTCTCTATTAAAAGGTTAGTCCTAGGGCAAGGCTTTCCTAAGCATCCTCAAGATCCCAAGCGAGAAAAATGTCTTGACTTTCTCCTACCTGACAGACCAGAGGATCAAAGGAACTTGGAGAAAGTTCTGGCCCATGATAGGAGACATCAGTAGCCAAATGAAGTGGGGCAAGCAGGGAGAGATAAGGTAGCAAAGGCAATGGAGAAAGTGGCTAGGGCAAATTGGAGGTTTTATGGAGCCAGGTCCAGGAGCTGAAGGAAGCAACAGAAGACGTAAAAGGATGCTACAGTACATAAGAGGAGATGGGCAGCCCTGACAGTTAGAAGGGGTCCTGGAGAAATGGCAGTCACTAGCAAGATTCCTCAGAGAAAGGTAACTGCCCTTCTAAAAACCATAAAAAGCATAAACAGGTTTGAGACAACTGACTAGACACTTGGGGGCAGGGAATGATACATAAGGCTTCAGGACAAAAGGTGACTAGTAGTGGCACACACACAGAAACAGCTAAAAAGTGCAACAGCCATAGGCACCAACTTTGGTTTTTGCCAATGGGTGCTTGCAGACGTTAACCACCACTCCCCAAAACAGTGCTTTAATTTAACTTGGTGCATTCCTGTGCCGAGCCCCATGCATGCCTAGAAGAGGCAGCACATTACTTCTACCCAGCTCTGCAGTATCTGTAAAGATTGGGTGCTTGAGTGGGGCTTTTTTTGCCCTTTTATCTAATAGCTGATTGAATCAGCTATTGGCTAAAAGTGCCAAAAATGCCCAATCTTTACAGATGCTGCAGAGCTGGGTTGAAGTAATGCGCTGCTCCTTCTGGTCAAGTGCATTTTTTGGTTTTGTTTTTTTGTCCTGGCCATGGCTCATGGGTGTTGAGCTCCCGCTAAATTTTTTCGGTGGGTGCTTGAGCCCCAGAGCACTCACAGAGTCGGCGTCTATGGCTATAGCAGCAGCAGTGTGTGAACAATAGGAAGCCAACTGGCTTGCAGAATAGTGGGAGACAATGCATCCAGGGGAAGGGAGCTCTCCACCTTAAAGGAACATCAGCAATCACCCAACCAAACTGTTCCCTCTCTGACCCTCAAACTCCCTGTTCTGCCCTATAAGAGGTACCAGGTTAGTAAAGAGCAGTTTGAAGTGTGGCTCCTACTCTCCACCTAAATTTGCCAATTTTAAAACACTCCAGTAATCCTGTTTCAATCAACATTATTGTTTAAATGCCTATTATCTGCTTAATTATAGATCCAATTTGTATTTTTAAAAAGCAGCATTCAGGATCTGACTGCGATCCATGAAAGCGTGTATGTTAATAGATAAAGTGGAAGATCTGAGCTGATGTTTTAAGCCCAGGATGGGCATGAAGTAGGGAAGAAAGGGATACAAATTCAGTCAAGGGAAAGATTGTGGTAGTGCACTAGACTTCTCAGTATTAGGTCTTGCCTGCTCTGGTGATTCGCATAAGACCACTGGTTCGTATCGCTGCATGAATGGAAACTCATCACAAAGGAAATGCTGCTAAGCCATGATATGATCCAAGCAGTGATAGAATATGCTGGGGCAAGTCACAACTGATAGTGCCTTTGCCTGTCCATACTAAGGTCTTGCAACTGTACCACTTGCTGATACATATGCTGTAGAAGCTCGATTTTAATGCATGCACATGGGGCCTGATCATGGATATGTGTCATTTTAACTTTCTGCATCATGAGTAGAAGTTGGAGAGCTTAATATCTTGAAGGTTTAGTCCCACAGAAGAGAAGGACTGTAAATGTCCCATCTTTTGGACAGGTGCACAAACTATGTAGAGAGGTAGATAGCCATGTTAGACTGAAGTCAGGCAGAAGGCAGAGCAGGGTGGCACCTCAGAGACTAACTGGTTTAGAGAAGCATGAGCTTTTGTAGGCATCAACCTACTTCATCAGAACAGTGCTGTAATGAGGATTCATTGCTGCAGTCACTTACTGTTATATTTGCAACTCTAGGGAAAAGCTTACCTTTACAAATGAAAAATCTTTTATTATTCATTGTACAATAGCAATCTTAGAACCTTTTTTCATACTGCATCTAATAGCATTGTGCTAATTTATGTTGTATCATGTGGTCCTTCTAGTGTAGAGGCAATAGCACATATTTTATCAGGTACAGAGAGACAGACTAGAGTAATTCAGCCTAGTAAAGATGTAGGCTAGAAATTATAAGACAGTGCACTGAATATTGTTGACATACATAAATAGTGCACTAAAATATATTGCAGACCAGTGGAAGGGAAAATGCTTTATGTGCACAAAAGGGGAATTCAGAAAATAGTAATGAAGGTTGGTGGTTTCTCAGCAATGTCCTAGTGCCTTTAAAAAGCCAGAAATACCACATGCATCTCATTGAACAATCTCATTAAACTATATTTCACGATTTCTTTAAAAATGATACAAAGGACCTCAGTGTCTCATCCCTTTGATAAGCTTACTGCACATAAAAGTTTGAGGCTACCTGTTTTAGTGCTGGGTAAGTCTTAGCTCCTGTAGAACTACACAGGAGAACTCTTGAGCATTCATTGTTTCTTTGTAGTTTTTGTGACAAATCCACGACCCTTTGAGAACTACACATATGCCATTACATGGTGTGCAGTCACTGCTTAGAGTTTAATGGCAGTGGGAGCATGGTTCAAAATCCTCCTCCTCCAAAAGTACAAGTCTTTACCAAAGAAAAATCTCTTTCAGCTGTTAGTAGTTCAAAGGGATCTATGCCACACAGTCAGTAGTTCTGATTCCATCCAGGAGAGGAAAATCAGAAGAGTATATGGCTAGGACTTTAGGACCAAGTCTACCAAACCAATTCTTACACGGCTGCTCTTGAGTCACAGGAGCAATTCTGTTGACTACATGTTCATCATTGCCACCGTTCACATGGGTAACTGCGTACAGTAGGGGTGTTCAAAACGGGCCATATTTGATTCGGATTCAGCCTGAATTAGGGACAGTAATTTGATTTGTTGATTTGGATCACTGACCCCGATTCGATTTGGCCAAATCTGAATCTGAAGATTTGATGCTGATTTGGAGAAGCAGGCCATGTGTGGAAGAAACAAGAGGCGTGTGCGCACAACTTTAAAGCGGGTTAAATGCTTTTGCGCCGCTTTAATGGTGTCAGTGTTTGCATGCCTCAGCGGCGTATTGCGCGTTAATTCCAGCCGCTGTAGGAAATTCAGCGGGGTAATGCACCTTAAATGACTCGGGGCACAGCAAACTAAAACTCCTTCGAGGAGTTTTAGTTTGCTGCCCCTACAGCCGCGGAGCGAAGCACCGGGCTCCGTGCAGCTCTGTGGCTCTGCAGGAAGCCCTGCCGGCAGCCTGGCAGCAGCCTGGGAAAGCAGCCCCGGCCCAAGATAAGTGGCAATCCCCATCTTCCCTTTTCCCCCACCCAGAGCCTACCTGCCTGCCTGAGCTGCATGGGGCCTGGCACTTCCCTCCATGGCTGTGGTGCCCCCTTGGGACTACCCGAGCCATGTGCCTGTAGGTGGGTGCTGCCTGGTGGGTGCTGCTGCTGGAACGGAGGGAAGCACCAGCCCCACCGCAGCCCAGGGACCACTTTGCCTGCTGGCAGCTTGCCCTCCCCTCCCACCAGAGAGGCAGATAAGTCAGCGGGTTAGGTGCACAACACAGGGGTTTAATCAGCCCTAAATTGAAGTGGTGTTTTTTAAAACCCACCACTTCGATTTAGGGCCCCCATTTCATCTACACATAGCCTCAGCAATTCAGCTATAGACAGAGCTTTAAATGTGTTTTCTGCATACCTCAAGGTACCAGGTGCAGCTTGTGCACACTGTGATGTTGGGGTGGATGGAGCATCCCACAGGAGCATGGGGGGACTCCCTGCACTCCCATGGGATGCTCCATCTGCCCCAGCATCCAAGCATTCACCAGCCTCCTGGTACCTTGAGGTATGTAGAAAAAACATTTAAAGCTGTGTCCATGTCTGAATTGCCGAGTATTTCTGAATCTCTCCAAATCAGTTCGGAGGATTCCGATTCGATTTGGAGAGATTAAAGGGTCTCCTGATTCAATTTGGAGACTCGGCCATTGAATTGGGCTGCATCGAATCAGGGACCAAAGCTTTGCACAGCCCTAGTATACAGGATTGGATTGATCATAGAATTCCACTACTTTTGACTACCAATTTTACTACAAAATGATAGGAAGTAAAAATATCTGCCTGGATCCACCTATTTTCTTAGGCTTAAGTTGTAAGGTCTTAGGTGCTGGGACTATCCTATCCCATTGTTCTGTGTTGCTACAGCACAATGTAGTCCTGGGTCATGACTAGGGCTCCTCAGTGTTATAGTAATATGACAAATACTTACCAGTAATAACAATTAACTGAGGTCTTAAAGCTCCTGAATTAATCAATAATGTCAGGGATAATTTATTATGTTTTCATTGCACATTTGCTTGTTCTGAAGTATGATTTTGCTTCCAAAGGCTGGTCCATGGGATGAAAAATAAATAGATGTTATACTCTTGTTTTAACTGTTTAGTTGATAGCATTGTTTTTGTTTGAAAGATTAAGTGAATTTACTTAGGGAAAGCTCTCCTTTCTGTAGAACTAGAAGAAGCAGTCATGAAATGCACATTCCCAAGAAGCCAGAAAGCATGATCATTACACTTGGAGGTCTATGTGCAAAATATACATTATAAAATAAACTGACAAAATAATTGGATTGTACAAGCATAATGTGGACTCTCAGTTAATAGGATGCTTTCTGGCTCCTGATTTCTACCAAAAAGTCAGTTTCTTTTTTTGTTCATTATTCCTTAAGACCTCATCCTGCTTATTTGCATATGAAAAGGTAAGTTTATAAAAGAACTTTCCTATTTAGTACCTTTAATAGTTAATAATTTAAATCTGCAGCCATTATCATCATATAGATTGACACAAATGGCATATGGATCATTCTGGAGATGAGGGTTAGTTTCTTTTAAGAGAGAATTGTTTTAGTTTTTGCAGGAAATTAATCAGGGGAATGGGCTTTGTGGAGCATGGAGCAAATCTAATCTGTCCTTTGTTCAAATTTGCCTTGCTCCAGTTCCTAGCAATTGTAGACAACATGATCTTTTGTGCAAGAGCCACTTGTTACATGCATAATTAGAGACTGCTGTAGCTGTGTTTAAAGAAAAACTGTTTTCCAATGTAATGTGTGATCTTGATAATAGTATTTTCATCAAAGGTAGCAATTACATTCATTAAGCTGGGACTGGCATGGCAGCAAGGAAATTAAGTGGAAGGTGAATAAAAAGCTCCCCGTTTCTTTTTTAAATCTCTCTTTCTTTACAAGTTGAAATGCACCATGTTGAGCTGTAACTGGAAAATACATACTGAATATAAGAAAAAAAATAAAGTCCTCCTTAACCTTTCTGAATAATGATCCAGAAGATATCCTAGGGACAGCTACTATAGATGCACTTTTCAAATTAAAGGGCTTTATTCTACATTAATTTCTTATGCAAGTTTTAAACGAGCTCAACATATGATTCAGGTCTTTAAAGGCTCCAGGGCTCTCTAGGATTAATTCACTGTTCTTTTCACACATAAATTAATTGTTTTGTGTTCTCAAAAACTGCAAACAGCCCATAAATCAACCAGTTTAGGAGAGAGACAAGGCCAGTACCTTTTTAAAATTACTCAAGTTATCTATTTAGGCTTTATTATAATGCCATTTTTAAAAGGGACAGCTGTAAAAGTAGGCCACACATTTTGTTAACTGTAAGCAGATTTTTGGGGCATGTAACTAATTCTGGAAAATTTAGTTCGGAATATGGCACAACCCTGGAGCAGTGGAAAATCTCTCTCTTAAGACTATATATTAAATGTAACCTCCTTAAGTTAATAGTTAGATTACATGGTGCTGATGCAAGAAAGTTGGTATAAAAATTATGGCTTTTAAAAAAGGAGAAATCTTGAAAGAATGCAACTTCTAAATGGAAAAATGCATGACAAACGATTTTTTTTATGCTGTTGATCATGCAGTTACTCACCGATCGATGCCGTTAAAGTTCATAGTACTCCAATATCTCATCTAGGTGCAGAGTTCTGGACTCTGTTAACCAAGCCTTCAAAACTCCTCAAGGTTTGGCCCATTTATGGTTTTCTGCAACATGTTAATATTTGTAGGTTTATCAGACTGCCATAATCTGACAAAGTGATCTTGGAAACAACTGAATTTAAAGGAATAACTGAACATCTCATGATATAAAAGATCAGTTTTTGAGAAACTGCATAGTCTTCAAAAATAGCCCAAACTCTCTCCTGCTCTTTCTCTCCTTTCAGGCCCTCAAAACGAGTTTTGTAATCTGGTTTTGCTATGCTCTACAGTCCCAAAAGAGAACTGGAAAACACAGGCTGCCTATAAAACTTTTGGTTAGTAAAGTTACTCTAAGAGAACACAAAGTGATTGTGGAACTTAACAAAAGCCATCACTGGGAAGAAAAATGAATGTACTTATTTCTAGAAGGGGAAGGAGACGGTCTTCTACTGTATTTCATCTATTTTGGTACCTGGAATTTGTTGCATGTGTGCATAACTTAGGTCAGTGGGAGCCAACCTTTTCGGCAGGCATGCCACAAATAAGCCCCACATCCTCCCCAAGTGTCATCCCCTCCTGATCTGCTTTCTGTTCCCTGCCCCATCTGCCACTCTACTGCCTGTCCCCTCCCCAGTGTGCTGCGTGCCATGAACAGAAGCTGCCCATGTCACTTGGTGCACCTGCACCCCAGGTTGAGCATCCCTCATCTTGGGACATGTATGTCTATGCTCCTCTGCCCTCTGCTTTAGGGAATCAGTTTGGGAATGGTTGGCCCTCTAGTGGCCAGCCTGAGATAAGGTTAAAATCATAGCAATAATACTTGGGGAAATACTGTAAAAATATTCTGCAAATAATTGAACCTTTTAAATACATTTGTTTTGGCCATGCTTGGGCCCTTTTTTGTGTTTGCTCCCCATGATATGTAAGCAGGCATAAATATTCTTGAAAGAAGGCTTTCAATTATTTACAGAAACGGAATATTGACGTGTACAAAGTAAAGGTTTATGTGAGAAGTATTTATAAGCTCAGCATATTGGGGAAGTAAAAAAACCCAGCTATACAGGACAGCTGGAAATGTGAATTTTGATACCTGAACCCTTGATCCACAGAAGAACGACATGAAAGGGAAGTCTCACAGGGGTTGAGGGCTGAATTTAAGGACACTGTGAACTCGTCATAGTCATTCTTTCAGAAGGAAGAAGATAAATTGATCAGATAAAATATTAATTGGAAATTATTCACTCAGCTCTGTTGTCAACAGAGATTCCCTTTACTCATTTAGTAGAGACCTGTGATATTGAAGCTAAAGATTGCATATTCCTTTTTCCTGCTACATGAATTACATTTCTAGGCCATTAAGCTGAAGGACACGATACCTGGATATATTTGTAACTACACATTGACTGATAGCATCACACTCCTGAGTTAAACTCCTTTTAAATACTAGAGGCGGTGTACACAACTCCAGAACAGCAAGAGTGGTCAGAAACTGAGCCAGTTCTCCAGTCTGGAAATCCAGAGGGTTATCCAGCAATCCGGACATCCAGGACTGCCTGAAGGACTCTTCATGGGGCCCTGGCACCCTAACACTGCAATAGAGAGCATACGAGTGCAACAGTGGCTGCGGCCTAGTGCTCGGGCATGGCATAGTCATTATATGCCCTTTAAGCTTTTTGTTCTTTGAAGAAGCAGTCAATATTATTTTGAAAGGCCAGAGGCTGTTGAGATGTGGATAAAGAGTCCCAGTTTAAGAAGCAAGTAAGGCTTGGAATATTTGAGTTGGGCATGTAAATTAATCGGAGCCAGGGCAGGTGAATGTCCAGGAATTAATCAGGGGCAAACACCTGGCTGTTACTCATCATGAATTAATTTTGACCCTGATAAATGCATTTCAGACTGTGTTTATTCATGAAAATCCACATGGTACCTGGGTTAAGATGAGCCTAATTGAAGACCCTTGAAGGTGAGTTCCAGAGCACAAGAACTGCTTACGGGTCTGGCATTATCCGAAATTCCAAGGAAATCAGAGGCATCAGGTCATGTCTGCCTAGGGCCAGAAACACTGATGTCAATCAGGCTTCGGTTGGCAAGTGGATGGGGTGTAGGGGAGGAGGAGCCCCAAAAAGCGCCAACGACATCAGTGGGTCCATGACCCATGTACCATCTAAGGACCCTCCTTTCTACTTAAGATCAAGGCATGGTGGGTGAGTTGAGGGAAACTTGTCGTGTACGTATCACTCAATGTACCTTGGCACCCACGGAAAGAGGGAACCAAGCCAGGGCAGAAAGCTCCTGAATAGCAAGGCACCTCCTGTTCTGGCATAACCGGATACACCAAGCTTTACATTGTAGTCTGTGAGGGACTATCTATAATCAGTACATGTGTATGTGTACCACTGCCCTCTGCTGAAGAAAGCAGGGTTCCACTAGTATGTAATAATGTGTTTCCTATACTAGCTGAATATATAGCAAGGTCACTATGCAAGAGAGTCACATTCTCCTATTAGTCCCTGCCAGGTCCAAGCATCCAACTCACTTGTGATCTCCTCAAATGGCAAACTAAGCAGAGTAAGGTTCGGAACATTTTTAATAAAAAAAATGTTTGGATGAGCAAGGATTTGGGACTGATGATCTGGCAAATAGGCTACCCTCTGAGCAAAAAGGCCCCAGCATGCCCTAGTTGTTTTTAACAATTAAAAATAAATCCCATGGATTCTTTCCCTTAACAATCCTGTTAACCACTAGGCTTGTGCAAAGCGGCTAGTATTCACTTTGGATTTGGCTGATTCAGTGATTCAAATCACTGTCCTGAATCAATCTGGCTGATTAGAATCTGATTAGATTCATCCTCTGCTGAATCGGCTGAATCTTTGAATTGGACAGGCCCCATCCCCATCTCGCTCTCCCAGCCCCATCAGTGGCTGCCCCACTCAGCCCCAGCTCCCGGCTCTTTAAAAAAAAAAGAAAAAAAAAAGCCCCGAACTCACCGGCTCTTCTGAGACCGGCGGGGGGGGAGGGGCAACCCCTGTTGCCCCCCACTGCCCAGCACTGCGTGGGGGCTCTATTACAAGCTCCCATCCCCTGTCTGCTCTCCCAGCCTCAGCTCCCGGCTCTTTAAAAAAAAAAAAAAGCCCCCATTCACTGGTTCCTGCCAGACAGGAGTGATCCTACCTGCCCGCCACTGCCCCATGCTGCATGGGGGGCTCTGCCACAAGGCTCCCATCCACTCTCCCAGCCCCGCTCATGGCTGTCCTGCCCAGCAGCAGATCCTGGCTCTTAAAAAAACAAAAAAACCCCACAACTCACCAGCTCCTGCCAGGAAGGGGGTGATCCCTGCTGCCCTGTACTGCATGGAGGGCTCTGCTACTAGCCCCCAGAAGCCCCTAGGCTGCTGCAGCAGCTGGTGCATGCAGGGCTTTTTTTTTCTTCTAAAGAACCCAGAGCTAGGGCCTTGACAGGGCAGCCCCCAGCAGGGCAG
>NW_017728994.1:65766811-65808066 GCF_001723915.1 Gavialis gangeticus | reverse complement strand
GGGGGTTGGAGGGCACTCAGAAGGGCTGGGGGAGCACGCAGGGTTTGGGGCCTGGCAGGGGTCCCCCCGTGGTCCCCTCCCTCCTCCTCCACCTCCCCCCCTACCTTTTACTTACTAGCATGGAGTCTTGGTCTAGTTCTCCACAGCAGCAAGCAGAGAATGCCTGAATGTCTGAAGCTTTCCGAATCATTTCTGAATTGATTTGGAGAGCTTTGAATTGATTCTGACGTTTTAACTGGTCTCCTGATTCAATTCAGATTTGGAGATTCGGCCACTGAATCTCCTCTGAATCAAATCAGCACCCGAAGCTTCGCACAACCCTATTAACCACATTACCGTGCCAAATTCCAGTTTGAATAATTATTTTGCTTATTTAACATTTTCCTCTGCTAGAAATGGATAAATGGTTCTTTACTTCCTCCTTTTTAAAATGTGGGGTAACTGTCCTGGCATAGAACAAGTGTGAAATAGGTGCGATTCAGTAGAGGGCAGGAGAGAGAAGTTTTGTGTATGAAGTTTCCAGAGGATGTTTCCTTCTAAAATTGAACCGTCTAAAAGAGATTGAAGCATATTACCCATAACAGTGGAGATCAGCTTCTTTGGCCAGCATGCCCCCTCCCTGAGTGTCACTGATCCCCTTACTCTGCTTGATCCATTGCTCTGCTCTCTCCACTCTGTCTTATCTGCATTGTTCTCCTTGCTTTTTGCCAGATCTGCAGTGCGCCAAACTAAGCAGCTGTGTGCGCCACTTGTGGCATGTGCCATGGGTAGGCCACCCCTGATTTATAACATGGTAGTGCCTAAAGTTTCTGATCAGAATCAAGGGCTCAGTGTGCTAGGTGCTGTACAAAGACAAGTAGACAATGCTACTGCTCTGAAGAGTTAGATAACAAAAATGATGGGGTTTTTTGTAGCCCAGGACTATTGCATATGGGTAACAAATCCATTTTCTAATCAACAGCAACAAGACAAATTAATATTGCACTAGAGGGTAACTGTGAAGTTCTAATCCCAACAATCAAAGCCCAGTTTGTAAAACTAAAACACTGGGCACTGTATAACAACATAGGACCTACACCCTATGGTGCATTAGAATTGGTAATTAATAACACTGAATGTGAAAAAATATATCTAATGTCAAATATTTGTCTGAATAACAGAAGTCCAGTCAACCATAACAATTAGTCATTTAACATTTGCCTTGATTAAACACTTTAGAGAGCATCATAAAAGTTTCTTCCCTGCCTAGAGAGGGAAAACTAAAAGAGGGTTAAAAAAAAAAGACAAAGGGAAAAGGCCGTAGCTTTGTTTTCTTCAAAGCCATATAAAAATATAGGACATTCTTCATAACTGAGAAAACAAGGCTATTAAAGGATATAACAGCATGCAGATAACCATCTACTGGTACGTAATGTGCAATCATGAAACATTTTCAAGGTTACGATTAAGGAGTATGTTTCACTAAAAAGGGTTTTGCCTCAGTTCTGGATGAAACACTTGGTACACATACCACAATTGGCAGATAGATATCTTCTGTCTTCAAAGTAAACACAATGTCCAACATCTCTCTGCACGTTTTCTCAAAAACACACAGATCAAACTTTGGCACTAGAAAGACCTGGCTAAATCCCAACAGTAAACTTAATAGCCAAAATAAACCAAATGAGTTATATAAAACTTACCAATGTGCTACTTCAGTCCTAGACATGTTTAACTCCCAAACTGTTCTCTGAATATCTTCCTTTATATTTGACAGAGAGGAGGTCTACACATAAGCCATCGCTTATTTGAAAGTATAAATTGGTACAACTTTGTGTACAAACACTTATACCAGTTTATAGCAGGATTTTATCAGTTTAGCTTGCACACACAAAAATAGCACCAGTTTAACCCTTTGTTTATCCAATGCAATTTCTGCAACTAAACAAGCCCTCACGTTCTCTGCTTTTTGTGTCCTAAAAATGAGATGAGTGCCCTTAAGTCTAGTTTTTTATTTTAGTTTCTGATTTATGCCCATCATAACAGCTCCACACACAATTTCAACACATTCAACAGAAACCTCCATAGATAATGTCACAAAATCCTTGAAAGCACCCTCTGCCAGGTCAGTAAAAACTAACATCTTTTCCATTTAACTCATCCCTGCAAGAAAAGATGGAGTCATGGTGCCTATATACTCCCAGAGCACATGTATAAATGCCTGCATTGTGTGTATACATGCCTGTATCAGGCCCTGAAAACTAGCAGTCAAATTCAGGCCTGCTCTACATCAGATGCATCAAATGGAAATTGTTTTTTAATCCAATGTAATGGAAGTTACACAAATTCCACTTTATTAAGCTTTAGTATAACTGATTCTAATAGACTGGAGCTAAACTGAAGTAAAGGTGGCTAGGCAGTCTTCCGATTAATTATATTGATTAAAACTCACACTTTTCAATATAGCTATGAAGGTTTTTTGACTGGACAAGCCAACAGGTTTTGTAGCATGAAGGAAGAGAAGTGAATTCTGGTTTAAAGATTTTCAATTATATACAAATCTTGAGGCTGCTTTAAAAGGCCTCACTGATTTTGTATGTCAAAGTAACACATTAGGTAAAGGGGCTGGTTTCTAAAATACACAGGACTTCCAAATGTTTTGTAGGTCAAAATCATTAGCTTGAATAGTATCCAGCAATAAACTGAATGCCAGTACTATCTAAAGTAGATAGGTATTTAGTAATCAATACATAGACTGATTCCTAGTCTCTGCTCAAGAATCACTAAGCTGCCTGTTAACTCAAGCTGGAGTGGTCTTGAACCTACATACAATAACCTGACTTAGTAAAGACCAAAATTAGTTGAGATGTTTCCCTCTAAAAGCAAAGATTAGGCTCTTTAATAAATACAGATGAAAAAGCAAACTTAATCTTCAACTTCATTGCTACATGAATACCCAGAATCAGTCTTGATTCAAAAGGAATCATTAACTAAAACTTCATAACAAAAGGCAGGCAACACCCCGTCAAATAAAGGTGTAATTCTTCTTCCAATTATTTCCCTAAACCACTCTCACTGCTTTTATGTGGCTAGTGCTTCAGCCAGCTAGTTCTCTAAGCAGCAAACTCTTCCAGATTCATCAAAACCTAAGCAGCCATGTCATTTGGTTCAAAATACTAGAGACAAGTTCTACGTATGAAACACACAGTGCACATATCGCAGCCAGAATCAGCATGTCCCTCTCTTTTCTCAGTGATTCTCAACCAGGGTGCTGCAGCTCAGGCTTAGGCTGAGTCTCCTTTCTGCTCACCTGATTCCCAACCACTGCACCACACAGAGATAAGCTCTGTAATAAATTAGCTTTTGAAACTGGACGCCATTCAATTCACAAAAGTCATGAAGGTGACTTAAGTCCAATGAAAGGTGCCGTGAGTCCAAAAGGTTTTGAGAACTACTGCACTAATACAAAGAAAATCGACATCCATTTTTCAGCAGTGTTGCAGGTGCACAGCTGCGGGAAAAACCTAAGAAATGTTCTGCTTCCTTATCTGGCCTCATATATACGTAGTACAAGGGAGACATTAATACCCTTTCAACCCTGAGCCAGATAAGCATTCACTCACTATAACCCTCTGGTTCATCTCCAGAGAAGGAATCAACTCCTGCTACACATGAAACACACTGCACGACAACACCTCCCCACCATGGACAGGATCAAAAGCAGCTAAACCTTGTTCTTTTTACTGAGGCTCCTTTGACTGATTCACAAATAGGAAGTGTTTCTCCTCCACTCCCATTAACAAACAGGAACGGGAGAGCCTTGGGCTCTGTTGATTTGTAATAGATTTTTTTTTAATGGATGCAAATAACAACAGTGGCCAATGTAGCATTCTCAAGTAATTAATGTTAGCAGCCCCTTGGTTCTGGTGGGTAGAAAAGCATGGCACACACACTTCTGTTCATAACTGCTGACTTCCTGGGCAGATGGTCCCCCTTATGTAAGACAGCAGGTGTGGAAGTTAAGGATTTTCTTTATTATTGTATTGGAGGTTTTCTGCCTGATGAGTGTTAGGATCTTTTTCCTTGTCTGACAGCATTATGAAAAACATCAATTGTTCTCCTTCCTTGTTTCATTCATCAAGCATCTTTTAGATGTATTTGGCCAGATGTTTGAAAGTGCTCTGCACACAGCAACCCCTTCCCCCTCGCTCCCAATGGGGGAAGGAATCTCACTGGGAGCTGCTGGGTGTTATATGAACATGATCACGTGGCTGAGTCCTGTGTGACACAGGATACTGGGCAAGACGGACATATAGTCTGACCCAGTATATGGCAGGTTTTATGTTCTGACTCCTTGGCTATTGAGGGAACTGGTGTGTAAATGTGTGAACATGTGTGTGCGGGCACACACACATCTAATAGTATTTTAAAAAGTCACCTGGAGATTGATCTTTTCACAATATATGCTATATATATTTAGTCCAGAGGTATTATCTACTGACCAGAAGGACTTAAATCCAAAATGACTCTGACAAGAATGAAAAACAATACAAATATTACTATTAGTTTAAGGAAATTTAAATGCATTTAAAATAACTCATTTAAAAAGCTTCCCTTGATTAGAAAAGCAGAAGGTTGCACGTTAGATGTTCTTTTCAACTCTGACCTTAACATAAATGTTCAGCCAATGGACAGATTGAATAGTATTCAGCTCAATATAAAACTTGCTATTTAAACCGGGCTGATCATCATGTACGTGGTTTTGTTCTCTCCTCTCACCCCCACCTTTCATCTTTTCTTCTTGAAATTGCCTCTGGGTTGTACTGACCCAGTGGCAATTTCAGGAGATAAGTTGTCTGATATTAGTGACATACTTGTGTGTCAGTTAACAAACGTGATTGGAAAAAATGTTTACTTTAGAGAAAAGATCTGCTTCTATATACCCGAGTCATTTTATACCAAATAATTGTAGAATTGGCATCTTTACTGAAATTGTTCTTGTAATTTCTTTTTGTTACGTTAGCATGAAACTTCACGTTATCTAGGCAATGGTATTCAAAACATACTCTGTTCTGGAATGGCTTAAAAATAACATTTAGAAGAAAGTATCATACTTGTTTTCTGCCCATCTTGGATTTTTTATTAATTAAGAATAGCTAGAAGGTTATTTTTCCATAGAGAGGTTGTATTGGGCGTGCTTATGTTCTGAGTCTGGTGCTCTCTCTGAAAGAGGCTACAGATTTTGAAGAAATATTGTTAGTTCTTCTGCAGTAAAAGCAAATAAATAAGTGTAAGCTTATGAAAAAAATTAACCATGAATATGATGTTTGAGCAACTACTGAAGTTAGCATCATAGGGAACAAGGCTAATATGATAATAGGACTCTTCCTACTTCACAAATAGGCTTTACAGTGTTGGAAGCAACATCAGTGCTTAACTATTTACTTCTTTTTTTTTTAAGGCCTCCATCTCAGCATGTGCAAACTTGTCAGACTACAAAACTAACTCAAGAAAATTGGTGGCCAAACCTAACACAATCATGGACCTCTGCAGGACTCTGGCGAGGGGAGATGGGGAGGCAGACAGGGGAGCAGGGATAGACCTGAAGGGCGGAGGGAGTGTCAGGGGCCGGACACGGGCCTCTGCCCCTCACCCCCATCATTCTTGATGGGCAATTGGCTAGTATCCTATAAATACCCCATGTTCATCATTATTTGTTCACGTTATAGCCTCCATCTATATATCAAAAAATGCGTTTCTTTTAAAAAAACATAGTCATCAGTTTTATATTTCATACAACTTTTCTATAAAAACAAACATTTCTTTTTAATTTTCTTAAGTACAACAAGTAATTTTACAGAAGCAGCATATCATCTTGATGCAAAACAAGAAAAATATGGAAGAAAAAACTGGATTACAGAAGACATCATATAAAATACTGCGATTGAATACTGTCAATGTAATGCTTTCCTTAATTGATACTTAACTCAGAGCTTTAAGAAGAATCAGAATAAAAGCGCACAAAGGCATGACCAACACTTTTTTATTTACATCCCAGTTAAATTTACAAAACGTGTAGTTCTGAGGCATGATTTAAAATGAGAGGTTAAGAGAATATAAAGCAGATGCAAGATTCCAATGCTATATTTAGAGAAAAAGCTACAAGCGCTTCGTATACAATCTCAATATTTGTGTTTTCCTGTTCAAGAAAGCCAAAGATAGCATTTTGTTCCTAAAGATGCAGTTTCATTGCAATTGTTTGCATGGGCTGGCTAAAGGCACAAAAGGGGAATCCACAGGAGCACTTTACAACAGCTTAACGGGGTAAAATGCAGTTCTGAGTTCCAGTCCCAAAATAGCAGACTTTGTTGACAGGCAGAAAAGCCAACTCCACGACACTCGTAGGAGCCTCTGGCACAGGGCAGCATCAGGAGCATTTTAATGCTGAGACTATTCCCGAGTGTTAATGGCAAAATGGAATTCAGAGCAGCCTGCAAGGCTTTGCCTGGGGTGTGGGGGAGCAGTAAGCCAGCCAATGAGGCCAGTGAGCCAGCCCTTGCTGCTAGGGATCAGAGGGGCAGGGCCGGTCCTGCTCTCTCGAGCAGACAGTACAGCCCAGGGCTGAAAAGCATGTTGGGATGCTGGGGGACTCTGATTTAACTTGAATCAGGAAAGGGTCAGGGACAGAAGTTTCATAAATTGGTTTGACCTAAATCAGTTAAGTCTGATGCTACACTCAACCAGGTTTATCTTATACCAGTTTCAGCCATTTTGAAACTGGTTTATATACACTG
Source organism: Gavialis gangeticus (assembly GCF_001723915.1). NCBI lineage: Eukaryota > Metazoa > Chordata > Crocodylia > Gavialidae > Gavialis > Gavialis gangeticus. The sequence goes on along the minus strand of NW_017728994.1, from coordinate 65,801,293 downwards.
AACTTCTGTTGTTACAGGTTTAAACCAGTTTCTGATCACTTAAATTGGGTTCTGTGTAATTTCTGTCCCTAGTCAGGGGGTACAGGCTGAAGCTTGAGTGCTGCTGACTTAAATTAGTGAAAGACTGGGGATGTAATTGGAGAGTAGAGCACAAGTTGGAATAGCTCCTCAGCTGCTTTTCAAATCATTCTATCTAGCTCAAGTGATTTGCAATGTGGCTAGTCTTGGTTGAGCTAGCTGAAGTACAGTAAATCAAGATAATTGGTACACTGAATATGAGGCTTAATTCTGATTGAACTTTCTTTGAATTCATCTGAAAATGAACCTACAAACAGTCCAAAATCACTGATCAAATAATCCTGAGCTGCTCATACTGTTCAGCAATGGGACAAGTGTCACCCTGATTTATTAAGCATTTGTTGGCAAGTAGGAAGAGATACAACCATAGAAGGAGGAATAGTACACAGCAGAAGCACATGATTGGCACTAAGGAAGTATCAAATTTTAAAATCACTGCTGCGACCCCCTTTCTGGCTTAGCAAAAGTAAAAAAAAAAAAAGAGACCTCTAAAATTTTTAAAAAATAAAAATGGCACTGTGCATTTTTTATTTCTTTATATACTATAAAATGGGTACCAAGAAGGCTAAATCTGCCCTGCTCTGTTTTTGCTGGAGGACAATGGGAGGACTCTCAAACTTCACTTCAATTCTGAATTTTAAGCAAAGGCTTATCTTCCATTAAACTGGTAAACAGTTCTCAATCACTCTCAGTTGCTCAGTTCTCAACCTCTCAATTCTTGTGAGATCTACATTTACTAGTTCTCTGATCACTGAAGAAACTTCTGAGGGGAAAAGGCCCATCAGGGTACACTAACCAGGAACCTGAATGTTGTTAAACAACAAACAGGAGAAAAATTGTGATTCAGGCTTTTCAGCCTTTGTATCATTGAGACATAAGTGACACAAACATCCCTGTTGGTTGAGCTACTTCAATTTCTACAAGCGAGTCTCCCCCATCTGGAAACTGATTGCACCTTCCTTCAGGAAGGTTATAAGAATTAATGTTTGGGAAACATTAATTCTGAGCATGGAACATAGAAGGGTTCATAAGTGATAAGTATTCCTACAGCTTTCCTATTAACTACCTTATCTCTCTGTCCTTTGCAAAAAGCCCTAATAGTTCTGCAAAATTTCACTTAATCTGTTCATTATATAAATGAATGATTCTTTAACACATTTTACAAAGATTTTAACTTTTAACTTTTAAAAGAGGGAGATATAAATAGCCTCTTAGATTAAAATCCTTAATAGCTAAGAAGAGGATAGGCTAGCAGGTGGCTATTAATCACCTTTCAATATTCCCAACTAGGCCTGGCAGGGGCCAAGCTGCCCAGATACAATTCAGAACACGCTAAGGGCTGCTCTCAGAATTATCCCAATTGCAGCAGTCCCAGACAAAAAGCTCCACCAAACAAACAGGAAGGAGTGCTGAACTCCTCAGCTGTATCCTCCCATGCCTGTGTACTTGTCATTTCCCCTGTCCCATGCCACTGAAGGAAAGAAGGTGGCAACCAACAATTTTTATATCAAACCGTAATTCTTCTGTGCTGGGGGAAAATCATCAGTTGCCTTGCTGAGATCATGGTAAGTGCCATTTGTACTGTGAAAATAAGCCAAAGATTTGGCCTCTCGTTTCATTGTTCATTTATTTTTGCCAAACCCAAGACATGCTTCTTGAATCTGAAACAGTCCAATCATTTATATGATTTCATTATTTTAGAAGCATCTTAGGAAGTAAATTCAATGATCAGGCATTTTTAACCCACAATTTGGAAATGAATGTACCATTTCACCACTGAGACATGCTGATTCCAAATTTCAGTGAAATCAGCCCTAGAATAATCAAGAGCTCCTTGGGGTTTTCAGTATTCTTTAGCTATACACTTTGCAATGGTGCTCAACTGGATATTCGAAGTCCCTTCATATATTGTGCCTGAAACAAATCAAAGGACATAAAACTCAAGTTAGCAAATTAACAGTGGTTTAAGATCTTGCTTTAATGACCCAATTAGAGCTCTTTAACTGTAAAGCAAAGGATTTAGTATACAGTAGCCAGAATCTGAGCTAATACTGTATTTTCTTGTGTACAACACACCCCTGAATAATATATGCACTTTGTATTTGAGAGCTAAAATGAAGAAGGAGAGATTCTCCTTTGAAAATACTGGTAAGGAACAGTTAGTAACTGAGTAGTAGCTTTTTCAGCATGCTGGAGAAAAAAGAAAATGTCTGCAGCCGCTGTTACACCCCCACACCTGCTGAGGCAGAAACTACTATTACCATATTTCCTCACTTATAACGTGCACTGCAATTTCCAGCAGCTAAATTTGGGGGGTGGGGGTGCATCTGTATGTACAAAAATGTGTAATTTACATAAACTATTAAAATATTTTGCTGTTGATTATTACAACCATGAAGCATGTAGCTATTATTGAGGGTAAGGCATTTTCCTGAATTTCAAATCTCATGTTTCAAATAAAAATAGAAAATATTTACAATTAATATCAGCAATTAAAATTAAAAACCAAAGAGCAAAATTGAAAGCAATGACTAAATCAAAAATCTTCTTAGACTTTCAAAAGGAGAAGTTATATTGAAAATGCAAACTTAGGTCATATCTAGACTATACCCAGCAGCAGTACCCCCAAATGCTCAGAATTGCTCTACAAATTCTCTCTCCTGAAGTATGGGGAATATAACTACATCTGTATAGCACTGTGGGAGGCTAACTAGCACGGGGTAGGTTAGCTAGCACTGTCACTCAGCAGTGCTAATTAGTGCAGCATGGAGGCAGCTACACTTCGTTTTAGTGCAGCAGGGAGCCCATGGGCAGCAGTACAGTGTGAAAGAGGGTGCACTGATGTTGGGTATAGTAAGCTTGCAACTTGAACATGGCCTTAGTCTCCTAACTTGCCAACTTCACCCAATTGCAAAAATGGTACCTTTGATTCTTTTGAATCTTAATAATGTTCTCATTAAACAAGGTGAAGTGTTTATCCATATTTACACTGAATTAAATAGAATGGACTGACTTGCATCTTTCTTGTATGACCCTTATCACAGTCAGACCTGAGTGACTGTATTAAGCTAAAAGGATAGCAATCTTTGTCAAGTTGCTATCGTCTCATTCAAACCTAAATCTATAAACCAAACCATCTTAAATTCTGTTTTACGTATTCAGGAAGAAACTTCTACTTACCAATCTTGCAGTCTCGGTAATACTTTTCAACTGGATAATCTTTTGTGAATCCTGCTCCACCCATCCATTCAATACATTTACTAGTTGTCAGTGTTGCAACCTATACAAAATGAATTTCACAATTACCATTTAATAATACACCTTTGCCAAGACATGAGTAAATTTCAGCTTTGTATCTGTTTTCAGAAATAAAGCAGTGATGGGAACAACTGGAGGGAAAAGGAAAGATTAGTATTTCTGACATGTATCCCATATACATTATGGAAGTGTTACTTATAAGAATGTTATTTGTGCTTGAACATAAAGTTCATTTTCATTTCTCTGCCTCCATAACATCAAGAAGTCACAGTTATTTTCAATAGCTGTACTTTCCTATTACCTCTCAGGTAAGAGACTTTCCGTGTAGTCAAAACAGCAGTTAGCGTGAAAATGAAGTGATTCTGCATTTTCCTGCAGGCATTTTTAGATCTTATTTTGGCATTCTTGTTCTGACTGGGAGAAGTGCAAGGGATGCCTTTATGACCTCAAATTAAATTCCCCCATCTCATATCACCACAGTGATTAATAAACCTGTGGTAATGGTATTTTCCTTCTCGGTATGTGAATATTGGTATAACCAACTTGACCAGGAATAAGCAACCTTTTCCAAATGTGGGCCAAAACAACAAACCCTGGGTCAGAAATGGGTGGGTGAAATTGGTGCAGCCAGCGGTTGTTGTCGCAGCAGTACAGAGTGAGCACCAACAGTCAAAGCCCAATGCCTCCAAAGCCCCACATCTGCAGGCTGGATCCCACGTATCCATGGGCAATAGACTGCCAACCCTTGAACTTGACCATAACAATGCACTTGTTTTTTAAGTGCTACTGTTTGGGTTTTTGATAGCTTATTTAGGGAGTTTATGTTGCTTTTTCACTCAGTTGTTCTCTTCCTCATCACTCTGAAAACTGCAAGCTAGAAACAAGGAGAACACATTCACAGATTTTAAAAGCAAGTAATTTAAAAAAGAAATGCATTCAGTAATCAATCAATGTTTAAAACAAAGTGAAGGGCACTTCCTCAATAAAAAAAAATAAAGAGTTACCTCTGCAGCATAGTATTTGGCCATGCTTGCCTCTTTTATGAATGGCTTTCCAGTTTCGGCAAGTCGGGTGGCGTTGTAAGTCAGCAACCTGGCAGCTTCCAGTTGAGTGGCCACTTGAGCTATCTGATGTTGCATTCCCTGTAATAACCCATCTCCCAAATTATATGGAACTTATCAAAGAAACATTCAACATGCTATTCCTAGATAACTCAAGTTTAAATCCAATAGCAGCTTCTGGCAAAAAATTACTTATTTTGCTTTTCAAAAGACTCAAATCTACATTCCCCAGCTGAAGACACCTTAAGTTATTTGGTGCTCACTGGAGTTCTTTTTTCCCGGATCAGGCTGAGGAAAGCTCATGTACTGATACCACATACATTTGACCAGATGAGGAATGTGAGGAATTGTGCTGCATAGTGTGGTCTGTGCCTTCTAAAGGCAAATTGCAATGTTTTGTTTTCTCCTTGTTTTCATTTCCTTCTCTTTGACTACCTGTAGCAACAGTGGGCCGTGCTTTACTTAGTTGTTCTCATGTGTATATGCCCTATCAAGCTTACAACTATTAAAAAATGTTTGAAACATAAAATAGACCTATTATTTATCCAGACACTGTCTGGTAGAAGACAACAGGAGTTGTTTGTTTAGTTTGGGAGGGATCTATTTACATCTCAGAGGGGAAAGGTATCTCTCTCCTTTCTTCTCCTCTGACAGGTTAAATGTGGTAAAATGCGATGCCAGTGTGTTGAGTAGCAGTAGCTATACTATCTCTTTTAGCATGGAGAGCTTTGAAGGTGGCAGAAGGAGAATGGTGCTTATGGAAGGATGAGAGAACAAGAGAGCACAAGGAAATATGATGGGTATAGAGAAGAACAGGGAAAGCAAGGGGTGGGGAGAGAAAAATGTCTACATCCATAAGCCAGTCTAAGACATTAAAATTTAAGGCAGGATAAAAGCCTATCCTCAATATCCCACCCAAGTATACATCTCTTCTGGCAACCTATTGAAGAATGCAGTCTGCAGGGGAGAAGCCACACTTTCACGATCTTCTTAAAATTAGTCAAAACTGAGCTACTACCCTGTGCAGCAGATTCTCACTTTTGGTCATAACTTAAAAAAAAGAGAAAGAAAGTAACGTAACAAAAGCGTTAAGGTCAAAAGTACAATTTATTAATCCAATTACACATTACAATCATATTGTGCTTTCTTTAAAAAAAAGAAACCCCCCTTATTTTTTTTGAAAGGCTCCAAAATTAAGTTGCTTGGCAATGAACATTTAAAGGATCCAGCTTACTGCCCAATACCCTGAAATCTTTCTAAACACATTATTACTCACCCAACATTAACACTATTGTGCTCCCTAAAATTTGCAAAAATATGTAAAGGTCAAAATAACAAAATTACAAGGCAATTATGAAATTCATTTCCTTTCAAGGGACCCATTTCTACTAATTTCCTAGCAATCTCTGGGTCCTTCCTAAATTTTTTATAAAGTATCTGTAGTACTAATGTTCCTTCCCTTCAGAGACCTACTTTCCTTTGAACAAGAAAATCACTATAGTAATTTCAATTATACATCTTCCTTATTAACCTATACATCATTTTTGCAACAAATTAGATAATCTTGTTTCATTTTAAGATACGGATTTCAAGAGAACTGTCTTTGTAGAAAGCACAGACTATCATCATTAAACTTTCTTCAGTTTCTCCTTATCTTTTTTAGTATTTTCAGTGTCTAGAGAGAAAATATCTGTCCCTACCCTGTGGATAATATGGCCTAAAGATGTAAACAAATTTACAGCAAGGACAAAAAAATGACACTAGTTCTAGTGTATTATTTTAAAGGTAGTGGACATACTTTATTCTTTTTATTGTAAACAATAGTATCAGATTAAACTAAAGTGTTGCTTGGCATACAAAATATCTGTAAAACCAGATATATCATTAGGTCTGTATATTTTACATACCAAACTAAGAATCTCCTGAAATTTTTCTGAATCTGCAATTTATAGACTTTGAGAAGTTTTATACAGCCAGAAAGCACTACAGTTATGTAATTATATTATTTATTGCTGACATCCTCTATTGGGATAATTACTACTTGGTTATTAAAATAGATCACTTTTAATATATACATTCATATGTACCTGGAAATCAAATATGCTTTTCCCAAACTGGACTCGGTCCTTTGTATATGGAAGAGTTTGGTCAAAACATCCCTGTGCCAACCCCAACATCTGCGAATAAACAGAAAAACAAAGATTATATTGAGTAAATAATTTGTATATTTAATGTACCCAGTGGAGGGAATCATTACAGTAATTCTTTTTCTGGACAGATGGTGCGCTTTTAAAAAAAATTTTGGCATTCAAGGAGATAAGCTTTGTTTTCTTCTTCAGAAAAAAAGAAATATGCTGTGTGCAGCACAAGGAACAATGAAACTAAAGATGATGGAAACAGAAAATACAATGACATATCAGCTCAGAATTTTGTCAGCCTAAGTTTTACTACAATTAGAATTCCTGTCTAGGTGAATAATGATAAAAAGTCTTCTTAAGGAATTAGCCTATTATATAACCATCTGCATGTACAATGAAATCCTGTAAATCAAGGCGTGGTATCAGTAAAAACGTAGCGAATTTTGTGCAAAATTCAGGGGTCTTCAGGGATCTTAGAACGCAATCACTTTTAAACAGTAAAATTACTGTATGTTAAGCAGTAAATAAATATACATACTACTCTAAGAAATTGCAAATTACAATCAAGAAGTTTAGTAACAATCAAGTTTAGTATAATCAAGTAACATGCAAGTCATCCACTGCAAAAAAAAGGGAGCCAGTTATGATATAAACACTTCAGCTCATTTCATATAGACCAGCAAACAGAATACAAACTTTGAATTATCTAGGTGAACTGGGCTAAAATCGGTGGCTAGGATCATGGCAAATGCTAATATAATTGTATGACTGAGATCTTTTATGCCTGATCCCTAAAGCTGTGCATCCTGCAATGCCAGACACGCATGGTAGGATGCATGATTTCTAGGACCGGGGACCAAATTCCTCCAATACCAACCATGCGATTGCCAGTGTAGGAACCCTGCCATTGGAACATGGTTCCTGAGGCAGGCTCCAATCTGCCAGGAATATGAAAGGCAAGCTGTGTAGCCCAGCACTGGAAACCAGTTCCTTCAAGCCAGACTCTACATCTGCTTTTCTTAAGGTCCTGGGTTAGTACGAGCCCAACACTGGGGAGATGCTCACCCATTTGGACTTTCTGGGCCCGAAACTATTGAAACCACTGCAACACCACTGCCCTTTGAATATGTTAGCTCCCCACAGGCTGGCATATTCAAAGGGTGCACATGCAGCTAGACTGCACACACTATACCTAGAAACCTACATGCCACGTGTTCAAAATTAAGAGTGATATAAAGCAGCCACAAAGATGTTCCACATTTCATGGAATATTTAGGGATAGTTTGGCATTTTATTGCCTCTTAAATATCTTGCATGTGTGGCATGTTGCCATTTATTGTACGATTAACACATTAATCACACGATAAAATACGATTAACCAGGGGCCTAAAAATGAAAGGTTTCTTGCCATGCCAGTTTCTTGAGCCTTTGAGGCCCTGTCTCAAATATCTAACATGTTAAGTGAAACCATTTAAACTCTTCTCTCTACCTAATGACTCAGGACTGAATGCCAGAGGGATAGTGCAGAGTTTTTCGTCAGTATCAGATCATAATCTTCCATTTATGTTAAGTTACAAGGAGTTATACATGCATCAAGAGCAGAACCTAACTGGTAAAGGTGGCATTTTGAACTCCAGTTCAAACTGTTGGTTAGTTTGATGGGAAAATAAAACAGACAGTTATGAAGAACCCCTTTTGAAAACAGCGTTTGTATCTGTCCCAGCTTCTCATAGGCTGGTCTAGGTCTGAAAAAAATATAAAAACACAGGAAGCAGGTTTCATTACAAAAATAAGCTTGAAGAAAAGATCCCACAAGGAATTAGTGACCTTTCGAAGGTCCACTTCTAAAAAGAGGGAGTATCATGCAGTGGATAAGTGAGGAATTAGGAACCTAGTTGCTTTCATTCTTATCTAGCTGCTCTTTCTGCATGCTGTACTTACTGCTGCTTCTAACGGGAGCAAAGATGGAAAGTGCAACTAAAAGAAACACACAACCAAAAAACATCCCACACCAGATTAAAAGGGAGCCAAACATGAAATAAATAAGAATAGTTATGATTTCAAAATTGGAACTACATAGAACTTTAACAGCACAAAGTACATGGATGAATAATATGTAAAGGCAAGTTACTAAATGATGATAGTCAGCTATTTGATCACACTACAGTCAGCTTTGACATGGTGTCCAAATAAATGCCGGGTGCTTTACAGATCCTTGGGAAGACAAGGTAGTTAACTTGAATGCAAATGCCACTTCTCAGCATGAGGGAAAAAAGCCACAGCAGCAAGAACATAAGAGAGAGACTTCATACATATCAGAAAGCTATACAGAAGAGCTTAGGTTATCCCAAATTCCCTAGACATTTCCTCATGGCAGTACAGCTCAAACAACATATGGAGAAGCAGTATAAAAAGTCTGATTGTAGCAATCCTAATTAGCCACACGCTACACTACAGGATTCCATTGCATTGCTGTAAAGAAACAAATCATATAAACTTTAGCATATACAACATCATGTATGTCTACTTTACATCACAACTATCTGAAACTGTTTTCTTAGCCACAATCATATTTTTATAAGATGTTCATTACCTTTTACTATTACTACTCCAAAACTAAATTCAATACTACAGGGTTTTTAAAACTGCTGTTCTTGTTCATTCAAGCACATTTCTCTTTATTTGAAGGTGTCAAAAAGTATTAACTAAGATATAACAACTACCTGACCTTAACTTTTAATTAGGGTACATTAATTAGAGTAAAACCCAGCCAGTGTAGTTTATTGCCAGAACATCTATATTATTTATATCTCTGGGAACAATGGGCCCCAGTTCTCTAGTTTTAAGGCCATATATGACAAAGTTTAATCACAGATGATCTTTAAAAATGATGGAAAAGCAGACTTGAAGTAGCATTGCTCTACCTCACTATATGGAAAGCCTAGGACCTGAGTTGTCTACCAGCAATTTGGAAAGGAAAAGGAAAATAAACAACCTTTAAAATTATAAGCACAGATGCACCACACCCAACTTGACATATCTATTTCTTTAGCAAAATACTCCTGAATTACATTTTTTAAATATAAATCAAGTAATTCAAAAGCTTCATAATCTATAGAGCTGGATTCTGCATCCACTGAAATCAACTGAAATTTTGGTATCTGAATTGGGTTTATAACCAGATATTTTTTCTTTAAATCATCAAAAAAGCCAGCTGACATTTTTGTCAAAAATGTTGTACAGTACCACTGATTCAGTGGATTTCTGTTACAAAGTATCATTTCATGTTTTGGAACTACTTCTAAACAAGCTGATGTGAAAGCCTAATTAAGACGAAAAGCAAATATGAAACTTCACTCAGCATCCCTAAAATCAATTTGAGAGGTGCTAAGTATTATTTTTACAGTGTTATATTCAGTGTCGGCTAAAGAGCTGAGGTTGCTGTTGGAAACAATACATAAAACGTAAGCTAACATTCTAGATACATTTCAAAATTTGGAAGTTTATCATTGGAGAATAATTGCTATTTAATGGACTATGGTTCTCATGGAGCCAAAATTCTGCCATTGACTGACATTTCAGCATATGTAGTAGGCAACCGTTGAACCTTTTGGATCCTGGTGTATGCATGAGAGGTCACCCAGACCTTCAGCGTGTACAGCTAGACATGAGTATGGAGAAGTGGAGGCTGCGCAGCCCTTCCATCCCCCACTAGCTCTATGCCAAATATTACGGCTTCACCTTACATAAAGAAAGAGTGACATCTGGTGGCAACACAGAGTCTTTTTATAGAGAATTTTCTTTATCATTTACCTCTTCCAATCTCTTACGTTTTAAAGGTTTCAGTCCCAATTCAAACTACAGAACTATCACATTAAACAAGGTTACCCACCTGCGCAGCAATACCTATTCTGCCCTGATTTAACATTCCGATTGCATACTTATAGCCTTGGCCAAGCTGTCCCAGGATACTGGTCTCGGGAACCTAAAGAATAAAAATCACTCAATTACTCCTTGTTCTCTTCTGTTCTGCAACTGCTAGGAGCGCTCACAGCTGAATCAGGGTACATGTTTTATTTAATACACCTTATAACTGAAGGCAACGATATAAAAAAGGGAATTTGATTCCCATAGCACTTTTGTAGAACCCTTGCCAGCACACAGGATTATAAATAGGGAGAGAGAAAAGAGTATTCAAAATTGGCCCATTAGTAGAAACTTCTAACACTGAGGTAAGATGATCCTCAGGAGTGCTGGGTAGCTGCAGCACCTTCACAAGATTCAGCCTGTGAAAAATCAAGCCCTTATTGAGCTTTCTTTCCTGTAACTTTATCATACATAAAACACACTTCAAAATCACTAAACTTCCATCAGAGGCTTTAGAACACTTACTGTACCTTAACATTTTCAAATGTTACTGGGCATGTAGAAGATGCTCTGAGTCCCAGTTTATCCTCTTTCTTCCCTACACGTAGTCCCTCTGTATCACGATCTACTATGAAGCATGTAATTCCCCTATATCCCTAAGGAATAAATAAAAACAAAGCATCTAATCAGTAATTTTTGATTAACTGATTTCCCCATCTCACAATTTAAACCTCTTGAATCTTATATTAATATGCAAAATGTGGCATTATCAACTATTTTGTTTCCTCAGCAATATCTGCTGCGAACAGAATTTAATAAGGACTAAGGAAATGCTTCTGGCTGTCCTCATGGGACAAAAAAATGCTGAAAATTGACCATGTTACACAACTTTTAAAATATGCTCACTGAACACAGATAAATTCTCTGAAGATTTTATAAGCAATGAGCAATTTTATGAGGCTGCGCCCTCCCAATTCTGCATGCCACCATTCCCCCTGTTCCAGCCACCAAGAGCAGCTCTGATACTGGACACAAAAACTGAAGAGAGGAGAGGAGGGGAGGGGTGGGGAAGGGAGATTCATCTGTAGGAACTATAACTCTTGTTTTGCAAGTTATGTTCTGTGCACAAATATTCTGCTTCAAACATGTGGATCTACTGATGCAGAGTTGGAGATTTTCAGCTAACAGCAGTATCTGGTGGGTGCTGAAAGCATTCTGCATAACCAGCTGAGGGCCTGGATAGCAGAGTACCCAACATACTTCAGCTCCCCCTCATCACTGGTGGCTGACACTTCAGACCACAGTCCCTCTCTTCCTATTTTTTAAATGATAGTTAATTCAATGTGAAAAGATAGCAACAGTTAGTATTGTTTCTGTTATTCTCTGACTGGATAACCTTTAAGGTTTCTTAATGGTTGGAGTGGTAATCCTGTACTTGCATTAATGTGCAGAAATCCCCAGTTTTCAAACCTTAGCCCTGCAGTGTTATCATACTCACAAGCAATGGGCATAGAAGGTACCTGTTTTGAACAAAAGAACACAAGTTATCTTAAACACTAAATCTAACACTAAAATAACCTGTAGAAATATATTCACATTCCAAAACAGGCAAATTGGGATTTTAACTTTTGCCGTAAAATCAAAATGACAAACGACGAAAACATCACATCTACCTTTTCAGAAAGGCTACATGAGCTACCTGCCCTACAGTTTACTGTACCAATGCTTTTTGGGCATGTCTACATGTGCACTTTTATGTGCATTATCTTATTTTAATGTGCATTAAAGTATCGCTAAAAAAGTGCTCTTTAGTTAATGTGCATTAAGATAGGCTATTGTGCATTTTCCTAGTACGGGGGTACTAGATTTAATGCACATTAACCAAAGCACATTAATGCATGTCTAGACGCACCCTTTGTGGCCATAATCTGGGCTTACTTTTTGACTCTTTTGTTTTGTCAAAGGCAGGACGAAATGTGTTAAGTCAGTGGTGTTCAACCTCTCTGGCCCCAAGGGCTGGATAACACCACTGTGTTAAACTATTTGTGAGGGTCTCCATTTTTGTTCAGGAAATAGAGCTAATTTTTGAAGGTTTATCTGCCATAGGGCAAAGAATATTAACCTTCACACCACAAAATGAGTAGCAGTGTCATGATATTACCAACTATCACAAGAAACAGCCCTAGCTATTCCTTAGCAACTTACTAAAGAAGGATCTACATTTGCCATGACGTAAAACATTCCAGCCTGCTCCGCAGAGCTAATCCACATCTTTGAGCCATTGATAATGTAATAATCTCCCTTCTTTTCAGCGCGAGTCTTTAAAGAAAATGCATCACTGCCAGATCCAGCCTCTGAAAGACAGAAACTGCCCACCTGTTGATTAAAAGGAAAACTATATTATAGATTTTATGTAAAATATTTGCACTATAAACATTAACAAAGTTTAAAAGCAAAGTGGGCATAAGTAATCAATCTTGTTAAATATTTAAATTACTTTTTAATGTGCATGTTGTGGGTAGTGGCAAAGTTAAGTTTACAGATATGAAGGGAGGCTAACCTAGAGGTAAAAAGAAGGAAGCAAAGTCATGACCTTTGGGACATCCTCCCTATTCTGCTACAGTGATTCTTTCTGTAATTTTAGCATACTTTGTAACCTCTCTATACTTCTAGTTAAGCTATTTGTAAAACAGACCTAATACTTTGTATTCTAAATACCCTTCATATCAGCAAATCATTTTGGATAAAACACTTTACAGCACACAAGTACGAAAAAATAACATTTGTCACAGAAGGAATCCCAGGTATGCATGTTGGAAGGTGTTTTATAATACTACTGCTTTTAAAAAATCTACAGGCAACCCCCACTTAGCGCTCTTAATTGGTTCCTGAAAAAGCAGGCGTTAAGCGAAATGAATGCTAAGCAAACCGGAAAGTACCTGACGACCCAAGATGGCAACTACAAGTGTTTTTCGTGACCCAAGATGGTGACTGTGAGCGTTATAATGAAACTTGCTAAGCGTGCTAAGTGTAACCAGGTACAGGCAACCCCTGCTTAGCACTCCTAATTGGTTCCTGACAAAATGAGCGTTAAGCAAAACAAGTGTTAAGCGAAACCAAAAGTATTTGATGAACCAAGATGGCAACCACAAGCATTTTTAATGACCCAAGGTGGTGACCGAGAGCGTTATAACGATGAGCGTTATAGCAAAACAGCGCTAAGCGAAACAGCATTAAGCAGGGGTGCCTGTACATTTTCTTCTCACACTAATGTTAATACACCTAGATCAGTGATTCTCAACCAAGGTGCTTTGAGATCTTTTCAAGGGCATCACGAGGTGCTACTCAATATTAGCACTGTTAGGTGTACAAACATGATTCACAAGATAAACCCAGAGATTTCAAGGGGGAATCTACAGTGACAAGGATATTCTAACTGGTTGTGGCCTTTCTGAGATCTCTACACCGGAAGAATTTGTCTATTATTTTTGTGAAGTCAAAAAACAGTGAAAACTAAGAACTGGTATTTTCTGAGGTGTGCCTTGAGTCTAAAAAAGTTGAGAACCACAGATTTAGATAAAGTTAACTTTTATACAAGGGAAAATATACAGTTACTTAAAGACCCTAATAAGTCAAGAGAAACATTTCATAACACTGGGACTAAGGACACTAGGGCAAGGGAAACATTTCACAACACTAGGGTTAAGTTTAGTGATCAGAAACTGGTTTAAACCTGTAAAAAAACAGAAGTTCAGTGCACATAAACCATTTTCAAAATGGCCGAAACTGGTTTAAGATAAACCTAGTTGGATGTAGTATCAGACTTAACTGATTTAGGTCAAACTGGTTTATGGAACTTCTGTCCCAGATCCCCTCCTGGTTCAAGTTTACTCAGTCTCCCAGCATCCCAGGATGCTTTGCAGCCCTTGGCTGTGCCATCTGCTCCAACAAGCAGGGTTTTCCCTGCCCTTCTGCTCCCTAGCCAGAGCAATATCATTCTGGGTGGCTGGGGGGGGGGGAACTTGCCCCTCGGGCCCAGCACCAGATCCCCAGTGGGGTTCTGCTGGTTGCAGTGGGAGGGGGGAGGAGGGAACCAGAAACTACGCATGCTCCTGTGCCAAGTCCCACACATGCCCAGAAGAGGCATCACATTAGTTGGACCTAGCTCTCTTAACATTTGTATAGATTGGGAGCTTTAGTGGAGCTTTTTATACAGATTCACAGAAGTTTAGGGCTGGAAGGGATCTCATGAGATCATTGGGTCCAGCCCCCCTGCAGGAAAGATTTTGGTGCTTTTATCTAATAACTGATTGAATCAGCTTTTGATAAAACAGCCAAAAAGCCCTGCTGAAGTGCCCGGTCTATACAGACACTGCAGAGCCGGGTTGAACGAACTCACTGACTTCTTCCAGTAAAGAATGTTTTTTTCCCCCCTCCCATTTGTCAAATCAGCTACTATTCACTGAAGACAGAAGAGACTGCCTCTTGAACAAGTGATTAGAGATCTACATTTTTGAGACTAAGGACAAATGTTCCAGTCTCAGCTCCATACAAGATACTTTCCTGAAAGCAAGAGTGCTAGAAGTTTCTTTAAAAAATTAAACTTCTTTTAAACAGAAGATATCACAAAGTTTGCAGTAAAATCATAGTGGTTGGTGACACTCCCTACTAAGTACTAATAACGTATGTCCAGTTCTGTGGTAAAATAAGGGATATGTCTGCTGTTTCTCTATCAAAATCATTATTTCAAGTGTTGTTCACTCCAGTCCCACTGTTTATTGGCTCTGTCCATAAACATGGTATTTACTTTTACTGTTCAGCCAGAACAAATCATGGACCTACCTCAGAATTTTGAATGCTGACTGCTACAGATATTCAGAGCGTGCATTAGAGCCACTAACAGTAAGTTTTTTAAGTTGCGTCTTGAATCCGAAGGCTTCTTACTTGTGTCCACACCCTGTTCCACAACAAATGTAAACCAGTTCCCAATCAGTGACATTTTAGAACAGTTCAACTCTTATGTATGTTAAGACATAAGCTTTCATAGGCAACAGCATCCAGCAAACTAAGCTGCTGCCTGCAGGGTGCGGACGCATATAACAATTGATCATTTCCAAATGTCACTGGTTGGAAACTGATCCACAGTTGTGTGTGAAGTGCCATGGCTCCAGCACTGAAGGATGGCAGCCAGCACCCAGCCTTCCAGTGGGTGAATAAAGGGGGTGGTGGTGAGTACTTGCACCCATGCTTTGGAGGGCCCAGGTGTGGGTGAGCTGTGGCTTGGGGTGTGCTCAATATTCGACTTCCCTTTCTCCTAAATATGAGTTCAATAAACTTCAATAGCCCACAATTGACCAAAGTCTGCAGTGTGCCTGCTTAATTTGGGGAGATGGAGGAGAGAGGTTGGAGCTGCACTTTTGGATTCCCAGAGGCTGGGGTGGGACATGATGAGAGGCCACAGTCAAGTAGTGACTGACAAACAAGCAGAGCAGGGATGCTCATCAATAAAAAAGTACCAACAGAAAGGGGAAAAAAGCAGGGGTGGAGGCAGTAAAGTGCTGCAATGGACTGCTTTGGTATGCAGCTGGGGGCGGGGCAGGGAGGGGAAGAAGGGTGGAGCAATGCAGTATGGGATGTCTGGAGGACCAACCATACTTGTGTCACAGAATGCTTGGTGTCCACACAACACTGAACCAGTTCAAAATAGTGCTTGCTATTTTAGGTATACAGGATGTTTATAAAGCCCTTGCGCAAATTTAAACATTAATAACTTTGGATGTACACATGATAGAAACAAACTATACACAACAATTGAAAGACTAATTCACCAAGTTTTAACACAATACAGCTCAAATGTCTAGATTTCAACATAACTGCCATCTGTCGTGATACATCGTTCAATCCAATTTTCCAACTCATAGAAAACATTTTGCTGCTGAGTGATTTCATGAATTGCATTTGTGATCCTTACCCTATGCCTAGCTTACACAATGCTAAAATCTTTACGTTTTCAATCACCGTTTACAGTTTGCTTCTATCATGTGTATATCCAGTTATTAAAGTTTAAAGTTGCACAAGGATTTTATAAACACTCTGTACTTTTGAACCATTTCAATTAACTTGAAACCCATTTAGGAAGTCTGTAAGTCCATCTACTTCAGGTCTAACTGCATTTAAATTGGATCGTTATGTGTACCAATGCCATATGAAGTCTCATGCTTCTCTGAACCAGGTAGTCTTTAAGGGCATCTTTACATGCGTTGTGGGACATAGTGCTGGGTGCTTTAATTAGCGAGCCGTGCTAATTGAAACTGCCCACACGTCACGTGTATCAGTGTCCCCACACTGAAGAAACGGCGGCGGGGCACTTCAAGCTAAAGCCCATTGTATGTGTTTTATGTCAAAGTGCACTGTTGCCATTTTTTCAGCGTGGAGACGTGCGGGGATGCCGATACACATGACGCGGAAGGCTGCTGGGGTGTGTCAATTTTCCTGCTCCAGCACACTCCATTAATCATGCTGGATTTCCAGCTCAGCAGAACAGGCTCTGTGCACATCTATAGGAGCCCTAAGGTGCCACCCTGCCCTACCTTCTGGCTGACTTCTGACTACTGTGGAACCACCTCTCTAAGAATGATGATATTAAAAAATGTCCATGCTAATATATGATGTTGCCTTATACTGCAGTAAATCAGGAATGTCAAATTCACCCCGCCCTGGGCCAGATGCAGTGGTAGCACAGTTAACGCAGTTGTTGCTTGCCCTCTGCTGCCAACATGTGCCTCCAATAGGGCTCCATGGCTCAGATTTTAGCAGCAGGCCCTGCCCCACTTGTCCCTCCCCTAAATTCCTGGTTTATGAGCCCTGTAGGCTGTAAGTTTGACACCCTTGCATTTGATCATTTAATTCCCTAAAAAGACATTAACATTACAAAATCTTGTTAAACTATATTATAATTTAGAAAAATACTTAACTCACCATATCTTTAGCCAGTCTGGGCAAGTAGGTCCTCTTTTGCTTTTCTGTTCCATGTACAATAAGTAATTTGTTAATTAATGTATTTTGGAGCTCAGGTATAAGAGCTACTGCTGCATCGACCTTGGCCAATTCTTCTACCACCAGGATGGTTGAAAAAAATGAAGATCCAGTTCCTCCCCATTCTGTCCCAAGTTCGATACCCATCAGCTAAGCGAGAGAATGTAAATACAGCTATTGTGTGGAGGATCCTACAGACACTAAGTGAGGCTGACAAGATCATTTGAATACTTTCAGTATCAGGAAATACAATTACTTGGAGATACCTAGAAATTAAAATAGGTCAGAGAATATAAAATCTCTCCAAATCTTTCCCCAAGATCTACTATCACAGTACCTACAATAAATTAACCAGATAATAGTCTCCTGATGAAAATCAAGATAGAAATATAGCATGTTACAAACCTGGCAATATATATGCCAGGCATCACTCTGACTGATCCTACTGTACTGTTTTTAATTGTTGCAATACAAATGCCAGAATTAAGCCTGACATTTAAATTTGTCAGAGAATGGTCTTTCAAAAAGAGCTGTTCTTACTAAATACAGATTTGGATTTGATAACAGAAAAGGACAACATTTAATCAATGTACAACTGTAAAAGCAGAATTGAACTAAAATCAAATAAAAGTGTGCAGACCCCTAGTTTGAACAATCCTTGAAGTACAGATTCTTCTATCTTTGCATCAGCATCCATTGTTTTTACAAAAGGGGCAATTCGTTCTTGAGCAAATTTTTTCACTGTAATGAAGAAAAAAAAGATACAAGCATTCTAGCCATCTACTTTAAGAAGCAGTATCTGAGTCAGCAACATAGTATTTGAGGTGGGCATCTACATTATTCAGTGACCAATGCAAGATGTCCAACAGTAGGGCCGTGCGAAATTTCAGCACCTGTTTTGTTTTGGAGGTGTTTTGGCCCATTTTGGTGCCCGAAACACCGAATCTGAAATGAAACAGAAGGCTCCAAAACAGCTCTGAAATGAAACCATGCAAAACATTTCAGAGGCTGGCTTGTGGGGAAACAGAAACTCCGAAGAGGGAGGGGGAAGAGACGAGGGGAAGGACTGCTCTCATTGACATCTGTAGCTAGCCAGTGTCTGAGATCTGTCCCTGAGTCCCTTCCAATCCCAGTGCTCTGGGGGAGGGATGGCAGCCTGCTGTCATCATGTGCACAGATCCAGGGGCCTGTGCCCCCCGGGAAGAGTATGGCACGGCGTTGCAGCCTCCCGGTGGGCGCAGGACCCCAGACTGGTGTGCGGGATGACGGCATGCAACCTCTGCCGGCTGGGGCCAGTGGCAGCACCAGTCTTTCCAGTGCTCAGCGCAGGGTGTGCGGAGCAGACTCGGGTGCTGCCGCTGGCCCCAGCCAGCAACATGTTGTCATCCTGCATGCAGATCTGGGGGCTCACACCCCCAGGGAGGAGTCTGGCACAGCGGGCCCTGGGATCTCTGTGTGGGATGACAGCATGCTGCTGCTGCTGACAAGTGATACGAGTTTTGCTTTGAACACTTTGAGGTGTAGTTTCACAAAAAACTCTGTATCTATCTCCTGGAAACTTGGCAGGCTTCATGCCCTCAGAAGGGGCTACCATTCCTGCAATTTTCATCTGAATCAGCCAAGAAATAACTAAATTATAGGCATTTTAGTGATTCCCCATTATAGCCCATGGCTGAAACACCAAAACAGCATCGAAACTTTGAAACAGATTTGGCTGAATTGACAGTGATCTGAAACTGAAATGAATCACTGTCCCTCTGAAATGCTGAATCCGAAACCAAAATGAAACAGACATTTCGCACAGCCCTATCCCACAGATAAACATCACAATGTCCTAGTGTGGCCCCAAGCAGAAAGAGCCAGCACGCTAAAAACAATATGGATGTCTTGGTTAATTACCAGCAATAGCTTTTATGGTCTCAGTAAGAAGCAACTCCCTAAGTTGAAGTTATAACACACAGCCTATTTAGGCTTAGAAACTGGGAGGACATCTGTTCACTAGGGCACCCCAACGGAAGACAAGGTCCAATGGTCACAAACTCCTGGAAAACCATTGTAGGCTGGACATAAGGAAAAGCTTCTTTACTGTCTGAGTCCCCAGGGCCTGGAATAGATGCCCCCCAGAGGTGCTGCAAGCACCTACTCTGGACACTTTCAAGAAACATTTGGATGCTTATCTTGCTAGGATCCTTTGACCCCAGCTGACTTCCTGCCCTGTGGGCAGGGGGCTGGACCTGATGATCTTGCGAGGTCCCTTCTATCCCTAATGTCTATGAAATCTATGATAGGGTCATTCTCATATGAAAGTTTTGCTTGTCACAAGTCAGAACACAAAGTGCAATTTTGGGAATCTGGTTTTATGCTGTTGTTTAGAGATTATAGACCTAAATTGTATTAAGGGAATGTGGCTATATACTTTGCTAGTGTGTACTATTTTAGTTGAACAAAATCTACATAAACAAGGAAAAGAAACCCAAGGTTGCTGTTTATTAACTGGAGTCTCCTATAAATTCTCCCCAGCAGTACAGGCCTTACATCCATCTTTGCCCTGATGCTTCTTTCTCTGCCTCATACTCCTAGAAGTCACAAACGTACTCCTCTCCCCCGCAACCTCCAATCCATCTGCCCTACCCTCCAGGCTGGGCTGGGCAAATACCAGACAGTCCTCCCTCTGCTCCCTTCCCCTTCTCCCATTTGGGAGCAGGGCTGGGCTGCATTCTGCTCCCAGCACGTGATGACACAAGTTAATGGAAGCATTCAGTTCTGGAGCACCTTCATCTGAGCCTTCCTGTAAAAAGGGTTCAGATTGTCATGGGATTGGGCCCTTTCAAAGGGCTCTGCAGCTGTGCCCTTCTGTAAGAGCACAGCTGTGGAGCACTTCATGGGGCTGATCTCATGACACAATATCACTTGTGTCAGCACCCACAGTGATCACTTCTGACAATCTGCTCCCAACTAAATCCCTCATTGTTCAAACTGTTGAAATGTATAACACAGTTAAGTCAAATGGGAATATATGCAGCTAGATGCTGGAATTTACACACATGGAACACAAAATACATATTGTCACTATGTCTACACTTATGGCATCTTTTGACTCCCAGAGGACAGTTGAACTAAGGGAAGGTTCAAGGAGCCAGTCCCACCAAAAATCAAATACTCAAGAAAGTAAATGTAAAAAAAAAAATTAATAGCAAATATAACATTATACAAATCAGATATGAATGACTGAACAGTACTAATAAGGCACATCAAGCAAATGATTAAACATGATAAAATGTGCATTCAGCTAAAGAAATAATAATCTTATTCCTATCTGAAAGAAATTAATCTTAAAATTCTCTAAGTCCAAAAGTCTTGAAAAGCCTATTAACAGATGGTGAACTGGCTAGGAAAAAGGACTTATTACCTAGTTTTAAAAGCTAAGTTTTAAACAAGTGCTTATCTTAGTTCATCTGCAGAGGGGCTATTCAGCTATTCTAGGCTAACAAAACATTCATCTCTTCATTCTGAACCATAACCAGATCCAACTGGTATAAAACCACTAAATGAACTCTAAGCAACCTTCCTGACCTATCTTGCACCTTCTCCACTCTTCTTGCCTTGCCTGTTTTCCTTTCTTTCCTCTTTTCTTATCCATGCTCTGGTAAAGTAGATGCAAGTGAATACTACTTGTTACCATCATTAAGCAGTATGGAGTCTACTACAGTCTACGCACCACACTTAATGGCTATTGCTAGGTCCAGAGGCAGAATTAAAGTTGCCTTGTGGGATGGCATGTACGTTAACTTCATATCTCAATTTTTCAGAGATGAAAGCATAGCTGCACTCAAGAACAGGAGGTGGCAACCTATGGCCTGTGGAGCAACTACAGCCCACAGCACCTTTGGACCTGGCCTGTGAAGGCATTGGTTTGGCAGCATTTGGCTGGGGAATGAGGCGGGGACTCTCCCTGCACTGCACAGCAGTCAGCCACCTGGGGCTCCAGCAGTGGGGAAGCTCTGCCCATGCCCCACTACAGTCAGGCAGCACAGGCTCTGGCAGAGGGGGGCTTTTGCCTCACAAAGTGGTGGGCAGAAGCAATAGTACTTGGGTCCTAACATCTTCCTCCCTCCAACGTGAACAGGGTCATTCTGATCCCCCTGCCAGAAAACACTGCCAGCCTCTGTTCTAGAAGGACATGACACTGGCCATGTTTAGGCATACATGTCTATAATGTTACGTGCTGCAGCACTTTGAAGTGTTACGAAAATGTACGCTAACATGTGCGAAGCCCTCTGGCTGGAGCACTATGAAGTTGCCCCAAAGACTTCCAGCTGCATGCTTTCCAGTCAAAGGGCAATAGGGGGTTGGTTGGCCTTGCCATCAAGTGCAGGGGGAAATGAAAAGTTGCATTTCAGCTCCCTGCTTCCCAGCCTTGATGACAGCTGAGCACCCATGCAGCACTCAAAGGCAGGGGGGAAGGGTGAGCACTGGGGGACAGTGTACTATTCAGACATTACATGTGGCACTATAAAACCAAGCACTATAGAGAAGTTTCTTTTTCATCTAGGAATATTTATGCAATGATTCTACCATTTTTGAAGCACTTGCACCATTTTAGTAAAGCTATAGGCCGAAGGCATATTGAAATGCGCAATATTTATGGCACTACAAGGCCAAACATAGTGCTAGAAATGTAACATCTGAACACAGCCACTACTAGGCAACCTTGTTTCTGTCAAAGTTCTTGAACAGTTTACAGTTCAGACTGAATAGACGAATATTTTGTTAGCTTAGAATACAGAAAAAGTAGCAAAATAAGACCAAATTCATTCCCTTGAGACCTAACCAAAATTTCAACTCAAGTTCTTGATTTATTTTTAAATAAAAATCAACACAACGATCTCCAAATTTAACTATGTATAATAAAAAACTATTACTTTACAAATATTTTTAACACTGAACTTTTCACTAACATCTGGATAAAAAACATTCCCTCTTAAAGAGTTTGAATAACGCAAAAAAATAGGTACCTGTTTCTTTCAGCATTTGCTCTTCTTCTGTTAAGGTCTGAAGGGGAGCACACCCCATCTCACTGGTGAGACTGGGAATATTTTCTGCTTTTGAAGATTTAAAGATACAAGGAGCAGCCTTCCAAAAATTCAGATATGTTGGCAAGTTTTTTCTTAGCTATTAACAAAAACATGAAAGCGTTAGCAACACTCGTTGTGAAGTACAGAACATGTTCAAATATTTATAAACAGCAATATACAATTTTCATATACAGCTTTTTATTCTCTGTTCAGTACTTGAAACAGCAAATACACCCAAGTCATTATTTCCAGTGCTACTAATTTCAAATTTTAGCAGCTAAAGCGAAGAAGCTCTGGCAATGTATTTACCATTTAACTAGTTACATTTATTAATCATGCTATTTCCTCTCTGCCAGGTTTCTCTAGGGCCAGGTTCACACATTCAGTTTCTACTGGGAGAATAACCATTCTCCTAGTAAAAACCACAAGCGGGCAGACATACAGGCTCTTTCACCCATCAGTCCCACTTCCCCCTTTCCACCTATGTGCTCCAACTGACCTAGAGCAGTGCAGGGTGAGACAGGCTGCTTTGCTGCTCTAAGAAAATGTCCCTACAGCACACTGCTTAGGTCAGCCCAGAGCAGCATGAGGGAAGGCAGACTGCCATGTCCCTATGTCACAGCTCCCAGAGCCTTTCTACCAGGGTGGATAAAAATCAATGATTTAAAAAAAAAAAGAATCAGATTTTTTAAAATGTAAATCAAATTTTTTTATTTAATTGTATTTACTGTTTTTTAAGATGCTTTAAAAAAATCCATATAAAGATAGTTTTAATTTCTGATACATTAAAGCTCAAAGATGTCATCATGGAATATGGATTATAACTTTTAATTATATACTATTTGGGACATTATATTTATGTGAACTTTTTAGAAGTTTTATAAATAGGTCACAACAGGCCATGGACTATATTAGGGGCCCCACCTTGTGGGGTTCCCAGAGGCTCCTCTATAGATTAGTAAAGATTAAAGAAAACCACTCTAGCCAGTGGGACTCAGTCTAGAAGATCCCATTAAGCATCTCTGTAATGCTTAGTTTAAGTTCTCAAACTGTGGATTTGTGTCTTCAGATATCATAGGCAGACAAAGTTCTTTAAGTAAATGCGGTATCTTTTATTAGACCATCTAAATAGTCGGAAAAATTGTTCTTTACAAGCATTTGGGCACAATCACCTTTCTTCAGGCAAAGAGAGAGTTTCTTGTCTCCAGAGATAACATCCTTGTTAACAGCAGTATACGGAGATGAGAGATAACGGACCTGATTATTACTCACCCGTTATCCCTATCGTCTCTCTGCAAGTTTGTGTACACCCACTCAAGCCCTTAGCTTTCTCTAACAGTGCAAAGTTTCAAGAAGTTAAATGAATACAGGATATCAAACAAAGAATGCATTTTTGGTAGAACACAGTGATTAAATTGAGGCTTTCTGACCAGTCATTTAGATCATGCTTTAAAGCAATTTTATTTAAATCAAATCCACCCTGCCTACTACAGCTGCTGAATGCTGTCTCCCTCCCCTCCTCACTTCTTTGGTCAGACTGGAAGAGGCAACTCTCTTGCAGGGGGAAGCCAGGAGGGTTTCTAGACTGTCAATCAGCTGACTGGAGAGAAGGAGGGGAGTTCTCCCAAGGCAGGAACCCTCCTGGGGCTGTCTATGGCAGCAGCTGCTTTTCAGCAGCTACCACCTACTGCTTGACAGCCTGCCCACTTCCCAGGTAGGGAAAAGGGCAGGCTATCAAGTAATGAATGTCTGTATGCAGCTTATATCAGGGGTTGGCAATGTTTTCCAGTGCAGGGGGAAGAAGGGCAGAATGACCCAGCTTGGGTTGGAGGACTCATCTGCTGTTGCTACCTCTCCACTGCTCAGCAGCAGTATGGCACAGTGAAAGCGCCCCCTCTGCCACAGCCCATACCACCCAACTGCAGCATGGCACAGGCAGGGGGTGGGGGTGTGTGTGTCAAGCAGTAAGTGACGACTGTCCACAGACACTGGCGCAGCCAATCTCAGGGGTGGCATGTGCCCCCCCCCATGTCCCTCCTACACATCGCCTAGGGCAGAGGTCCCCCTCCACTGGAGCCCTAGGAAGTTGACTGAGGTGCAGCACAAGGATAGCTTCCCCTCTGTCCGAATCCCAGGCAGCTGACTGACACGGTGCCAGGACAGCACCCAGCCACTGAATGCCGCCAAAGCCACACCGCCACGGGTCAGATCCTAAAGCTCTGCAAGCCGTATCAGGCCTGCAGACCATAGGCTGCAGACCCCTGCTCTATGTTAATCAGCATAGCAGTATCATTTTGATAAAAATGCTAAAAAAACACGAATGTAAATCATATTTAAATAGTTTTTCTGCAAATTATTTTTGAATTGAAGCAACTTGCTAGAGTCCATTTTTTCATTGCTGTTAGTATAAGAAACATGTTCACATTAATATTTGTATATTTTGGTGGGTCTGATCTCTTAATCAATAATGTAACTGGATTAATTATTATTATACTTTTTCACAGTAATCTTACTTATTATGAATCTGTCGGCGTTTGGCAGACCAGATAAAAGCTAGCGACTATTTGGACTGTTACCCAAATACTCTGTTTTTACTAAAGCTTAAATGTATTTTACGTTTTGTACTTGATTCTCAGTATTCAGTAGCCCCGGTTGTAAAGCATTGTGTTTCAGATAATAAATAATTTTGATGCAATGGGACAGCTCTGATCTCACAGGTAATTTTTCAAAAGGAGCAATAATTCAGCTTTTTAAAATGTGGAGAGTCAGAATGCACTTCAGAAAACAATCTGCAATATATAGATACATTTTTATTTAATGAGACTAAATCCTGGAGTTCAGATGATCAAATGGTGGGAGACAGCCAGCTCCAACTGAGTAATGATATGCCTTGAGTCAGTGGTCTCCAACCTTTTTAAGTAGGAGATCACCTTTGGCATTTAAAAGCAACTCAAGATCTCCCGTGTGCTGCCAGGACCCCCCGCCCAAAGCAGGTAAGTTTGTGGGGAGGGTCGGGAGGGGGCAGATTGAGGCAGAGGGATAAACATTATTTGGGGGTGCACCTCTCCAGCGGGTAAGTCCCACCCGGCCAGGGCCCCACTCAATTTACCCCTGCTTCTGCCTCTGCAGCACTGTCCCTCACCGCAGGGGCCTCCATCTAGCCCCTACCTCGTCCCTCCCTCACGGACTGACCTGCTGGGTTGTGGCACGTGTGCATGCACACAGGCACTCAGCCCCCCCACTCAAGCCTCAGATCGACTCCAAGAGGCTCTGAGATCTACTGGTGGATCAAGATCCACTGGTTGGTGACCACTGCCTTGAATGGTTATTTAAAAATATCAAAAAACAAAATAAAATACAGAGCAAAGGGTTGAAATTAAGAAATTCTGCAAACATTCTCATCTCTGACAGTTCTTCCCCACTCTGCTTCACATTCACTAACTACCAAAAATATACTCCAGTTATATCAGGAGGTAATTGTAATTGCAACACTGTGCTACAGTATTTGGCCACTGCAGATAGTATGTTGCTTTATTTTATAGAGGAATAATGCGTTTTAATTAAATTTTGCCACAAACATTCCACTAGTATTAACATAATAAAGTAAGCACCAGACAACCAAAGGACAAGGTAGCTTGTGGATGCAGCTTGTTTCATAGTGGATTTGCAATACAAAGCAATAAAAAAAGCTTCACAGTCTATATAGAATAGAAACTATGAATAAGATATAGCAAGAGATTTCAACCATTTTTAACAAGTGTACCCCTTCTGCCTCAAAGTTGCAGCTCATGTACCCCTTTATATTTTTCTCTTGTTTTTAAGGGGCAGGGGGAGGGAAGGAGTGGGGCTGAGTCAGGGGCAGGCGCTGCATAGCCAGGGCAGACTGCAGGACGGATCCATGAAAGCAGTTCATCCAGGAGTTGTGGGGAGGGGGGGTGCAGCTCCTGCCACTGCGCACACTCCGGCGGAGGCCCAGGGGGCACATGCCCCCCAGAGCTGAGCATGGGGCAGCTGCTGCTGCAGGCTGGACTCTGCACCCCACTGCCCCAAGAGCTGCATGATGACAAGTGCCCGCTTCCACTGGGGGTTGGGGGGGCAGGGGACAGACACAGACACACAAAGACGCAGACACACAGAAGAAGACACACATGCAGACACACACGTGCAGATGCAGACACAGACACATACATACACACACAAGCAGATGCAGAAACACTGCAGGTAAGTGAGTGTGGGGGAAAGGGTGGGGTGGGGCCAGATCGAGAATGGCAGTGGGGAAGGGAGGGTGTCTCTCTGCCAGCTCCCAGGAGGAGAGCTGGGGGGGGGGGGCGAGGGCAGTAGTGCCCCTCTGCAGTCTTCACACATGCTGCCAGATGGCCAACTGCATGCTACCCATCACCAGCCCACGGAGCCGCATGTGTGACCAGCTGTGAGAAAGCAGTGTGGGGTGTGGCAGCAGTGGTGGTGTGGGGTGATGGTGGTGGTGGCGGCAGCAGACACCACATGCGAGACCCACACCCCCATCCACCCATCCAGGCAGCGTGCGTGTGCCCACAGAGGGACACCGCTGCCCTTGCTGCCCTGGCCCACCTCTTGGGAGCAAGCAGACACAGAGAGTGAGCTGAGGTGGGGGGCGGAGAGGCACTGCAGTGTGCCGTGTGGGGCCAGTGGCACCTGGCACACCCCTCACCCTCTCCTTTCTCCTCCCCCTTTGCTGGGTAAGAAGCAACGTATGGGAACACACTGGGGCAGACACCACCACTGCACCCTGGGGTGCACTCTGTCCCTGCCCACCTACCTGCCTGTACCCCCTACGGCCTTCCTAAGTACCCCTAGGGGTATACATACCCCCAGTTGACAACCCCTAAGTTATGGTATTTTGGTAGCATGGTTGATTGATATAAAGCAATTGTTAACGGACAATTAGAGGCTAGATGATACTACTAGTTAAATTATCTAGTACTTTGTGTTCAAAGAATTAAGCTGTTAGCTTCTTCCAACTATTTATGATAGCAACAGATTTCAGTTTCAAACGTTGGTGGAATTACTAAAATCCATACAGCACTCCCCATAATATAAAAGATTTGTTTGTTTATTTATTAAAGTTCCTATTAAAACTGGATTCATCACTAGCTATTAAAATGGCTACAGGATTACTTTCTGAGTAAGATTTAATGTTTAATTTTTTAACTGTTATTGAAGCTATATGTAACCATTAAATGTACATGAAAATAAGAAATAAAAAAAATAAAGGTAAGGATAGCCTCTTAAAAATACTAGATCTTAAATCTCCCAACCCACACAAGGTCCTACGTAATTTCATTTTACAAAATTAAGATTGTAGCAAACATGGCCCTCAAGAAAAGTGAACTACGCTGGCTCTAAAAAATGAGAGAAAGTAGGTGTGCCGCTCTAGAGTAAGCTTCTCAAAGGCAAACATCCCAGAAAAATTATATAGGGTTCAAAACCTCAATCCCAGATAAGGCAATGCAGGGGAAAAAGTCATCTTTGCTCTTCCAGCTCCTGAAGAAGAAGAATCAAAATCACTAAGGTCTAAGGTTAGGTCTTTGCTACAGATTTCTGCTGGCATTTTTTTTTTGTCAGATATGGAGAGATGCAATATAACTGACCAACAAAACTGCTGGAAGAACCCCCTAGGGCACAATGCATCTGTACTCCCCAAACTGTGCTTTTATCAGCATAGCACATCCACAGCTGCATTAGAAAGACTTACCAAGAATATTTGTGCTGGCATTCCACTGCCAATGCTTCAATTTTCCTAGACTATGCTTTTTAGCCAGTACAGCGCATCCTTACAGGGAAACTGTACTGGCAAAAAAGTCCTGCTTTGTGCGTAGGTATGCCAGCGCTCCACACCAGCCCTTGGCATACTACTTTGTGGGATCCCAGCACTCTTTTCTAGGAATCACAGGAATTTGGCTTCAAGTTCTGATAAGTCTCTTTGGTCCATTAAATGACTTACTGAGGTAACCCAAGCTCTTTAGTGAAGACACCGAAAGGAAAGCTGCTTTGACAGTGGAATAAATCAGATGACAGTTATGCCCTGGAAAGTTGTACCCCTTGCTTACCCACTGACCGACAGCAAACCAGTTCAGACTGATAGAAAAATCTATTGTGGGGAACAGTCAATGTCCAATTAAGGTTATTAAATGTATGTACTTGACTGGGCAACATGCAGGAAGAAGAGGCATTCAACATACTGGACTTCCAATAAAGTTACAGACAGCATGGACACCCCGATTTTTGAGCACACAGACAGAAAGGAGTGGGTTTTTTTCCCCTCAAGCTTGCATAAAAGTAGGGATATCAGAGGTATTTCATTGTCAGTACTGCAGGATGGTCCAGAAAAAACACATAATGCAATTTCAGGAATGCAGGTCTTGTTGAAAAGTTGCATACAGATGCATTTACCCTTTGTGAGTACATTCACACAGATGAGACAGCAATTCCAACTGCGACTTTTAGGGACATAAGCAGTCTTTTGCTGGCTCATGGGAGTTTCATGCATAGCAAACAGCACCTGGGAAGATTTAAGACCCAGCTCTGAGCAAGCACAGGATAATTGCTAAATGTGTGTTTGGCTGAGGGGGACTGAAGATGTCTCACAACTAGGGTGGATCTCATTAAGCCAAATATTCCAATTGTTATTATTGTTTTAAACCAGTTTTGCAAAATGAAAGGGGAAACATTACCAGCAGAATATAGAGAGGAGAAAATTAACTACCAGTTTGAAAAGCCAGGCAATATCAAAATGATATTAAAAAAAAGCACCTTGATATGCTGCACGGTGAGAGGAGGCCCCAAGATCCCACTATGAAAGTTGCCAGTCAGGCTCTGTTACATTAATTCACACAGCTTCATGACTAAACTGAATTAGCTTGTGCCTAAATTTAAATGAAGCTATAGAACATTTACATAACTTTTGTGGTGGTGGGGGGGGAAGGGAAAAGTGAACAATTATGAGAGTCCCACAGCTGCTTTGTAAAAAAGTAGAGGTGCACTGACATATTGCCTGCATATCAGATCAGCACCGATAAAAGGAAAATTAACATTATTGGCTATCAGTTTTTTTTCACCGGCGCAACTGATAACATTCACCAATAAATACAATATGCCTTCTGGCTGCAACCACCGGACGCTGCATGTACGAGCACAGCTGCACACATGCACGTGGCCAGAAATGCAGCCAGGCAGCGTGGAGAGCAGCTTCTGGCAGGTAAGTCTGTGAAGGGGAAGGGATGTGGGGGAGGGGAGGGGTGTGTGTGCGTGTGTGGGGAGGTGCAGAACAAGGCCTCAATGGTGAGGGAGGGAGTGGGGCAGTGGGCACTGCCCAGCCAGGGTGGTGAATAGGACTTAGGACCAGAATAGGGAGGAGGACGGAGCTGCGAAAGGCTTATCCATGGGGTGTTGGGGGTGTGGGCTACCTGCTGTGGGCTTGGGGCTGTCCACTCTGCTACTTTTCCCCTCGGGAGTCTTGTGCCAACCGGGCACCCCCAGCGGGGGTGGCAAGTTAAGCTTCCTGCTGCCAGGGAGGCAGGGGATGTGTGGCTGGCACAGGGTCCCCAGGGAAAAGGCAGCAGGGCTTGGAGCCCCAAGCCCACAGCAAGTAGCCTGCATCCATCCTTGCCCATCAGCTGACTCCAGTTAAAAGCATCCCATGCTTAAAAATGGCAGTGGCAGCACTTGAATTCATTCAACTCATCTCTACACTTAAACCTCATTCATCAAGCTCTAGTTCAAGTGCCCCTACTGCCATTTTTAAGCGTTGGGATGCTGATCCCCTGGCTGAGCCGCCTGCAGCTTCATCCCACTCCCTGCCCTGGCCCTGGCCCTGGCCCCAGGTCCCATTCACTATGCTGGCTGAGCAGCACTCCTAGCCCCACTCCCTCCCTCACTGTGGGGTCCTTGACTTGCCCCCCACCATGCCCCTTCCTCTCTACAGACTTACCTGCAGGGAGCTGCTCTCCATATTGCCCAGCTGCATTTCTGGAAATTGGTTATTGGATCAGTGTTGGCCTATATGGCTGATAATCAGCTATCATTATCGGCCAAAAAAATCTTTATCAGTGCACCCCTATAACAAAGTAAATAAATAATGATATTGACAAAATAAATCTTTATTGATCAATAAAAAATACCTCTAAAAAGAACTAAAAACCACATAAGACTATCATGCAAGATGGTAGCTACTCCTGCTGCACACATTGCAGGTCAGTGTATATATTTTGGTAACAAGTCTCATTTACCACAGAGATGAAGTAGAAAGGATAGGCTGGCATCTTGGTAGAGGTGTGTGCCTTTTCCATTCCCCAAGACAGAATCATGCAAACAGTGAAATGGGTGCTGAGGTGTAAATCGGAGAAGTTCTGAGCCATAAGACTTTGTAGCATCTGCATTTGCTGTCCAGGAACCGCCTATCTTGGTGCATTTCTTGTTCCTTCCTTTGTTCTTGCATTTTTCCAGTGCACGCTTGTTCCTTGTTATGTGGGCTTCAGACTCAAAATGTTGCAGAAGCACATCCTCCCCTTAACAGTTTGTTTCTCTTCCTGTTCAAAGTCAGTCTTGCACCTCATGAAGATAACTCAGCCAAAGCCACTGACAAACAATGGTGTTAGATTAACAAGTAGAATGAACAGGAGAAGATAAGTGGGAAGATTCACTAAAGTTTTGTCAAAAATGCTCATAAAAATATGAAGTGAATGAGCCTTAATTCAGGACAGGTAGGTATATGGAGGCACTTTTCAAAGTATGTAGCTTTAAAGAATCAGGATAGTCTGTCAGGTATGTGTGTAGTAAGTGTAGGGATAGTACAGTAAGCATTTTAAATTCAGAAGCAGTGGCAGTTTTTGCTGATACAGTGCTCAGGACAGGGCCAAAGGTCCAGAGAAAGCAACTGCTGGGGAGGGATGTAACATTCAC
This sequence comes from Gavialis gangeticus, assembly GCF_001723915.1. Taxonomy (NCBI): domain Eukaryota; kingdom Metazoa; phylum Chordata; order Crocodylia; family Gavialidae; genus Gavialis; species Gavialis gangeticus. The sequence continues at coordinate 65,769,841 of NW_017728994.1, read as the reverse complement.
AGCATTATATATGCCCTTGTATTGCTAAGAAAAAGAAAGAAAAAAGAGAAATACAAACGTGCCATCACAGAAATGGTGCAAGTGCTAAAAAATAATGTTCCTGCATGAAACAGGAACTTCTCTGTAGCACTATGTTTTGCAGTGCCACATGTAATAGCTGTACAGTCACATGTAGCACCATGCAGTTACATGCAATGCTTCCTCCTCAGGGTCCCAAAATGCTCTGCTCTCCACTCTCCTTTCCAGAGGAGGAGGAAGGGACAGACCCACATTTTCTTCACCTAGGACTGTCACAGTGCCTTCTCTTTCCTCCAACCTTCACCTCAGCTGTACCCCAAGCTTTTGCATTTCTTTTGGAGGGTCTAAATAGACATTTTTTATTCCAGCCACAGTTCTGCAGCTGAGATTGCGCTACCTTTTTCCTCATAGGCTGAGGATGTCCAGCATATTTCCTACATAGGCTTCTCCAGACGAGTGCACAGGTGCGTTTCCCTGGGGACAAATAGCAATGGCACATAGTTGTGATACTGCTACTTATCCCTGGGGCATGCCTATGCACACATGTGGGGCAACTTGCCTTGTGCCACAGCGTGGGGTAGGGGAGGCTGGGCCCAGCACCTTGGCCAGCCCCAGAAGGCTTACCTGGAGTCTTCCCAGGGCTCCAGCAGAGGCAAGCCAGCATGCAGAGCCTGGTTGGGAGTTGGACTGTGGCTCTGGCTAGCCAGGCTCCAGTTTCAGGCAACACATGCTGCTGCCACATGGGCCACCCTGCTTTTTTCAGGCATGGGTTTTTTTAACACCAGGATTTCCCAGTGTCAAAACACCTGCCGTGCTGCAAATCAGTAGCACAGCAAATGCCTGCATGTGTCCGCTCATCTGGACATGCCCTGGTAAGCAGAGGCTACAGCATGTGGCTCACCTGAAAGTTTCTTAGCAGCAGGCTACCCTGCTAAGGCTTAGGTATCAAAGATGAGTTAGCACAAAGAGAAGTATTTCCTAAGATATACTGACCCTGGGTAGCACAGCTCAAAAGCCATGAGCAAAGGCATTATGCCAACATAGTACAGGTTTCATTGTTAAAACTTTCTTGTGTAGACGAGACCACAGACCAATCCCTTATTTACTTATGAAGAATGGTCTACTAAACCAGTACACAACTTAGCTTTGCTAGTAGAGATGTATCTACATTAGAGGCACTTAACTGAAATAGGAATACCTGTATATTATAGCAGCAAAGTGCTCATAATTCAGGGTGGATAAAAATCATTAATTTAAAAAAAAAATCTGATTTTTTAATTTAAATCAGATTTTTTTAGATAATCGTATTTTTGTAGAGATGCTTTAAAAAAATAAACCTATATAAATATAGTTTTAAATTAAGATGCTGAAAGTCAAAGATATCATCATGGAATAGGGATTATAACTTATATAGTATTTGAGACAATATATTCATGTAACCTTTTTAGAAAAGTTTTATAAATGGGTCACAACAGGCCATGGACTATATTAGTGACCCAATCTTATGAGGTTCGCAGAGGCTCCTCTATACATTAGTAAAGATTAAAGAAAACCACTCTACCCAATGGGACTCAGTCTAGAAGATCCCATTAAGCATCTCTGTGATGCTTAGTTTCAGTTTTCAAACTGTGGATTTTTACAACATCCTTGTTAACAGCAGGATATGGAGACGAGAGATAACAGAATGCATTGATTACCTACCCATCAACCCTCTTGTCTCTCTGAAGGTTCGTTGCTACAGTCAAGCCCTTACCTTTCTCTAAAGGCGTAAAGTTTTAAGTGGTTAAATGAATAAAGAATATCAAACAACAAGAATGCACTTTTTGCAGAAAACAATTATTACACTGAGGCTTCCTGACTTGTGATGTAAATCGTAATTTGAATCACAATTTAAATTAATTTGAATTGAATCAAATCCAACCTGTCATAATGTAGACATAGTTACAGGTTCTCCCAAAGCAACCTCACCTCCCCTGCATTTTGATTCCAACCAAGGAAAATCTGGAACTAAACGAACTGTATTAGGAAGTGTGAACTGAAAATTGACAGTGTTGCTTGAATCACTGAGCAGGGGTTAGGTGGGGTTACGGTCTCATCTTCTTCTACTGACTGCTGGTAATATTTCTGTGCTGGGCATAACCCTATCCTCATACTTCCATCCTAGAAGGAAGGCAATTATTACAGAACTTTACACAGTGATTAAACAGTGATTTTACCAGATCACTTCAGAGCAGAGATGTGGGGCGGAAAATTTTCCAGTGCTTTATTTTTCCATGGGAAATTTTCCATTTCGAAAAATTCATTGTTTCATAAAATTCATTAGTAACAATGAAGTGCAAGTGATTCTACAGATAGTGACAGTGCAACCAGAGATGCCGCAATGACCTCAGTGGAAGAGAGTTAAACTCTGCTGAAGTAGATGAGTGGACAGCCACAGCATATCATGCGCAGCGCTTTGGGTGTGCTAAAATTAGTGTCAACTGTTTTCAGTACCTTTGTTTTTTTCCCTTACACTTAAACAAACAATGTAAGGGAATTACATGCTATTGTGTATTGTCTTTACATTTTCACAAGTATTCCAATAAAAATAATTTCTTTCCACAAAAAGCTTTGAATTTGTTTGAATATAACATTTAAACCACATTAAGTGTGCTGTATTTAATTTTTTTCCTAATCAAATATTTCAGTTCAAATACTTGTGGCTAGTGGGACATAAAATTAACATGACGGTACTTTTTTAGTTCTGTTTACTAAATATACATCAAATAAACATGTTAAATCAGATCATGCATTCTTTAGGGCATTGGACATTTTTCTGATTTAAAATTTTCCAGAAAACCCACATCTCAGCTTCAGAGAACTGGTGGCAGATTCCATGGCCTGATTTTATCAACCCAAGTCTTACTTCTGTATCCATGCTATCATTCAGACTCTGGCCAGGAGCTGTGCTGCTGCCCACTGGCCAAGTAGGGGCCAGAACTTCCACGTGCTCCATGCGCTGGGAGGAAATGA
>NW_017728994.1:65762260-65766447 GCF_001723915.1 Gavialis gangeticus | reverse complement strand
AAAAAAAAAAAAAAAAAGGATTAAATACTTCAGACTTCTCCATCTCATCTGTAAGTAAATTGCCTTCTGTAAGGGATCTATACTTTCCTTGACATTTCTCTTGCTTCTGACATACTTTGTAGTGCCTTTTATTGCCAGTTGCATCAAAAATCATACACTCCCAATTTTCTCCCTGAATACCCAAGCAATACTCTTACAATCTTCACTAGTACTGTGACCAAGTTTCCACTTTTTGTAGGATTCTTTTTTGAGTTTCAACTCATTGAGGTCACTGTCTAGCCAGATTGGTTTCTTGCTGTACTTCCCATTCTTCTGTTGCACTGGGATACAGGGGTGCACGGATAGAGATTTTGGGGGCTGATACTGATAGCTGATTTTTAAGGAGGCATATCGGCTGATACCGATCTGAGTTCTGATACAGCTGCTTCCAGCTGGTAAGTCTGTTGTGGTAGATGGGGAGGGGAGAGGGAAGGGGCATGGGGGAGCAGATCAAGGCCCCTGAGGTGATGGAGGGAGTGGGGTGGGGCAGGGGTTGCCCAGCCGGGGCAGGACGCACATGGACAGACGCCCTGCCCCTGCCCCACCCCCTCCATCAACAGAGGGGCATTGATCTGTACCCCGACACCCCTTCCCTCCTCCCTCCCCGTCTACTGCAACAGACTTACCAGCTGCACACAGCTCTCCAAGCTGCCGGGCTGTGCTTCTGGCTGCCTACGGGCTGTGCTATGGCACACATGCACAGGGATTTATCAGCCAAATTATCAGCCACATCAGGCTGATTTCTGATGCACTCAATTTTCTTTTTATTGGTGCCGATCCAATATCAGACCAATATATTGGTGCACCTCTACTGGGATAGATTGCTCCTGCACCCTTAATACATCTTACTTCAAGTAAAGCCAGCTATCCTGAACTCCTTTCCCCACTCAAACTTGCCCCTGAATCTGCGCAGGTCAGGGCAGGGCAGGGAGAGTGAGGCCGGGGCCACGTGAGGCTGTGCTTGAGGCAGGTGGTGGCAGCACTGGGAGCAGGGCTATTGGGGGGCTATGGTGAATTTTGGGGTGGCTGCAGCCCCCACCCTGTAGCCCCACTCCAAGCACTGCTACCCACCCCAGGTGCAGCCTGGCCCCACCTACCCTGCCCTGATCTGGGGGCACACATCTTCCCCCATGCCCTCCTGGACAAGCAGCGGGAGCCACCGGACGAGCTGGTGCGTGCTGGACGAGCGGTTCAAAGAGCGCACAGCAGTGGAAGCCACACCCCCACCCCATGCCCCTCAGACAAGCTGCGGATCTGTCCTGCGCCCTACCCCAACCGGGCAGCGCTTGCCCCAGCCCCTGCCCCAGCCCTACTCCCTTCCTCACTGTGGGGGGCTTTAATATGCCCCCCACACACCTTCCACCACAACAGATATACCAGCTGGACACTGCTCTTCAAGTTGCTGGGCTGTGCTCCTTACCAATTATACTGCAGCTGCGTATACACAAGCAATTTATCGGCGATATCAGGCCGATTTCCAATATAGTCAATTTGCTTTATATTGGTACTGATTTGATATGAGACTGATGTATCAGTGCACCTCTAGATCCTGCCCATCTCTCTGGGTTTTTTGAAATCCATTTTTGTTGTTGAAGTAGTCTTTATTCTGCTGCTTTCCCCCGTTTCCTTACAATCTTGGGTTCTTATCATTTTGTGGTCACCATCACGCACATTACCTTCTACTTTCACATTCTCAACTAATTCCTCCCTATTGGTGAGCAGCAAGTTGAGAAGAGCTTCCCCACTAGTTGACCTATCCACCACCTGTGCCAAGTTATCCCCAACACATTCCAATAATTTGTTAGATTACTTGTTCACTGTGACGTTTCCCTCTCAGCAGATGTCACGGTAAAGTCTTCCATGAGAACTAAGGGAAAAACCACGTGTTGGCTATCCCTGTCAAGCAGGGTGGGCAAAATCCGACCCACCAAGCAATTTCATCCAGCCCGTGGACACCCACCAACCAGCTACCCCACCCAACCTGTGTGCCTTGTGTTCACCCTCGTGGGAGGAAGTGTCGGCCCAGCCAGCATGCAGCCTCTGGCAGGGGACTTTTTGGCTTCCCTGGTGTCCTGCTTGCTTCAGGCACCACGTAAGGAAGTGGTGGGGGCGAGGAGGGAAGGAGAGCTGCATCTGGGCAGGAATGGGGAGTGTGTGGCTGGCAGGAACATGGAGCTCCCGCCCAGGGGCGTGGCAAGAGCACGAAGCTCAGGTGGGCAGGATATAGGTGTGAGGACCCCCCCACATGCTTTCCCCCACAGCACACAGTGCCCTCTGCTGGTAGCAGCAGTAGCAGATGGTGGGCGCTCAGGGTGCTCGTGCCGCGCATAGGTGCTACTGCCTGGTGGCACATGGCTCCAACGACCACTGCAAGTGGTGGCAAGAAGCACAGCCGCGCCAGCCCACCACTATCACATGGGGCTCCATGTGGCACATGTGCAGCTCCTGGTACTTGTATGCTACCAAGAGGAGGCACACATGACTGAGCCAGCTGCCTTCCCTGCTTCCTGCTGTGCAAGTCCCGGGACTCCCCTGGAAGTGAAGGGGAGCCCCGGCCCCTTCTTCCTGGTACATTCCTGGGACCTGCACAGCAGGGGGTTGGGAAGGCAGCTGGCTCCATTGCACAGGGCTTCTCTCGGTGGTGCAGGAATGTCAGGAGCTGCACGTGTGCCGTGCAGAGCACTGCACAATAGAGGTGGGCTGGCCTGGATGTGCTCCTTGCCACCACCAGTACTGGCTGGAGCCATGTGTTACCAGGTGGCAGTGCCTGCATGGGGCATGAGCACCCCAAGCACCTACCACCTGCTGCTGCCAGCAGCAGGGGCTGTGTGCCATGGAGGGTAAGAGGGAATGTATAGGGGGTCCCCACACCCTCCCAACCTCCCTGACACCCCACAAATGCTACACACCCACACCACCCTGCACAACCCCCTCACATATACACCCCTCCAACATATCCTATTGTCCCCCCACACAGCCACACCCCCTCACAAACCTCCCACACACCCGACCATACACACACACACACTTACCCCAAACCACACCCCTCACACAATATACAAGAATAAGATTTTATTTTTGAGTTATGCAATCACTTCTACATGCAGTACGCAAACACAATTCACGACAAAAATACTTTTGGTAATAAAATTAAAATACATTATAGTAGGTGTTTGATTTTTAGTAGGGCTGTGCAAAACAGCACTGTTTTGTTTTGACTTCCGTTTCGCCATTTCGAAGGGACAGTGTTTCATTTTGACGTTTTGTTTCGAAGCACTATTCCGTTAGGTCTTGTTAAAACTATTTTGATGTTTCAACACGTTTTGCCCATAGGCTATAATGGGGAATCATGAAACTGCCTATAACTGTGTCATTTCTTGCCTGATTCGAATGAAAACAGCAGGGATGGTAACTTCTCTGCCTCCCCCTCCCCCCACACCAAGCTTGTCCCTCACCTTCTGATGCCTCCATTTCCATTTTCACTGACTGGCTTTCTTGCCTGCATTGAATGCCAGCTCCTGGCTTTTTTACTATTCCTTCCATCCAGGAACAGCACACACACCAATTGCAGGTGCTTCCTCAGCCTGACGAAGGGTCTTTCAACCCAAAAGCTGGCATCCCAGGCAGCTAAGCTGAGCTCACCTGGAGCTTCACAACTCCACTGCATCCAGCAAGCCTCAGGCCAGGACTGTGTGCGTGTGTGTAGTGGCAGGAGGTTATGGCGCCTCCTACCTGCCTTTCACCAGGGGGATCCTCAGTCCTGGCATTTCCTGGGGCTGCCATGCCACCAGCAGTCCCACCAGGCCTCCTGACCCTGGCAGAGTACAGTTTTAGTGGTCACGTCCAGGACCTGGGGCCTCCTCCTTTCCCATAGCCCCAGTCCATACCTCCAAGTTTGTCCTGGTATGGGAGCTCAGCAGACACGTTCTTCCCCTGCTGGCTGGTGATGCAGTGAGTGCCCCCTCCAGCTCTGAGAGCAGGGCATTAACTGGTTTTAAAAAATAAAATGGAAATAGGTGCAGACAGAGTGAGGAGGGTGGCATTCACTCCATCTGCACCTGGAGCTTAGGGAACCCCAGCAGTGGGAGATTCACCTTGAGGAACACCAGCTGCTCCACCAAACCAGGATCCAAGGAGGTATGGTGGGG
>NW_017728994.1:65761754-65761994 GCF_001723915.1 Gavialis gangeticus | reverse complement strand
GATCCCCTTCTTCCACGTCCCCCCGCCTCCGCCCCTCTGCATCCCTGACTCTCTTCACCAGCACCTCTGTCCACTGAGCCAGGTTTTGTCTGCCACATATGCTCCCCTTCACCCTTGGGTCACACATGGCGGCTAGCACGTGGACCGTACTGGACTGCAAGGGATCAAGCTGTTTCCTGATGCCCTCCTTCAGCTGCCTCACCAGTGCCTGCACGTCTGGTGACAGTGGCTTGCCCCGCC
>NW_017728994.1:65758113-65761676 GCF_001723915.1 Gavialis gangeticus | reverse complement strand
GGCTTGAGGACCACCATGATCTGGGAGATGGTATCCCACTCAGCTCTGTTAAGGGGGCCGCTGATCCCAGTCTCCCCGAGCAAGGCCATCTCATGGATGGCCTTCTGTTGCTCCACCAGCCTCTCAAGCATCAGATATGTGGAATTCCACCGAGTCTCCACATCCTGTATGATTTTGTGCTGTGGGATGTTCAGCTCTGCCTGTTTGTCCCGCAGCATCTTGCCTGCCTTGATGCTCCGGTGGAAGTAGCCTGCCACCTTCCTGCATTTGGAAATGAGCTTGCTGGTGGTGCTGGCACCATCACCGGCAGCCCTGTCCCCCTCCAAGGCGTCCTTGACAATGAGGTGCAACTTGTGTGCCACACAATGGATGCCAACAAAGTTGGCATAACGGACCACCTTGACCATATTGGCTCCACTGTTGGTGACCATGAACCCACGGATGAGCTCGCCCTGCCCGAGCCACCCCTGCACCAAGCGGCTCATGGCCCCCATGATCTCTGTTGCTGTGTAGGACTCATCCATCACCTCGGCTTGAAGGAGAGCCCATCGATGGCCTGACTGGTCGTACCAGTGCCCTGTGAGGGAGAAGTATGCATGATCTCCACCCTGGCTGGTCCAGATGTCCGAGGTGAAGTGTAAGGCCACCTGCGGACCTGCGTTGCGCAGTTCCTCCCTCAAGTATTCCCGACATGCCTCATACAGGGAGGGCACCACTGTCCTACTGAAGGTGGTACGTGTGGGCACTTGGTATGATGGGGCCACGAGCGCCATAAGCCGCTTGAACCCTGGCCGCTCAACTAAGGAGAAAGGCTGGTCATCCACAGCAAGCATCTCCCCAATGCTCTGGGTGATCTCACTTGCCTTTACAACCCCCCCCCCCTTCTGTCCGCCTTTCTCCCACTGTTCCAAGGTGGCCTGCCTCTGGTTTGGGGGGGCAGGGGCTTTAGAGCGACAGGGGGACTTCTTTTTGGGCATGCTCCCAGTGGTGCCAGGCTGAAGAGCAAGGGCAAGGGGATGGTGCCTGCGGAGATGCATCAGCATCCCCGTGGTGCTCATGTGTTTTGCTCCCTTACCCCGGCTGGTTTTGGTTCGGCAGTGCAGACAGATAGCATATGTAGGATCATCTGCCAGCTTAAAATGATCCCAGACCACACTACCCGCTCGCTTCTGGGGTGCAGGTACATGTGCGGATGCTGCCTTTTCCCCCTCCTCAGCAGGCAGAGGCACAGCAACAGGAGGAGTGGATTCAGCTGAAGCGCTTCCCTCCGCAACCTCTACCTCAACCTCCTCTGAAATGCCTTCTGGGGAAGGAGACCTGGCTATAGGGGAAGCTTGAGAGGTGTGGAACACAAATTCAGATGATTCCCCCTCCTTCCCCAGAATTTCTCTTGCTGTGGCACTCAGATCCAGATCTAGCTCTTCCTCTGGCACTGGAAGGCTCAGCAAGGGAACTGAAACAGGGGTTGAGGAGACGGTCATGCTGGTGCTGCTGCTTGTTGTCATGGTGGTGGTGGCGGTGATTATGGCTGGTGCTCTTGGAGGGGATTCAGACTTGTGCACAGGCAGTGGCACTGCTCCCCTCTCTTTGCTGCCTGTAGAATTGGAAGACTCATGCCTGCTTGTTGTAGCGAAGAGGCTACATCTCAGTTTAGGGGGGATGGGACTTACAGCTCTCCCTCTACCCTCTCTTCCACCCCTCCATGAAGGCTTGCCAGCTGCCTTTCCAGCATGCTTCATGGTGTGTTTCATTGCGTCTTTGGCTTGGTGTGCTGGAAAATCTGTGTGCTCTTCTGTAATGTAATCTGATTTATGTAATATATGTAGACAATTGTATATGTATGTGTATTCATGTAACGCATGCATGTATTTATGTAATAAATAGAATATATAAATATTGTGTGTTCCTGATTAAATTCTATATCACAATATGCAATATATACTGTGATTCCCTGCACAGTGAATGGAATGCACACTGTGAGAGAAAGCACAGATTTCTTTTCAGGGGGAAAAGAATCAAAATAGACTAACAAAAACAAAAAGAGGATTTTGGGGGAGGAATAAATTGAAAGGAATGAAAGACTGTAATAATAAAATTAAAGGGTATAGAAAGCAAAAGATACTGATGAATCCCACTTGCTATGGATAGGCTAGCAAGTAGGAAATGATAGTCTTTGTTGTTTGACACTGCTGAAAGACACAGCTCAGTAACTGAACCCACGGCAGAAAGCAGCTCAATTCAAACAATGCTGCTCTTTACAATATTTGTCCATCCCGCCCCAGAGCACTGGGATTGGAAAAGACCTCAGGGAAGGATCACAGTTGCTGGCCAGTTACACAGTCAATATGATAGCAGTCCTTCCCCACAACTTTCCCCTCCTTCTCCTTACTTTCTGTTCCCCTACAAACGAGTGCAGCAACAGCTTCGAAATGTTTCAAAACTTTCAAAACATTCTGACAGCCCTTCCTTGGTTTTGAGGCTGTTTCTAAGCCTTTCATTTCGATTTTGCTGTTTCAAGCTTGAAACGAGTTGAAAAAGTGTTGAAATGAAACAGCTGGCAAAGTTTCACACGGCCCTAACTTTCAGTATGTGATTTGTTTTTTTTCTGGTTCAAAGATGACATCTCCCCTCCCTAAAAGGAGTACTTCTGGGAACAAGGGGAGGGACTTCTGGTGGCAAACGTCAGGGACAGGAAGTCTGGTCTCAAGATGGTGACCACGGGCAGGGCATGTGTCAAGAGATGGGGCTACTCTTGAGGCCCTGGGCAGCTCACAAAACTCATTAAGGCGAAATAATTGCCCGGCCCCACATTAGGGGCTGCAATCCCCAGTGAGATCACAGCAGAAAAGAAGTCCTGATCCCTAGAGAACCTCTGGTTCCCTGAAGCTGCAGTTACCCAGGGATAGGACGACACTGTCCTTCGGATGCTCTGTAGTAACTTTCTCTAGCCGAATGCTCTGCAATAAATGAAATAAAACAGGGCAATACAGTATACTCCGTTTAACTGCATAAACTCAAAAGCGAAAGGCAATTCTGCACTTACACGGGATATGCGTTTAGCCAACGGGTAATGCCAGCAGTTACGTACACCATGCGACCGCCATGGGGTTATTAGGAGCCCCAGAACTGACGAACTCCTCTCACTGTCAAGGAAGGCTTCTACTATTCAGTTTTGTAGCTGTTATTACCAGGCTTAAAAAACAACAGTTGCACGTCCGTTTCAGTCATGGCGACACCCCGGCAATGACATCCCACATACTTAACCAGCACCGCTTATTTGGGGTGCACCAATACAGATTTTTTTCGGCCGATACCGACAGTCGATTTTTAAGGAGCCGTATCAGCTGATACCGATCCGACAATCAATATCTGGGTGGGCCAGAGGTGCACTGATGCATCAGATGGGCACCAGTGTAAGGAAAACTGACAGTATTGGCAATCGGCTTGTTTGGGCCGACGTGGCCAATAAATGCCCCCATGCAGATGAGCAACGCTGCACAGCCCAGCAGTGTTGGGCTGGTTAGTCTGTTGGGGAGGCGGGGGGGGGGGGGGGGGGGCGGGGC
>NW_017728994.1:65752764-65753113 GCF_001723915.1 Gavialis gangeticus | reverse complement strand
GTAGGGGAGGGAGCGCTGCTGCTGCCCACCCTGAGTACAGTACAGTACAGCCCAGCCCACACGGGTCATCACAGGGAGGTACCGTCCGCCCCCAGTCCCGCGCGGCCCGGCTCACCTGAGCACCAGCCCGCTGCACAACCGCCATAATCCCCCGCCGCCGCTGAGGGAGGGAAGGAAGGAGCGAGCAGGCGGCCCCGCCGCGCCTGCGCAGTGCGCGCGCCGCTCTCGCGAGACCAGCGGCGCGGAGACACAACAAACATGGCGGGGGCGGCGGGCTCGGGGCCGGGTGGGTGAGTGACGCCGCTCCCCTCCCCTCCCCCAACCGCCCGTGGCCCTGCGCTGCGCTGCG
>NW_017728994.1:65752522-65752753 GCF_001723915.1 Gavialis gangeticus | reverse complement strand
CCCACCCTCCTGCCTCCCGCACTGTTGGGGTCTGGGTGCGTAAGGCATGAACTGCTTGGTGGCAAGTTTGAGGGAAGAAGCTGGAAGCGCTAGGAAGGGGTAAGATGAGCTGAGGGGTGTGGGTGTGCCTGGTACATGGAGACATCCCTTCGTGTGTGCGTGCGTGCGTGCGTAAGAGGAGGAGGTTGTGGCACAGATTTGGGGGAAGAATGGGAGGCTTAAGTTGACTTT
>NW_017728994.1:65746606-65747522 GCF_001723915.1 Gavialis gangeticus | reverse complement strand
GGCTTAAGTTGACTTTGTGAGGCCAAATTGTTTTTCGTTGCCTGTTCTGTAGTGTTGGTAGCTGACATCCAAAGAGCAGATCGAAAGGCTGCACAGGTGTAAATGGTTTTCTTTGACAGAACTGTAGGCGTCCACAGCGCCTCGTGTCATGGCTTTTGCATGGAGGCATCGTGCCTCGTAGACCGTGCGCATGTGTAAGCAGGGCTGAAATGCACCCAGCTCTGGAGAAGACGGTCAGAGCCCAGCACTCTGCACAGTAGATAACAATGCAGGGAGGGACGTTTTGGCTGAGAATAGCAAAGCAGATCCCTAGGAAGAACGTGATCTTTTGTTTTTTGTTTTTTACAGCCTTGCAAAATTATCACATGCACTAAGCAACCTACACCCAAAATTCACCACCACCACACCACTTTTTGTGACGATTGGTGACACCTTTGAAAAAAAAAATCCATTCCTTGTATAAATGCCCCTTTAAGACTGATTTATGCAATCTAAAAATTCCCCACACCACTATGTGGAGTGTAATTTGTTTCTATTCCGGTTTTTATAGTTGTAACTCATGGTATGAACATCTTTTTGATACTGATGTGGCTGATATCTCTCATTTGTAGCTCTTTCCTTGTTCATTTGGAGGGAATGTCATGTTTGTAGGTTAACTGTGACATGCCACATGCTTACCAGTTCAGGCAAAGCCACGGACATTCCTTTATGCATGTAACCAAAATGATGAGATTTGAGGTAGTTCTTAGATCCTGGAGGACTGTGTTTAAATTGAAGAGAGATTCTCCTGAATTCTTTTGTCTGTTATGGAATCAGGATGTGGTGATATTTTCAACAAAGATCAGACTTCTAAAATCCCATTCTTTCATAGAATCATATCATAGAAGTAGGGTCGGGAGGGACCTTGTAGATCTTC
>NW_017728994.1:65746159-65746371 GCF_001723915.1 Gavialis gangeticus | reverse complement strand
GTTCCTCCCAGCAGATGTCCGGGTAATTTAAGTCACCCATGATGACTACATCCATTGCCTGAAGTGCCTCTGTAAGCTGGCCTGAAAATTACCGGTCTGGCTCCTCCCCTTGGTTGGGGGGTCTGTGGTAGACCCCCACCGTTAAATCCCTCTCCCCACAGCCCCCTTGTATCTTGACCCAGAGCACTTCAGCTTGCCCCTCCTCTGACCCC
>NW_017728994.1:65744356-65746007 GCF_001723915.1 Gavialis gangeticus | reverse complement strand
CCCGCCTGTAAAGCCTATAGCCCCTAATGCTAACTGCCCAGTCGTGGGATGAATCCCACCATGTTTCTGTAAGCCCTGTTATGTCTGGGTTTGAACTGGCTATTCTGAGGGCAAGTTCTTTCTGTTTGTTCCCCATACTACGAGCATTGGTATATAGGCATTTAAGGCCTTGCATAGCTGCGTGTGCCACCCCCCGATTTGGGAGACTATCCAGACCCCTGTTTCTTACCTGGGCACTCCTTGCATTTATCTTGCTCAGGTGGTGTCTCCTCGTCTTCCTGTGCCCCCTCCCCTGGCGAGGCTAGTTTAAAGCTTGCCGTACGAGGTCAGCCAACCTGGAAGAGAAGACATGCTTGCCTTTAGGAGAGAGGTGAAGCCTATCCTGCCCCAGCAAGTCCCCCACCCGAAAGCATGGGTCATTATCTAGGAACCCAAGGCCTGCCTGGCGTCACCAACTGCGTAAGCACCGGTTGACCTCGCCAATGCAGGCCTCGTGTCGCCGTCCCTGCCTACTCACCAGAAGAAGAGAGGAGAATACCACCTGTGCCCCCGTCTCCTTAAGCTTGTCCCCCAGAGCCTTGAAATCCTTCATAATGCGGTCAGGGTTGTCCCTGGCTGCGTCATTTGTTCCCACATGGATGACAACCCTGGGGTACTGGTCTGCAGGTCGGATGTAGGCTGGGATCCTCTCTGTGATGTCCCTAACCCGAGCCCCAGGCATGAAGCAGACCTCTCGCGCCATGGGGTCAGGCCGGCAGATGAGACCTTCCAGTCCTCGTAGGATGGAGTTTCAGATGACGAGGACCCGGTATTTCTTCCTGCTCGTGTTCGCTCTATGCCCATTCCTTGTCATGTGGGGAGTGGCATCGTCCCCGCTGGAGGCAATTTCTCTGTCTTTCTCTGTCACAGCTGCCAGGGCGTCAAACCTGTTCCCCAGGTGAACCTGGGGAGCTTCCACCACTCTAGGCCTAGCAGCTCTGGATTTGGACACCTTCTGCCATTCCTGCGTTGGACAGGTTTCCTGTGGGGGCTGTACAGTGGACGACTGGGCCTGCAGGGAACAGAAATAGGCATCAATTTCATCCTCTGCATCCCTGATCTCCCTCAGCCTGCTCACCTCAGCCTGGAGCTCCCTCACCTGCTCTTCCAGGGCCCTAAGTTGTGCACAGGAGGGACAGGCAAGGGGACCACCAGCCCCGCCCCCCAGGACCCTACCGAGTCCTCCCCCCCACAGACAGGGGGGCAAGAGGCCACTGACCCCATCATGAGCTCCGTCTGGGTGGAGGCCTCAGAAGAGCCCATGGCAGGCGGCAGTGCCCGGGCGGGGCCCCTGGCAGCTGTGCTCCGCAGGAACTCTCCCATTGCCTGCTGGTCTCCCTTGGCCAGTTTATAGACGGCCACCAGATCCCCTCTCTACCTTCTCTTGTGGAGGCTGAACAGGTTCAGGGCTCATAGCCTCTCCTCGTAGGGCCTGCCCTACTGCCCCCGATCATGTGAGTGGCCCTCCTCTGGACCCTCTAGATGTTGTCCACATCCCTCCTCAAGTGTGGCACCCAGGACTGGACGCAGTACTCCAGCTGAGGCCTGACCAGTGCCACATAGAGGGGGAGGATCACCTCCTTGGACCTGCTTGTGATGCATCTGTGGATAC
>NW_017728994.1:65728671-65739356 GCF_001723915.1 Gavialis gangeticus | reverse complement strand
GGCAGGTGGCAGTGCCAGGGCAGGGCCCCTGGCAGCCGTGCTCCGCGTCTGCACCATGTCTGCAGAGCTGTGCCTACTGCTTTTGCTTGCTGGAGGTACCGCTCTGGGCAGCTACCTTGCACCTGCCTTATGTGAACACTGGCGCAAACGCCGGTGCACCCTTACAGAGTGCACCTGTTCATGCACGCTGCCTGCGCGCGTCTTGGGAGCACGGCTCCCTGTCAGGCAAGCTAAGAGGGCTCTGAAGGGCTTCCCCTCTGGATCTGCCTCAGCTGTGCTGTACCCTCTGCCCCACTTACCTTAGGGGGAATCAGCTGTTGCTGCCCCTGCCGCTGCCTCCTCCACAGCTGCTGCCTCCACTGCCAAGGTAAGAGGGTACCCGTGTGTGTGTGGCACACGTGTGCCCTGCTCCTTCTGCCGGGGGTTCCTTCCAACTGCAGCTTTTTAAAGCCCGTGGTTTGAAATTCCCGCGGTTGACCCTTTCTTCCTTCCCCTTGGTTTCTGCTCTTCTAAATCTATGTCCAAGTGCAAGTTTCTCTGATACTTGAGTATAATAGTATAAACTTATTATATAATGTTTCTTATCCTTGAGGCATACAGGTATATGCCTATATGGGCTTGTCGGTGAAAATATAAACCATTTAATGTTGATTCCTATTGAGCCATTTCAAAACTAGACAAACATGCATTGTTTAATCCTTACATTTGATATGCTTTACAGTGATAGTTTGGTTGAAAATGGCCTCTGGAACCTACATTACTTCCCTCCTCCCTATAATGTAATGCATGACCCCATATCTTTGTTTTACTGCAGGAGCCACCAACAAATGGAACACAAGTTAACTTAAACCTAGAGGAGGCTGGTGACATCTGAAAGAGGGTAGGCAAAATTGATGTGCAAAGGTGTGCTCAGAGTTAATTTAGATTGATCAAAATGATAGCTGTGGACCACAGTGAGCCCTGCGATAACGAAAACATAAAAATCTATGGAAGCCAAGAGCATCACCCTGTTATTTCCGGGCCAAATTTCATTTGCCATACCTGATGCCACAAATATTAGACAAAACCTATCCTGAGGAACCACCACTGGTTAGCCTCAGGTCCACGTATTGCAAGGACAAAAAATTGATGCAGATGACAGATGGTAAGAAACGAGGAAGATGCATTACAGAAGTTACAGTAACTGGCAACATGGGTTGAAGCATTCCTTTTAGGTAGGCTACTGAAATGCAAAGTAACTGTTAAAGTTAACCGGTATTAATACAGAGCTATGGAAATTTATGTGAGTACTAGTTATCTGGAATCTGATACTAAACTTTTTGCAAGTGACCTGACAAAAGTTTGTAGTCACCACCGTAAAATGAAAATGTTTGTTAATTGGAAAAAAGTTGATCACAACTTTTGGTCACAATTTGAAGCAATCAAAACATCTCACTCTGTCCCCTTTTGACTGAATTTTATTTTCCATCCTCACAAGCTCATTGCAAGTCAAAGCCCTAGAAAACTGTGGTTGTTTACAGAGATGGCACTGGGGAAAAAGAACGACTGACAAATGACTCTTGGTGAATATTTTTATTATTAAAAAAATAATGTTATCTAATAAGCCTCCCTGTCCTATATAAAAGTAAAATCATACCGTGCCCCTCCCTATTAACCTATCACATTCAGTCAATTCTCCAGGATTATTTTAACAAGTGCTTTCCAGTTGTCTTTCATTAAAAAAAAAAAAAAAAATTTTTTCTGTAGACCACTGTCTGTTTGCAGGGTAGTATACAAGAACCCCAACAGTTTTGGGGATTGAGATTGGTTGGGGATCTGTGAAAAGATCTGGAAATATAGTCCACACAAGGAAATGATTGAACTACTATTATGAATTTTAGTTATTGTAGTAGAGCCCAAAAGTGACAGATTATTATTTTTTTATTCCAGGGAAAGTGGGGCAGCTGTGCTCCAGTGCCCTCTGTCTGACCAGCTGCTGTTTGGAATATGTTTGCTACTTAGAAAGGAACTGAAATTCAGGTACAATCCACGTAGACCTGTGAAATAAAAAGAAAGAACTGAGGAACATACCCCCCAAATCTGTGGAAATCTGTTACGTTCCTATATCTCTGGCTGCGGCTCTGATCTTCCTGTTGGGACACCTCATTCAGTTCCATTTCTATTGGAATTATTGACAAGTAGCAGCTTCAAGTATTATAAAGCTGCTCAGTTCATTTCAGTGGAAATTTAAACCTGTTCAGGTATTTTTAAATTTATATCTAATTTCTGTATTAAGACTTATTTTTTAGTCAGTAGCATAATTTCTTTGTTCCACATATGATTTGACTACAGGAAACCCTCGCTATTCGTGAACTCCAGATTCGCGGATTCAGATATTTGTGGGGGAGGGCAGAGTCGGGAGGTGAGCAAGCACTGGGGATATAGAGGGAGGCAGCGGTGGCATCTTTTCCCCCAGAGGCAGCTGTGGCAACGCTCGGGGAAAGGGTTGGTCCCCAGGTGCTGCAGGGGAGCCCTGGGGATGGGGGTGGCAGAGGTATCTTTTCTGCCACTGCTGCCAGGGGCAGCCGTGGCAGTATTCGGGAGGGAAGGGGTCAGTCGCCAGGTGCTGCAGGGGAGCCCCGCCAACAATGGAGGGGGGAGGAGGGGGCGGCTGTGGGGTCTGACGAGGAGCCCCGTCAGCATTCACGGATTTCGCCATTCACGGGGATCTCTGGAACGTATCCCCTGTGAATGGCAAGGGTCTCCTGTATTTTAATTATCAGAATTTCTGATCCCCTGAAAACATTTTCTTCTTCAAATATTAGTTTGAAACTTTAAAGGAAAGCTATAATTTGATTCTTAGGTAATGGTAATTGGCATTTTTCTAAACTAAAAAGTCTGTGATGTGTGACAGTAGTTCACTATTTCAAGCTTCGATTTGGTGATGTACTTAAACACCTTTCTAATATAAGGTAAGTGAGAAGCCCTTTTTATGACCAAAGAATTGTTAAAGAGTTAAACCACAGAGTTGTCAAATCAATGAATCCCCTTGGAGTCACCAGGAACAATGGCTACAAGCTGAGGGAGGAGAGGTTTAGGTTAGATATTAGGAAGAACTACTTCACTGTAAGGGTGGCCAGAGCCTGGAATAGGCTCCCCAGAGTGGTGGTGCTCTCACCTTCCCTGGAAATCTTCAAGAGGAGACTAGATAGGCACCTGGCTGGGGTCTTATGACCCCTCCCACCCTCAGTGCTCCTTCCTGCCATGGCAGGGGGTCAGACTCGATGATCTGTCTAGGTCCCTTCTGACTCATTGATTCTATGATTCAATGTTCGTGCAAGGAATCTCACATTTATAGCAAATTTTCTTCTGTGGTAAGGTTTTAAAGTATCAGTTTCATGAAAAAAAAGAATTTGGCATTTCAGACAAATGTTTTCTTTGAAAAAGCTTATACATAGCTTATGAAACAAACATTTCTGAACTAAATGGTTAGATTGATTTCATTCTTCTGATCAGCCAAAGTCATTTGGATTTTAAATTTATATAATTTTAAAATAAGTTTTACAATGCTGTTGCTGAAAAAGATTTCCTGAACAATGAGTATTTGAAATCTTTAAATAAAAACTATTGCTGTGAAGGTTCCAACAATAATCTTATTGGGTGTTTATAGATGTGCTCCAGGAAGTTTGGGGGATGGTGCTAATTGAAAGCATCTGGACTGTCATGTGCATTAGCATCCCCACATGGAAAATTGGGGCAGCGTGCTTTAAACTAAAGCTCATTAAACAAGCTTTAGTTTAAAGTGCCCCGCCACTATTTTTCAGTGTGGGGAGGCTGTTGCATGTGACGCTGGAGTGTGGCAATTACATCTGAGGAGCCTCCCTGTATGTGTGTAGGAGCCTATTGTTGCCCATCTGTGTATTCTGACATGATGTATTTTATTTAAGATGAGAGAAATGTAATCCTTTACTTAACATGTTTTCAGTAAACACCAATTCTTTCAGATTTAATTGAATGTGTTCTGTGATTCTAATTTAATCTTTTTTTTCTAGGCACAAGATATTGTAAACTCAAAGCGTGAATATGGGTGAAAAGAAACCGGAGCCCCTGGACTTTGTAAAAGATTTTCAGGAGTACCTTACTCAACAGACGCACCATGTAAATATGATTTCTGGATCAGTTAGTGGTGATAAGGAAGCAGAGACTCTTCAGGGAGGTAGGCCAAGTTCAGTGCTGTCAGATTTCAGTTTTGAGGAACAGTCAGGCTGATGTTTACATTCTGCTGTATACTGTCATAACAATCTATGTAAAATGTAGAGTTTTTGGTGCACGTTTTTCCAAAAATGTGTATTTCATGGACTTCATAGATTTCATAGACATTTGGGCTGCAAGGGACCCTGGAGGATCATTGAGTCCAGCCCCCTGCCCCAGGGGCAGGAAGTCAGCAGGGATCATAGAATCCCAGCAAGATTAAGCATTGAAACGTGTCTTAAAGGTGTTCAAAGTGGGTGCTTGAACCGCCTCTGGTGGCAGTCTGTTCCAAACCTTGGGTGCTCGGACAGTAAAGAAGTTCTTCTTTATGTCTAGCCTGAATTGGTCGCGGCGGAGTTTGTGACTGTTTGATCTTGTCATCCCTTGGGGCGCTCTGGTGAACAAACGTTCCCCCAGATCCTGATGAGCAGTAGTGTAGTTCATGATACAATAAGAAATTTCCTATTAATTTAGTTTTGCTTGGGAGCCAGTGGAATAGAGGAGCTAAAAAATCCAAACATCTCTGTAATAACTGACAACACTGCAATAACAGTTAACATCTCTGAATCTATTGCATTATTCACAGCTGGGACGGATGGTGATCAGAATGGACTAGATCATCCTTCTGTTGAAGTTTCCTTGGATGAAAACTCAGGAATGTTAGTGGATGGGTTTGAAAGGACATTTGATGGAAAGCTGAAGTGTCGATACTGCAACTATGCTAGCAAAGGAACAGCACGGCTGATAGAGCATATCAGAATTCACACAGGTATGAAGGATTCTACAGTACTTTGCTATGGGGCAACGTATATACTGTCTTCTGTATGGGAGAATAACAGATTTTGGAGTTACGTGTATATCTTCAAACTGTAATAATTTTTACTACTTTTTTTTAATACACTGGAAGAGACAGAACCTACTTTTTGAAAGACTTTCTCTTAAGATATGCAATATTTTAATAATAATACACATAAGTCCCAATCCTGTAAACATGTGTTCAAACGTGCTATTGTGAGCAGTCATGTTGAACTGATTGCAACAACTTATGGTAGTAAAGTTTAGCCCACTCGTGAATGTTGGAGAATTTAGGACTTTACAGAATAACTTATTTTGACTTTTAGTTACAAACTTCATAACTGACAATGATACTTACACTGGTACAAATTTTTAATAACTGGAGAAACACTTAAAATCAACAACAAACAGCAAGAAGCTGTTTTTTCCATTTAAGTTGTAAAAATACTGTCAATTTGAATGACATTATAAGTATGAAAAGATGCATGATACATACATCTGAACATATTAAATATTAATAACATTTATCTTATTGTTAGTATGCTCCAGCTACTTAAGCACCTGTCAATAAACTGAGCAATAATTAAAAAGTAACCATTCTATAAGAGAACTTAGTGGTATACTCAATAATAGCACATATACTGTTACTGCTATTTATTCGTTTGTTCATAAAAAAACCACGATATATATTGGCAAACTTATGCAGAAATTCCCTACATAAATTGCTAAGATATTTTTTAAATGTTCTTGTAGCTGAATAATAGAGGAATAGATCTGCTTAAAAACTGATTACTAGGAAAAAAAACTAGAACAGCACTGTGGATAAAATGATGAAAATATTTCTGGACACTAAGATAAGTTACAAAATGTCATTTCTTTTTAATTTTAGTAAAAGACCCAAATTATAAAGCTTACTCCTCAGGCAGGTTCTTCCATTTATGATGGTATTTCTCTTAACTTTGCAAGTCTAAAGCCACTGAACTATTTCTTGTAGCCTGTGTTCTAGGACTCACGGCTTGTTTACACAAAGAGGTTTCATTTGAAGTAAGATGCTTTGTTTTAATTGCTTTACTGTGGCCAAATGGTTCAATTGAACACATTTGTACTGCTGGCTTTTACTTAGCTATGAGTCATTGTTTCCACAGGGGGGATGACTTCCTTTGTAATATATGCTCAGCATTGTGACTGGGTATCTCACTCTTCTTTATGTCACTTTATCTTTGTAGCACGTAAAATACCAGGTGTATACTGTAGCATGCATATCGGCAACTTTCAATAAAGGCATATGGTATGAGACTTACTTTTTCCTTTTGTAGTACCTCTGGCAGCCGGTCTTCAGAAAGCTGGCTGGAAAGGGGGAGAGTATGCTGGGTGACTAGATCACTATCTATAGTTCTTTGGTCAGGCTTCTCTGTATCCAAAAATTTCTTGGCTATCAGGAAAATCTTTGTAAAAGGAGCCATTAGTTCTGCAGTACTCAGTACTCCTTAGTATAAGGACCACATCCATAACAAAGTGCAAGGTGACACTGGTAATTTCCTGCATCACATGGTATCCCAAAATTGTGCCAAAATTCTGTTCAGTTGGTCACAGTATAGGTAGAAGGCTCACTTGCAGCTGCAACTCTCTTTCTCTGTACCCTAGTTATAAACTTTTTCAGCCATTACCTTTGTGATTCCCTAAAATGTGTGTTTCTATACCTGGTGACTGGGGTTTCCTGTACCTTCACCTCTCCCCAGAGGGTAACGTGATCAAAGACCTCAGCATAGCCCCAGTTGGGAACACAACATAGAGGCATGACACAGGACTAGTAGTACATGGAGTGCCACTTGAGTAGGCAAATTCCTGGAGCATATAAGCATCAATGGACTGAATCTGGCTCTGTGTCAGTATGTAAACAGCAAAGTGGCAGCTGGTCCTGGTGACCTTGAAACAAATGGACACGTAAGTAAATAGAGTAACTGGTAGGGACAACATGCAAAGCAGGGTGGAAGGCTACCGAAGGACCACCAAAATAGTTTACAGTGTAGATGTACCCACATGTAACTTATGGAGTAAAATTATTGTCAGCTATCAGAAGTAAAAACATTGTCTTCACTAGAATGCCATCTCTTTACATCAGTGCAACCCAGCTTTTGAAGTAAATGAACCAAGTAGACAGGCCCTCAGTGTCTCTTCTATGGGCAGTTTCTGTTTCCTGCCTCTATATGTTATTATCTCTTTTTTTTAGGTGAAAAGCCACACAGATGCCATTTATGCCCATTTGCATCAGCTTATGAACGTCATCTGGAAGCTCATATGAGGTCACATACTGGTGAAAAACCGTACAAGTGTGAATTGTGTTCCTTCCGCTGCAGTGACAGAAGTAACTTGTCTCATCATCGTAGACGCAAACATAAAATGGTACCTATTAAAGGTACACGGTCTTCCCTAAGCAGCAAGAAAATGTGGGGAGTTTTGCAGAAGAAGACCAGCAATCTGGGGTACAGCAGAAGAGCATTAATTAATTTGAGTCCACCTTCTATGGTGGTTCAAAAACCAGACTACCTTAATGATTTCACCCATGAAATCCCAAATATTCAAACTGAAGCATATGAGAGCATGACAAAAACAACACAAACCAGTGTGCTGCCAAGAGATCCACAAGACCTTATGGTAGATAATCCTTTGAATCAGCTATCTACATTGGCAGGACAGTTGTCTAGCTTGCCACCTGAAAACCAAAACCCAGCATCTCCTGATGTTGTACCATGTCAAGATGAAAAGCCTTTTATGATACAGCAGCCTACTGCACCAGCAGTAGTTTCAACCGTAGCAACAAATATTCCTCAAAGTTCATCTCCTACCAGCCCGGATCCTCGGCCTACACACAATCAGAGGAACTATAGTCCTGTGGCAGGTCCAAGCAGTGATCGTAGCGCCCATACTAGTACTCCTAGCATAAGTAACAGTCAGCCAAGTACTCCAGCTCCAACCCTTCCAGTTCAGGACCCTCAGCTTCTGCATCACTGCCAGCACTGTGACATGTATTTTGCAGACAATATCCTTTATACTATTCACATGGGATGTCATGGGTTTGAAAATCCTTTTCAATGCAACATATGTGGGTGCAAATGTAAAAATAAGTATGACTTTGCCTGCCATTTTGCAAGAGGCCAACATAACCAACACTGACTGAAAAGCATACATTCATTTAGTTTTTTAACATAATACGGTATATTTTTTCATACTTCCTGAAGGAGACTTTTCTCATCTCCCCAATAAAAAGTCTAACATTAAGCAGTTTGACAAAGGAGACACACTTCTATCCATGCTGTTGTAAGACTTGCCAGGGAAGTTTGGGAGGCATGATGGTAACAGCTTTTATGTGGCTTTTTCTTTTTTTTTCCAATAGAAAGATAAGGGATTGTAATGCAATTACATATTTTGTTATATTTAAGTTCCTTGTGCTTAAGATTCAGGTGAATAGTCTACAGTTGATCCAAACTGTGTGCCCTTAAACATGGGTTGTAATTCACCAGACACAATACAAGATAAGAGATCTTGATACCTAAAATATGGCAAATGTTAATTTAACAAAATGTATGTTTAGTGTGAAAAATGTATTCATGCTTACTAGCTACCTACCAAACCGAGTGGGGGGAGAACTTTTACACACAAATAGTTTGAAATAAAACTATTAGTTTCATCTGATTTGTAGTTATAAATTTGTTTAGTGAATTCTAAAATCTTTCTGCTAGACTTAACACGGCTCTAGTTTTCCCTCTAAAAATGGATCATGAAAACTAGAAGATATCAAATATATACATATGCTACTGTAAATGACACTTCCATAAGAGAGACTATGTGAAAAAGACATTCCTGTTGAACGTTTATTAAACAAAAATCACAAATGAGCACCATTGTAGTTTAAAAAAAGTCAGTTTCTAAAATAAGAAAGCCCTCATTTAAAAGTATCTTTAAATGTCTTATGAAACTAAATTTATATGCTTACTTAACATTTTGCACATTTAAACTACTTAGTCTCTTCCTTACTCCCATGATAAAAGTTAAGAGAAAATTAAGTTACAGATCGAACATTTTCTTCCAGTTCTATCCTGGTTCAAACTATGAATGGTAGATTGTGTGTATGTTAGGAAGGTATGCATTCTAATTTATGTAAACTGCAGCTAACAGAATTTTGTTTGCCTGATGACCTGTGTGGATTTACTGATCTACCAGCATGCTAGGAAGCTTTCTTTTTTAATGACTAGGAGGAAAGCAGGCAAATGAATATTAGGTTGGTTACATGTGGAGCTGTTGTGGCTAATATTGTGACTGCAGATTCTATCTGAAGATGTATGTGCAGTCCCTTTGTATGTGTTAACTTTATTTTTGATACTGTACATCTTAATCGTTTTTAAAAGCACCTAGGTTAACATTTAGGCACTTTAATCTAAATGAAACATCCTAGCAAAATTAGGGAGACTGCTAGGTAAGTAACAGGCATTAGTAATGTTCCAGAAAAGTAAAAACTTACTTTGACATGCACTTTTACCTTATTCTGTCTTATTTGCTGCAAGACAAATGGAAAGCTTTCTTTATATTACCCTTTACTATAACAAATAAGCATGCACATACAAGACATCAATTAATGTGTTTTGTGGACAGTAAGAACAGGACTTAAATATTTTGAAGTCCAGACTGGACATGCAAATGTCACCTGTTGGAGTTCATACTTTAGTTGTTCTGGGGCATGATGAAAAGCCTATTGAATCAATGTAAAAACTCATGGACTTCAGTGAGCTCTGGATCAGGCTCCTAGAAAGTACGCTCCTCTAAAACATTTTTGATATTAGGAGGTCCCCTTTCTTTAGTTCTTTATCGAATGAGAAATTTGATACTTACTGGTTGCACCCATCAAGTGCCAGGTTATTTTAATGAGCATGTGGCCCTCAAATTAATCCCGCATAGGATTTTTCATCCTTAAGACTATCCAGTGAAGGGAGATCACTTGTGTCAGTACAAAATTCTCTGATCCTAATGAGTTTAGTAATACGTAAAAGCAGATGTTATACACAGAAAACACTTTCTGGCCCTGTAAATCACCTTTTCGTCTCTCTCATTCAGAAAGTTACCTCAAAAATTAAATATCCTGGCCATAACCAGGTCAGGATCCATTGACTTCAGTGGGCTTTGGATAAGGCTGTTTATAATACTTTGCACAACCAACTTAAGAATGTATTCAGAAATAAATATATTGGGTAGTCTAAATTCAAATACAATAAAAAAAAATCTTTAGTTGCCTTTTTAAAGAATTTACAAGTCTTCATCTATGCCAGACCTGTGCATAACCTCAGACCTAAGAAATCTGGTATCATACACGCAAATATCTACTTTCATTTTGAGGATTATGACTGCTCACTGAACTGTAATCAGTCTGATTGGAAACCCTTGATTTTATGCACATTTATGTTTCTCATATTCTTATACAAAGAACAGTGCAGAAAAAGATATTTTGTGTGGGTCATATTATTGATCAAAATCTACTTACCTAAAATGAAATCGCACATTTCTTTTCCCTAATATTTAAAAATATGTAGCTTTTCCTTTGGGGCCAGGAAACATGCCATAATAGTTTTTCTTTGGGCTTTAACAACTTTGCAAAAGCTATTCTATTT
>NW_017728994.1:65720634-65728520 GCF_001723915.1 Gavialis gangeticus | reverse complement strand
AACTTTGCAAAAGCTATTCTATTTGTGCAAGTTTAACCAGCTGTTCTTAACTGAAATTGAATAGTAACATATGTCATCATGCAAAGTTGTGGAAGTTATAAAACAGTTTCTGACAAATCTGAAATAAATTAACATTTGGTGTGTAGGTAGGACCAGTGTTCCTCCCTCTTGAAGTCAATGGCAAAACTACCATTTGCAATTTTACAGTGTAGACATTTTTTATCCTTCTTCTCATCATTTTGATCCTTTAGGCTACAACTTTCATTGGTAATCTGATCCCTGTAATCATTCAGTACTTGAATCTGTATTTGTAGAGAGAACATGCCTTGGGAAATTACAGGCTAAAGACCAGTCTGGATACCTAGAGGTAGGTGGAAATTTGAGGACACATCAAGGTAGCCAAAGCATGCATAGTCCATCTCCACTGGACAGCTGTGAGAGTGTCCACATGTCTATGAACAAGAGGAGTGTTACAAGATTGGAGAAGTAGTACTCAGTATTAAAAAAACCTAATTAATTCTGCTGTTGGTACTGGTTAATACTGAGATACTGTTTACTCTTCAGGAAAATATCCAAGGAAATTTAAAAGAGAATTTAAGCTTTAACTCTTCATGTTAAACAATTATAGCCAGATCCTTTTTCTTCTCATGCAATGGGACTACTCATGAGAGAGAGGATAGGATTTGGTATTTAAGTCCCTGTCCTCTCAGTGTGTCTGTGGGGTGGATCCCCCAGTGACTGCATCTAGCACTACTGACGCCAGTTTCAGATTGGGGCCTTAACTACTTCTTCTTTTTGTAAAACAAACACACAACATATTACTATGTATTTTGTTGTGCCAAACCATAACTTGATTACGCTTATTTCCTTCTGACTACTGAGTATGTTTGGAAGGTGCATTTTTAGTTTATTAAAAAGGTAGCTTTTCATAATTTTGTACTAAAAGTGTATATTCTAGTATTTACTATAATTTAAAATAAAGAGCACAATTAGTATTGCAGAGTTCTTTGAGGATGTGATCCTGTAAACCTTTACTTTCACAAGTAGGCCTTATTTTTGCCAAGTTGATGGGGAATGCTTGTCAGTAAGGATCTGTAGGATCAGAACTAGTTTACTAGACCTATTTTATATTGAGTTGAATGTGCTTTACTGCACTAACTTTTTAAAAACAAATCCTTATAGCATATTATGAGGAACTGATTAGTTTTTAACTTGTATTAACAAGGAAGTTTCAGGATGAGTTGATACTTTTTCCACAGCTTGACTGTGTTAAGTTCTGTATTTGGAAAATGTTAGTTGTTGTGATCCTTTGTTTTTATTGTTATGGAATATTTTATAGATATTTTGGATAATTTTTTTTAACATGCACTATTTATAGTACTCCTAACAGATATTGTAACATTCTGAGACTGAGGACTCTTTTTGTTCAGTGAACGTTCAAATTTAGATTGAAAATGCTGGTAGGAGAAAAATGGTCTCGTTAATATTTAAAATAAAGAACTGTGAAGCAAGTAAGTAATAAGGAATAATATTTGATTGTTGCAAATGCCATGTGTAGTTTCAAATGAATTTGGCCTAAGACACCAATTTGTGTTTTAACACATAACAGTTAGCAATGTTGGAAGAGACAAGTTTCAGTGTTGTTGCATAGCAAAATTTGAACAGTTCTTATGGCTTTTGTTATTGAATTTTACTTTTATTTGACAAAGGGAATGTAACAAATCTTCACTGGCAAGTTTCCCATCAGTTTAAGTTTCTGTGAAAAATGGATATTCTGTGCAGGAAAAATCTATTCCCTGCTGAAGCATTTTTCATTGAGCAATCTTTGTATATGTGCTTCTAGTACCTGCTTTGTTAATAATGTGTACTTCAATGTAAAAAGCATATTTTATATGCAGAAGATGAAACTTGAGTTACAGTTGTAAATTACATTTTATCGTGTAGTGATTTGGTTTTCAGAAAACAAAATAATTCTGAAATAACTAGCGTAGTTCATGTTGTGAAGCTTTGCTTTTGTAAGATATGAATAAAATAACACTTTCTAATTATGTTTAACTTAATTCATTTAAAGTGCCTGAACTTGTGAACTGCAATACCACCAGCCTCAGTGGGGTTCGCTTCAAAGTGTGTTTGCACTGTTCAGTTCGTGTGGTTACAGAACCATTGAACTTAGGACTCCTATCAACACCAGTGGACTGGCTCAAACAGTGGAGTGACTGAAATAACTGCAGTGTATCTAGTGGAACCATTTTTGTAATATTCATAGAAAAATAGGGCTAGAAATGACACTGTTAGTTCAACCACCTCCTAAAATCAGAATTATTCCCGACTAAATATCCCAGATCAATGTCTTATCTGCACTTATAAAATCTCCAGCTATGGAGATTTTATAACTCTTCAGTGGTATCCAAACCTTTCAAATATAAATTAACTTGCCTAAATAAAAAATAATGTTTGATAAATTAGATTCAAGACAGCCTTACAACTGCAGTTGCAGCAAAAAGGGAAGAACAGGGACATGATAGCCAATATATATTTCCAGTATTCACCTTATCTATTAAGTCATTCAAGACACCTTGATATCAGAACTGTATTGGCAAACTGGTGTAAATTCAGAGCAAATTACATGATTAAGGAGGACTGACTTGAAATTTAATAGAACACAGTAATGCAGTTAAGAAGTATACAGGGGCGACACATAGGGGGTGCATGCGGGTGCATGTGCACTCCTACAAAAAGGCGCCGCTGATGCTGTCAGTACCTGCAGGCAGTTACTGCTCGTCACCCTGCTGGACACCACCATCCAGATCGCGGGCGGTCTGCAATTCTCTCTGACCGCCGCTGCCAGCAGCCTCTGTGGGTGGTTGCTGATCCCTGGTCGGCACTTGCCATCTCCCCCACTCCCTGCCACTAACAGCACCAGTGGCATCTGCGGAAGCTCCCCTGCTTATTGCCACCATACTCCCACCGCCACTGTGCCTCCCCAGCCGCCAGGGGCACACGTCGTTCATGGATGTATGTTCCTAACTAGAATGAGGGGAGGAGCAACAATATAAACACGTACTGCACTTTGTTATTGTATTTTCTTGCATAAAATAAGTCCTGGAATATAACACACTTTTTGTTTTCAAGAAGGCAGAATGAAGAAGTAAAGATTTTTCCACAGTTATGGTTCCATAGACTGAGGACAGAGCTGATTCACCCTCCTTTTCCTGCTTACCTGAGGCTAAAACCCTAAAACTAAAATAGTGATCTC
The DNA here is from genome assembly GCF_001723915.1 of Gavialis gangeticus. Taxonomy (NCBI): domain Eukaryota; kingdom Metazoa; phylum Chordata; order Crocodylia; family Gavialidae; genus Gavialis; species Gavialis gangeticus. Next base: position 65,725,264 of record NW_017728994.1, on the reverse strand, counting down.
CATGGGCAAATCTGTGATTTTGAAAAGAGCTAAAGAGTTTCCAGACCTTTGAAGTAGGACAGGAGAGACCAGGAGGCATGGGCAGATCACAAAATTTCTTTGGGCAATTTTGCTGAAGATCAAAATCATAAAAAAGGGAGATGTTTGTTAATACCTGTGGAGTGAACAACACTGGTCAATTAAATTGACTCCCTCAGCTGCCTATGCAGTGGAGCAGGAATCAAAGTAGGGTAATGACAGCACAGTAGTGTCTCATGTAGAAGCACCCACTGAATACAGTGAGCCAACCAGTTACGTATCTGCCTTGGGGTACTTTCATCTTTGCTCGATCATTCATCTTTTGAGTTGCACTGAATTTGTTTGTGTAATTCTTTGTTAGCTCTTTGAGCAATCATTTACCATAGAGGTGGGAAGGGTATCACCCTCTTCTTTGCAGGTGAAGTGGAAACTAGTTCACATTTCTCTGTTTGTTTTTTAGTTGTATCACCCCACTCCCTCCAAGGAGTACTAGCTTTGAGCTGAAATGTGCTTGAGCAGGTTGGGCATGCAACTCTAAATGCATTGTTAGAGTTTAAATTTTATGTTATTTAAACATAAAATTTAATGTTTATATATTTTTTGTTTTCCTTTTTCTGAGAACCTGGTTCTTAGATTTACACAACTGTGGGCACATTTACATGAGACACTAAATGCACAGTAGACTAATTCTACTACACCCTAGTGTGTTACAGCAAAAGCTGTGCTATAGTGCTAATGTGCAGTAGAATTAGTCTAGTACACATTACCGTCACTTAAAAGGCATGTGTCAGCACTACTAAGCCATAGCACTGGTTACTGCGTATTTAATTAGTACCTGTTATTAATGCGTACTAACTACGGCACATTAATACATGTGTAGACATGCCCTGTGTGTCCAAATCTATTTCAGATGTCACTGCACTTGAGTTACACATACTGTAGCAATTCTAGCTTTATGGAATTGCATGTCTTTTTGATAAAAAAAATAAAAACCGAGTAAGGTCTTACTCTGCATATTATTTTGCCAAATTCCTTTTGAAGTATCTTAAAATGTTACATTTAAAAGAATTACTAGGTTATTCGTAATATCTAGACATGTTCGATGGTTTAGGATTGAAGTATTTAAAACACATGCATGAAAATCATTGTTGTTAAAAGCAGACATAGTATGCATTTTTCTTCTTACACAGTTAAAAGCAACTGAATGGATTTCTCATTCTTTGAAAAGATTATGCACTCAAACTAAGCATGGAAAGCTTCAGCAGCAAAGTAAATAAGGAAGTTGCAAAAAGAAGAAAATGGGACCTAATGAAAGCCTGTATCCAGCATCAAAAATGATGTTTATGATACTTCCCGACACAAAGCAATAACCACCTAAATTATACCACCCTTTCCTACTTAAGTCTAACTGATTTTATTCAGACAAATGATCTAGAAAGGTGCACTCCAGAGCTTATATTGTTCAGCAAGTTTATATTAGAACTGAAAATCTCATTAGAACTGAGAATCTAAATTTATGGTGGGGAGAGCAAAGAAGGTGAAGTAGACCTAATAGGCCACTTTGTAGGTATTTGGATTGTATATTTGCTTACATTCTAACACTATGCCTTGTAGGATGGAAATCCTTTTAAAATGAGTTACCTGAATAGCATCATGCCTAGACTACTTATAGATACCCATAGTGCCTGTATTCAGAGAAAAGACAGATCTCAGACCCTCAAAAGTTGTAACTGAATTATCAGACAAAAAGCAACGTGTGGACAACACCACAGAGAATCTGGAGCAGGGATTCCTTACAATACACTTACAATACAATCCCAAAACCACATCCACTCAAATTGAGAGCCTGCTCTGACCTTCTACAATACCAAACTGCATGACAGTGGCAACAGAGTCCCCCTTGTCATCACCTACAGCCCCCAGGTTGAACACCTTGGACACATTGTTAATGACCTCCATCCCCTTATGGAAAGTGACCGTCTCAAGATAGCCTTATAAAAGAAGACTGTCCTGGTTTACTGGCAGCTCCCCGAGCCCCACATCTGAAATAACACCTTTCCAGTAACAGACTACCTTGCTCCTATTTTTCACCAAGCAACTAGGCCTTGCATTATACCTAGGCATCAGCTGGGCCCCCTCATCAACACAGACCAGGTCATCATATGGTCATATATGCCACTGCCTGCTTACAGTGTCCCTCAGCGATCTATGCTGGACAGATGAGGCAATCCGTATGTAAAAGAAAGAATGGACACTAATCGGTGTCTTCTGGAACGGAGGTCAAAAAGGCTGTGGCACAACACTTCAACCTCCCTGGACAGTCCATCTCTGACCTCAAGGTAGCTGTTCTTAAGCAACAAAACTTTAGAAACCAATTTGAACATGACATTGCAGAACAAGAAATCATCCACCGATTGAATTATGTTAAGTATGGTCTACCCAGACTATGAATTCTTATCCCACTACTTGCCCTAGGCTTTTATAACCCCAGTAGTTTTACTGCCTTGTTTACCTCCTTCGCACCTCTCAGCAGTGCCCCCTCTTTTCCTCCCCACTCCGCATCTCTTGTATTTGAATTACTGCTTTCTGTTTCAAGCTCTTCTCTCTGCAGGTCCATTCAGAGCACCTGATGATGTAAACTGTTACTTAGAAGTTTATGCCCCTCTGAATTAATTGGTCTATAAGGTGCCACCCTGTCCTGTCTTCTGCCAATACAAACAAATATTAGTGTGACAGGCTAATATGGAATAGGGGCCCCCTAGTCTTTGTCAAGGTTTGCGCAGGTACTAAGGCAGAGGGGGGATGTGAAGAAGAGCTGTGTGGTTTTGGATGCATTTATAAGAACTGTGAAGGGCAGCATGGGACTAGGTATAAAGACACTGATCACATTTTCAACCAGAATGACAAGAGAGTGTATCACGGGTGATGTGGGGAGAAGGGGCAAAGGTCAACCTCTCTACCCAATGAGACAGAGGTAGTCTGCAGACAGGCTAGGAAGGGTTTCAGAAATGAAGACAAGTAGCTCATGACTGATGTGACAGAGAAGTAGGATCCAGTGAAAGGCAGCAAAAACAGGGGTTTTATTAACATGTGGCCCAGTTTTGAGCGACCCAAGAAACAGGGTTTCCAACATTTCCCTCAGAACCGTTTTGTACAATCCAATCAATTCACCAATAGTAAATCATCCAGCAAAAGATATGTCATTTATTTAGAAAGAGGCTTAGGAAAATTTAGCAATGATCTGAGCAACCACCAATGTTTAACCGTTGTTGTTTGGAACCATTATAGTTAACCATCTGTTTAAGACATTCTCACTTAATGCACCCTAAAGCATCATTACTCATCATTGAAGGATGGAGTTAGAAGTAGAGAAACATTTAGTATTCACCCTCCCCAAAAACAGGATTAATAATTTCAAACTTTACACTATCTTGAGGGCATTTTTAATACATTCATGCACACCATTCTTCTCCCTTAAGCTTTGGGAGCTGTATGACATCAGTGAAGCTGCATTACGGACTTGTGAATGCCTTTACTTCTCTCCCAAGATTTCAGACTTTGTGAGTCTGAATGGAGACCCAAGTAGTTCTACAAGTAAGCGATCTGGAAGGACACACCACACTTGCTGCATGAGCTGGAATGTATTTAACTTGGCTTTCACTGATAATCAAACTAGGCTAGGAATTTGCACTTGCTACCACACTATGATAAAGGAATATGTCCTTGCCCATTTGACCTATTGACTGGACAGACTCCTAGCAGCAACTCTTTCTTTCTTCCCAAGACTCTTCTTCCTTGATGTTTTTGCTGCCAATGTTAAGTTTACACAGAATAGTGATTATATTCTTTTCAAATTATATAGATTAGCTGGTTTGGCCGGTTTTTGGCTTCTTTTTGCCTTTTTTTTTAAATAAGCATATCAGATGGCCAATATACATAACGAACAAGATTAACTCAACACTCTTGTGATATACTTGGGTAAATATTATTCCCATTTTAAAGGAAAAACAAAAGCCAAGGAGCAAGTCAGACACAGAACCGCTTAAACACACAGCACTCAAAACGACCTGAATACTAACCTTATATTCATGCCTCCAACACAACCTTTACAACATTTCAGAATCAGATTAAGCCTTTTTAAAGAACAAAACAAAAAAGCTGTAACTTTGAGTAAAAGTAGCAGTTCCTTAAAAAACAAAACAAACAACAACAAACTCTCCCCTCCCCCCCCAAAAGGTTCACTTTCATTATTTCATTAAAAAAACATAGTATAACAGGAAAACAGTAACAGGCTCCTTCAAACTCACCACACTCCAGCTTTGATATCTTGGTGATGGCCTCTACAGAGTGCTCCGGCTTTCAAAAAGCTAGAACTTCAAAGTGTCTCAAAGCCCATCTCGCTGGGGTCCCCCAAGGCTCTGTCCTTGGACCCATACTGTTCACCATCCTCATTAATGATGTGGACATTGGAGTCAGAAGCGGACTGGCCAAGTTCGCTGATGACACCAAATTTTGGGGCAAAGCATCCACACCTGAAGACAGGAGGGCAATCTAGGCTGACCTGGACAGGCTCAGCAAATGGGCGGACGAGAACCTGATGGTGTTTAACACC
>NW_017728994.1:65718794-65720243 GCF_001723915.1 Gavialis gangeticus | reverse complement strand
CCCTTCCAGCCCTAATGTCTATGAAATCTGACCCCACCAGTCTTTCCTGCCTAACTGCAGGGAGGCTGGCCTCAATGATCTGTAAGCTCCTTTCCAGCCCCTAACAACTATGAAACTTCCATTTCACATACGGACATGAAGTCTGCCAGCACTTTTGTGTCTGATTTCTGGCTTGATGTGGTGTTACTTATTTCTAGGATGGGAGTGTTAAATATCACCTGGAATTCAGGGTATTTCTGTTGTTGCTCAGCAGTTATGAAGAGACATTTAAGGTGTGTACAGTCTCAAATCACCATGCACTGAAACAGAAATCCTTCCCCTAGGAACTACTTCATGTGACTTCAGTTACACTTGCAGTGGCCAGAATTAAAATGGTTCTCCTGGGGCTGCACTTGTTTGCCTCACCTAGTTTTAAAGAACCACCTACCACAAAAGCATGGCAGGAAAGGTCTGGAGAGCTCAGTGGTTGCTGCACAATCATAGGCACTCAAATCATTGCTTTGATTCGAGGCTTCAGCTGAAGTTAAAGATGTAATTCTGTCTGTATATTTGAACTCATTTGCAATAAGCAAACAATGATAAACAATATTCTTGAGATCAAGAATGAATTCTGGTCCCACTGATGTCAAGTGCAGTTGTGTAACAAATATTTGAGGAAATACTGAACCTGAATAGAAGACTCAGGTAAACAGTTTGAAGCGAGCCCCCTGAATTTGCATTGTAGCACTGAACATCAAGATCCTGATCTGGCCAACATTTTCTGCAGCAGGCTGATCTGAAGAAGTTCATCCGTTTTGGAAGAAAAGCCCCAATTAAAAAGGGGGCTATCTTACAAGAGCTGGCTGGGAAAAGCAGCTAGAGCTGTAACTAAAGACCTGTCCGTAGTTACTCCAGGTCATTTCAGCTATCCTCAGGTACAGAACTATAAAAAAAAAGGAACAAAGCAGAGAGACTCTTTAGCCCCCTAAGCCACATGCTTAATAGAGGCCAGCAACATTTTGCAGCATGGTGGTAACACTTCGCTACTTTATTAGAGTTTAGCTCTAAGTGCAGGTCACTTCCAACTTGCCCCATGCCACTGCTACTGGAGAGACGGTAGCTGCTCCTCCCTGCAGTGCTTGGCCTCCATGCATTTATAGGCCTTCCTCCCCTCTGCCCCCCATCCAGACACCACAAAAGCCACCTGCTACCAAAATGCTACAGAAGCCTTCCAGCTCCGTGGACCAGATAAAATGGCTCCACTGGCCTGATCTGGCCCATGGGCCATACATTGCCACACCCTACGCTAGAACTTCTGTCAAGACTGTGGGCTAGAGGTTGTGCCTCTGTGCATGTCCATAACTGTCTCAGTCTTAACAGGACTGCATTGCTTGGCACGTATTTCACATCTAAGCACAAACAAGATCCAGAAAGGTGTTCCTTTGCTTAATTGCCCTGAGGGGCATAATC
>NW_017728994.1:65698432-65713794 GCF_001723915.1 Gavialis gangeticus | reverse complement strand
AGAATCCTTCCAGCTCCGTGGACCAGATAAAATGGCTCCACTGGCCTGATCTGGCCCATGGGCCATACATTGCCACACCCTACGCTAGAACTTCTGTCAAGACTGTGGGCTAGAGGTTGTGCCTCTGTGCATGTCCATAACTGTCTCAGTCTTAACAGGACTGCATTGCTTGGCACGTATTTCACATCTAAGCACAAACAAGATCCAGAAAGGTGTTCCTTTGCTTAATTGCCCTGAGGGGCATAATCCAAAAGGGATTCTTAGGGAATGTTGACCATATACCAACAAGCAATAAAATACAGTGATGAAGATGTCCTCTGGGAAGCATTCAACCAGGAATTGGGAGACACAGGCTAAATTCTCTATTTAATCTGAAAGGATTGAAACACACACCTACCTTCTAGAACAGTGCCTTAACCAAGGTTTAGACTATTTTGTATGGAGGAAAATTTCTACCCAACTTTTAAAGTTGTGACACTGTGCAGAGGGAATTCAGACTGAGAATGAGAGAAAAGCCAAGACAGAGCATGACTGCAGCTTAGGAGTTAGGTCACTCACCTGGGAAATGGAAAATATGACCTTTCAATTCCAATATTATTTCATGTAACAGTTATTGAATAAAATACAGAGTTACTGCAAAAGCAGGTACTGAGACCCAGGATTTTCCTTCACCCCCAATATAAGCATCCTAACCAGTAGGCTACAGTCATGGTTTTTCCCCTCACACCCTCACCCTAGCTCAATGATTCTGAAGTGCTTTTCTGTACAGTGGCAGGGCACCAATAAGAATACTGGAGCATGCACCCCTCCTCCAAACAGCCCAACACTTGGGTGTTCAGGTGTCCTCTGGGGTGGAGTGGGATGAGAAATGTGGGTTTGAATTCCATCAGGCTGAGCGGATTACATTTTGAATTCTATCTATCTAGATAAGTACTCTTGACTACTATGTAAGGGGTGAGCAGCAACTCCAACAGCACCAGCCATGCTCAAAAGGGAAAGAGCAAGTCCAACTTAGTTCAATGGACCTTAAAAGGATTCTGAACACTGGGTCCCAAATGAATTGAGGCACTTCCATGAAGCCCTAGGTGAAGCCCATAAGCCCCAGGGAACAGAATTTAAAACTCACCTGACCTCAACATTTCCTTTTTTCCTAATTCTTGGCAGCTATACCCTGAGCAAGCTCCCTGCTCAGCAGGCTAGCTGTTGCGGATCCCAATGAGGTGCCTACCTTTTCCACATACTGTCTAGGTAGACTAGGCACTTTCTAGGACTCTGGATTCTACTCTGAGCCACGTATGTGAAAGGAAGACATAGCAATACTTTTAGGCACTTAAATCCTTTATTTGGACTAGCCTTAAGTGTTTAATGCAAAGTCATGCCATGAGACAGCTGCATAAATCCCCAGCCATGTGCTCCAACCACTGCATATCACTGCAGATTTTTCTATTCTAGAGCCAACTGAAGTTGCTCAGAAACCTAGTGCCAATGAAATGTGGACTAACATAGGCAGGTGGAAAGTCTTATGGGACTGGGGTCTTGCCTGGCTTATTATTGAACATTTTACTGCCTCTACCTTTTGTTAAAACAAGCGGAGGCTATCTGCTCTTCAGGGAGGAAGAATAACATTGGTCTAGTAAATCAAATCTCTACAGAGAGTAAGCATCAATCCTAGCATATACAGTGCCTTGATGGATCCATTTTGTGAAATACTGCAAAGGAAAGAACATGCAAACATGGTACACATTGACCCTGTTGTTTATAAAGAAAGATCCAGATACAATCCATTGTCAGAACAGACACTGTAGAAGAGAAATGAAGCAGAGCACAACAAGATCGTAATACTTGCTCTTTATAAATACTGCTTGACACTTTACTGATTAAAAAGTGCCATACAGCCATTACCCAGTTCATCCATCTTGTTTGTAATGACTGATACATAAAACAGGTAATAATATTATTATCTCCTTCCCTTTTCCAGACTTCATTCCAATGCTACATGCCACGGTTACGCAGGATGATGACATGTGACTGGCTGCCTATCCCGACAGGCATGTTGACTTTAGTGATAGAGCAGGAGGTTAATGACCAGGAGTAGTGGCAGCATTTGAGACCAGGATATGTCCCACTGTGCATCCTGCTATCTAGCAAGATATACTTTAAAAGGGGAAAACTTCGAAATTCTTGGCTTCTGTTATGTACTCTACAGAAAATGGGAAAAACATACAGGAAAAAAAAGGAAGCTGGGGTATTGAGATGGGGAAGGAATGAGAAATGTGGAGAAATAGAAGACTGAAGAAGTACAAAAGCAACAAGGAAGAAAAAATGGGGCTGGAGGAACCAGAGAAGTAGCCATAGCAAGGGACTGATGTGTTTGGAGAAAAAGAGAGAAGCAGTGCCCAGCAGGGACCTCCTTTTCCCCAGTACCTTTTTGTGATTCAGAGGTGTGAAAGGCAGACTATCCAGCAAGAGGCAATGAGGATCTAGGCTGTGTCTTTTTTGTTCCATTTAGTTTACAGCTTCTTAACTCAACATGCATTCCTCCCACCTCCCCACACGATGAATCTTGCATACTATTTACTGTCATTGCACGGTTCTATGTGTGCGTAACCCCTCTTTAATTCATCCAGTTTGTCTTGTCTTGTCTACAGTGTGCTGTTCTGCGCTTGTACAATGCCCAGCATTCTTACTGGATCCTTTAGCACTATAAAAATAAACCTCAAAATCTTTTGCACCTTGCTTTCCTTAAAATGTGTAGATGCATGTCCAGCATCTCAGATTATAAGTTTGGATTCTTTGTCATCCATTTTTCCTTACACTTGGCCTGGTCTAAAAGGATCAGTTAATAACTGAGCTGATTTTGTTTTTCGTTTCATATTGTCACAGAAGAGAAGGCATGTTAGCCTTACACTTCATGCACCGGAAGATGTCTCTTCTTTAGCCAGTATTCAGCAGGGCTATTAAAACTTTACCACATTTTTGACATCCTTTACAATGGCAAAACACAGAATGCTTATTTAAAAAGTATATTTTTTCACTATATTATCTGACTCTTGTTGGAAAGAAGTACTGACTTTGGAAAGAAATTCACTATTTGTTAGCCAAACTTGATATTTTTGATTATTTCCTTGTCGTAAATCTTCTAAAAATTCTGCTTTAAGTTTGTTGAGTTCTTCTGCTAGAATCTTCATCTCACTTGAGAGAACATTTTTATCTAAAAAGGGAAAAGGAAAAAAATGACAAAACTCTAGTTGTATTTTCACACATTTGTAAGCTTCAAAGATTTTACAAATGCCAAACTTTAATGGGGCCTCTTGGGAAAAGTTATACATGCTTGTTAACAAACCTGGACCCTTTTTATCATTTACATCTGTGGGAATTTCAAGTTTTAGCCTGTTGTTACCAGCTTTGCTACCTGCATGGAAGAAAGCCAGCGCATGCTTTTGTAGCAGTGTTGTTGTAGCCATGATGGTCAACAGGCAAGAGGCAAGGTTTGTGAGATGAAATAATATCTTAGATTGGACAAACTTTATAGTTAGGAGAGATGTTAGACAAGCTTTTAAGTATAACATGGCTTTCCACATTTCTAGAAAAGAAGCAGACACAGCTTCAGCTAAATATCAGTTAGAACAATTACCTTTTGCATCCTTCATTGTTTGAGAAATCATTCGTCTGAAAGTCTGATCAGCTTGATGGAGGATACTAGCTGCACAAATTGCTCGATCTGCTGCCTGTTCAAGATTAAAACAGTTATGCTTAAGAGTAGAAATGCAAAAAGTCTAAGTAGTTTGAAGTATTCATTATTCAGGGGTAGGCTGTGGCCTTTAGCAACAGCCGTTTTGGCAGAAATATGGAATTACAAATTGGCAAGCTGAGGCAGTACTACTGTTGCTCTTGGGGAAAAAAGGAAGGAACAACAATTGATGATACCCATTTCATGGGAGGCCAGGAGGCTATTAACTTCCTAATGCAGCCAGAGAGATCTATAACACAATACATTCAAAGGATGCTAAAATACTGGCCAGATGTTTCAATTTAAGACTTTGTGGTACAGACCACGTATTTCATGCCACAGAGAAAACAACTCATTACACATACAATTCTTTAACTCTATGCTTTTGCTAGTAAGAACTGAGATAGATATTTTTTCAGGTTTTGCCCATGAGTGAACACAGTATAACTTATAAATGAATAGTAAGTTAATTCCATATAATATTTTATTATATGTATCATACTGTCACATAGTTCAGTATATTATTCAGAGGGCCATGTGTTTACAGACATGTAGTGTACCTTTTGCTCAATATTTTCTTCAATTTGTTTCACTGGATTTTTCAAAGCAGTAACCAACAGGCTGATTACCTGTAAACTAAGAACAAAAATTAAAATGTTATCAAAGCAGTTTTACTGAAACTGTTTTTCTTATGTGGCAAAATCAAATGATAATATACTGCCACACAAACTAGTTAATGCTCAGTTAAGATTGCCAAGTAAAGTACATAATCCTTATAATGAAAGACAGATGACAAGAATATTACAATTAATAAAACATAAGCTTTAAAATTACGGAAATCATTAGTTAAGGTAAATTACATAAATATTCTATCAGTATTACAGCTCAGAAATTCAGTTAATGCTGGAGCTGACATATGAAAACACACAACAGTCATTCCTAACAACAGTCTTAACGCTGGTCTACACGCTTATAAATCCTTTCAAAATATACACTATCTAATTATATAATTTACCAGGTTTTGATATGTATACAAGAATTTCAACACAACAACATACTTATCTTCTGAAGTGTATTCAAGCCCTTTCAGAGTTAGGCTATTTTGTTCCCAGGTATTTTTATCAAGATTTGGTGCTTCTATCTTTTTTGCCATTAGACATATGATCTCGTCAGGTAAGGGCTGACTTCTCGCACGATTCCTCTGTAAACACCATTCAAGTGGACAGTCTAAAAATAACTGGCAGAAGCCTAATGAATCTAAAACAATGAAAACAAGTATTTTTGTTTTGAAGAAAACAGGAAATTTAAAGTGTAAAAACAATACTTTTCAAACACATGTACGAGGAAGACTTTACATGAAGCAGAAGTTACTCATACTGCAATACAAAAAGATAATGATGGTCTTAAATGGCAAAATACTGAACTATTAAGTAAAGGGAAAGCAAAACAGTTAAACTTCACTGAAACTGCAGTGTCATTATTCTGCCATACTACAGAATGTCTGGAGTATTCAAACACTGCATCGACGCATAGAAAGACCATAAAAAATTACATTTGCGAGCTAGCTGGTATACTTCATATCTCATGCTTTGATAATAAAAGTTGTCATCCAAAATAAAACACAGTGGTCTGGAAGCGGTGGCATTGATCACATAACGACAAGATTTAGCATCAGGTATGTCTGGAGATATTAATCCTTGTTCTCTGAAGCAGGAAATAAAACGTTCCCAGGTGGCTTCTGTCCTGCTTGGTGGGGCACACAGGGGATGCCCATTAAGAAGAGCCTGCAGGAAATGTTCAAGGTAAACCAGCAGTTCCTGCCGATATGATTTCCAGTGCGACAGCTAGGAAATAAACAAAATGGCTTATGTTTAATATGAATACCTACTTTACAAAAATATCAGTGGCTGTTGGGAGGGGGGAGTCCATTCCTCTCACCCTTATTACAGCCCCAGGGAGGTGGAAAGGACCTTGGGGGCTTTGTGCCCAACCCACACACCAGTCTGCGTCTCCTTTTCCTCTTCGGCTTCATGCCTTTCATGTGCCCCTAATCACTCTACTGCCCATCCAGTCAGTGTCCCAAGCTCTCCCCTCCTACACCTCCCTCCCAGCCACTTGTGTGGCAAAGGCCTCAATTCAGCAAAGTACCAGGCGCAGGCAATATTGGTGCCTACTTCTAAGGCAGGAGATGAAGGCTGTCTTTCATTCCCTCTTTATTTCCTATTATTCAAGCAATAATATTGCATTTACACTTCTATTTTATGTGAATAACAACTGTGTTTTAAAGGGTTATCTTGTTAAAATCATTTAAACAATTCTGTATAGGTAGAGATCAGTATATTTCTCAGGATTTCAGTGGCTTCAAGGTTGGAAGGGGCCTCAAGACACCATCTACTGTAGAGATAGCCCAGCTTGTCAGTCTGGAGCCAGGCAGGGGGCACACCACATACTAACTGGTTACAGGTATGCTGGGTTTTTGGTTGTGCCCATGTTGGTCTAAGGACATCACCAGGCAAGGTTCTTTGGGTAGATGTGATATCTTTTATTAGACCAACTGAGTAGTTAGGGTTGCCAACCCTGTTTGAATCTATTCCAGGTTTCCAGAATGGCGCCATGCCCGCGACACACAACACGAACATGCCCACTTGCTGGCATATATCATTTATGGATTACAGTGGTCTGGAAGTGGTGGTATTGATCACATAACAAGACTTAGCATCAGGTACATCTGGAGATATTAATTCTTGTTCTCTGCAGCAGGAAACAAAGCAGGAAACTTCATGTCAGGAAGGCAAATGCAGGATCCTATTATATTTAAAAAACCCACTGGAATACTGTATAAATCACATTCAACATTTACTAATTATTCTAATGAATGCTCTATTATTTATCCCCCCAGGTGACTCTCAGCAGTCGCCCGGAGATTTATATCTAACTCCTGGAGACTCCAGGGCAATCCTGGAGGGTTGGCAACCCTGTGAGTAGCTGGAAAAAAAGTTCTTAGCAAGCTTTTGGGTGCAATCACCCTTTTTCAGGCATGGGGAGTCTCTGCTGGTCTGCGACTCCAAAGAGTGAGAGAACTGAAAAGTGTGGCAGGATGTCAGTGAGGATGTAAATGGGTGAAATGAGGAAAACAAAAGGTAGAGCAGAGAAGGGGGGGGAGGGGGAGGGAAGCCAATGGTGAGCAAAAAGAGACTCTACAGTGGTAGTAATGCAAGGTAGAAAAGAGGCTGCCTGTGGAACAGGAAATAGCTGGAAATCAGGAAGATTAGGAAATAGGAATTAGGAAATAGGCATTAGGAAAGGAGAGGCAGTGGGGGAAGAAAAGTGTCAGAGGTCAAGTCTGGCAGGTGTCTCAGTGATATCGTGTCACATTCATGCAAAAACCCGTGCCGGGTCACAGGTCTGGACGATAGTCACATGCCGCAGCCCATGCCCCTGCCCCACACACAGGTGAGGGGGCCACAGGTGAGCTGCACTCCCCGAACCTCCCCTGCAGGGTCCGCCCTGTGGTGGGAAATAGGCGCTACCCAATAGGAGGAAAGAAGTTGATACCAACCAATAGGTGATCTCTTACAAGCCCCGCCCCCGGCACTGATTGGCTGAAGGCCTCCAGAGGAATGAGGTCATCGTAGGGAAGGCGGAAGCAGTCCCAGTCCCAGCCCCTCTGCTGCCTGAGGCGCTGCGCCAGCGTAGACTTGCCCGCTGCGGGCAGCCCGCATAACACGCACAGGCCCAGGCCTCGGCCCCGCGCCCCGCCGGCCTCCGGCCGCTGCATCCAGCACTACATCCGCTTCCCGGCTAGGCTGCTCCCGTGCGCATGCGCAGATTGTTGCAGCGCCTCCGTGGTCTCTCCCGCTTTGTGACGTTTCAGTGACGTTACGAGGGCGCGGTCTGAGGGGCGGGGCTTGGCAAGCTGGCGGGGGCGGAGCGTTCGCTGCAGTTACGTGCGCTCGCGCCTTGTCAGCGTTGTTAAACGGTGGCCGCGTGCCTCAGCTCTTTAAACGCACTCTGACGTGGCTCACTGCCTCCAGTTACACCAACGGCAGCAGCAGCCTCTGTGGTTTGCCATAGCCTCGGATCCCTCATAGCCATTTCTATGGGGGAACGCTGCCCTCAGAGGAGCGGGATCCTCAGACAGATACAGTTAAGCTGCCGCGCATGGCCGTTAAACGGACACAACTGCGTGCAAAATGTGGTTTTGACTCATTTAAAAATGCCTAACGTGCCAGGTGGGGGCCAGGCGCGCTCACTCGGTGAATCTCGCATGGTTTCAAGAGTTTTGGTCAACAACGCGCAGCGTCCTCCTCCCGCCTGCTACACGCTGCATGTATTGTGCAGTCCATTTTGAGGGGAATTTAGTATCGCCACATGCGGCAAGACTCGCCACAAGTGCAAAATTTATTCTCACAAATTAACCCGTTAGTGGCGCAATCAGTTTAGAGCAGCCACATGGGCGAAGTAATTATCACAGGATACACGCGGCTCTACCCGGCTGTAAGAAAAGCCAGCCGGCTAGAAAGCTAGTCCTTGAAAATGTGTAACGACTCCATAGTGGGTTTCTATCCAGTTTTAATTTGAATGTGTAGCAGGGCCCGCAGATGGAGACAGTGAAGAGAAACAGGTTACTTAGGCCAGCGGTGAATATTACAAATATTGTGGGATGGGGTCTGATCCCTCATCCCAACAACTGCATGTCCTGCTGCACCATGGTTACAAAACGGGATGTGCAATTTTGGGTATCGAGGATAGATGCAAATCCTGTGACTGCTGGCAGCTGGCAGAGTTTCAAAGAACAGGGCGGCAGAGATTCCTAGCAGGGCTGGGGTGCAGGGGGAAGGAAAACGGGGTGAAACCATCCCTCCTGTTGGAAACCTTTGATTTCCTGGACCCAGCAGCCCTGGCAGAGATGCCCAGCACAGTGTTTAATTCTCCTTGGCAACCTTTCAAACTTCTGATCCCTCATGCCTGGCAGCCTCACTGGGGAGTTTGGGTGTGAGTGTTTAAACGCCTCAGCTGGGGAGACAGGGTGGCCATGATTTTTGGCACTGGCCCTAAGGTAGCCCCAGCCCTGAGGACCCAGGGCTGTCCAGAACTGATTCCAACAATCAGCTGACTGTCAGAAATTAGCTCTTTGTGCGTAGACATGCCATCCGTTGCTCCAGTACTTTTCAACATCTTTATTAATGATTTGGATGTGGGGGCGAAGAGTTTGCTGGCCAAGTTCAAGGACGACACCAAGTTATGGGGAAGCATGGTCACGCTTGAAGATAGGCTACAGATATAGGCGTCCAGACGTAGACAGGCTGGCAAGTTGGGCGGATCGGAACGTGATCAAGTTCAACGCTGAGAAATGTAAAGTGCTCCATCTCGGGACGAGCAACCCCCAACACACCTACAGGGTTGGTGGCACCAAACTGACTAGCACCACGAATGAAAGGGACCTGGGGGTCATAACAGACCTCTATGAATATGACCTGGCAGTGTCCAGACTGGAACAGTGGCGACGTGTAGGGGGCGCATGGGGGTGCAAGTGTACTCCCTGAGTGTGCCAGTGCACCCCCTGACCAGCCGTCCTTGCCACTTAGGCTTTGGGTACGGAGGGCAGGTGGAAGCACCAGTGCCCCCCTCTGCAAGCGCTGACCGATCGCTGTAGGCGCTCCCAGAAGCGGCCGCTGGCAGTCGGTCCCCCTGGGCAGCCGGATTGGCCGTGGGGGGACTCCCCTCCGTCCCAATCGGTGGGACTGGTCACGGGAGGGGCATGTGTCCCCGCAACTAAGGAAGCACCAGTCACCCATACTGTGGAATAAGCTCCCTTCAGAGGTGGTGCAATCATCTACCCTGGAGATCTTCAAGAGGAGAGTAGACAGTCACCTTGCTGGGGTCACCTGACCCTCAGTCATCTTTCCTGCTTGGTGCAGGGAGCTGGACCTGATGATCTTCCAAGGTCCCTTCTGGCCTGACAATCTATGAATCTACGTTCAATTTAAGACACCATAAAAGCATTTATAAAAGTGTTCCTCATTAAATGGGGAACATTTTTATGGTGCTTTATATTGGGTACACATGTAGCACTCTTGACATTCACGGAGTACTAATTAAGATGTTAATCATGCCATAAATGTAATGTGTAACAGGACCCTTAAACACTACTACAAACTATTTGAATAAATATATTTGCAGTCTTTGCATACAGAATTTCAGTTTGGGTTGGTGTCTAGTAAGTTTCTACATGCAATACATACTTTGACAGAAAAAGCCATGCTTTCACAGAACTTTATTTTTTAAACTAGGAACAAATATTTCCTTCTGTAATTTAAAAATATTCTTCCATTTTACTTCAAACATTTTATTCACTTTGTACATGGATTAACAAGTATATTTTGATTGCTGAGTTAGAGTGGACACAATAGCACACTCCCTACTCATATATTGCATTTAAATACTTATCCGTATCTCCACATGCTAAATGTCTTATACTTGAGAACAAAAAAAACCCCATTTTGTTTTAAATAACAATGCAGTGCTAAGGTAAAATATGACACTTGAAAGGATTACTGTGTAGTACTTTTGCATTTGACAATAAAGCCACTGAAAGCCTCAAAAATACACTCATCTCTGTGTACAGAATTGCTTAAGATAATCCTGTAAAACACAATTATTCACATAAAATAGAAATGTAAATACAATATTATTGCCTCAATCACTGTAGCACCTAATAATCATAATCAAGACCACTTTGTGCTAGGTAATGTACAAATGCAAAAAACAAAAACAAAAACAAAAAAACACCCCAAAGACCACCAAAACCATTTCCCAAGATGACTAATGGAAAAAATGGAAAGACAGAGTGAGAACAGGGAAATTAGTGTATGTCTACACTGTATCTCTGGCACTCTTGTGTACTTGACAGCAGGTACTGCATGCCAATATCATTTGGCATGGTGAGCAGTTATTGCAGCATGTAGGCAGCCTAACCATTGTCAAGCTTTTTGTAAAGTGTCACAGTAATGGAGGAATTTGAACTACATGAACTGTTGTCCAAACTCTGGGTGCAGACAGAAGTGCAGCTCCCAGCTGTAACTCAACAATTTCTGCAAAGCGTTCTGAGTTACAAGGTTACCCCCGGACCAAAGAGAAGTTCTCTGTTGGTTCCAAGGGGGGGGGAAATCTACCTGGGGCTGGGAGCCTGCAACCAGGTTCCCATAGCAAAGGCCAGGGCTCTCTGCCAGTGCTTGCTGTTTTCAGAATGGGAGAGAAGAAAGGCAGCCAAAAGAGCTCGTTCTTGGGGCTCCCCAGCTGATGCTGAAGCTGGGTTGGGTGAATTGGAGCCCCCACACACACTTAGGGGGTGGAGGAAGGGAGGCTCCAATACACCCACCCCACCTTCTGAGGGGGTTGAAAACCCCCCAGACTGAACTTGTGCTCCCTTTCCCCTCTCCCATTTTAAAAACAGCAACAGGCTGGGAGCTCCAGGTAGACACAAGTCACAGAAGACACTACATTTTGAAACATCTTTATCTGATACCTCATGCAACGAGGAGTAAGATTTTCACCTGATCTGCCATTTCTGAATGTTTGCAGTCATGCACTTGTGTTTAGTCACAGCTACAAACTTCTTTCTGTGGCCAGATCAGGCAAAAATTGTCATTTCTGTCTGTCTGTTTTGAAATAAAACATAGTGTTAGTTTTCCACAGAACCATTTTTTTTCAGTGCTGGTGTGAAGTTACGATTTCTTGCTGTGTATATTACAAAGGTATAGAACTGTCTTCAGTCAATTTTATATTTCCTATTTCATAACATGATCCTGCAGACATAATTGGTGCTAAGATCTTGGCAGCATAATATTACTTCATATTATTAAAAACTGAAATAAACAAACATTTACATGCCCAACTTCCCTAGATCCTGAGAAATTAGGGTGGGAGAGAAACATATTTGCTCCTCCATTCCAGCCCCTTGTCAGTGCAGAATTTTTCCCTGCAACAGATTTTCTGGTGATCTGCTCAGTTCAGTTGTAAAATGATAATATTGGGCAGGGGTTCTCAACTTTCTTCTTCCTGAGGCGCCCCCCAACCTGCTATAAAAACTCCACAGCCCACCTGTGACACAACAACTGCCCTGCTCCCCAGCCCCACCTGCACAGTCCCGGGTGCAGCAGGTGAGTCTTAACAGTGGGAAGCCCTGGGCCCCACTCACCTGGGCAGCAGCAGTGTGGAGCCTCGTTTGCCCACCTGCCCACAGCACCACCTGCAAGACAGAGGCAGTGGGGCCTGTCCCTTCCTCAGGGCTCACATCAGCCCTGGGGAGTTAAGGAGGCTCTTCCCCATGCAGGGCCAGGCTGAGCGGACCCTCTGAAAACTGCTTGTAACTCCTGGACCCCTGGTTGAGAACCGCTGATATAAAGGGCTTCCCTTAGGAGATTGGTCTAGATTAGAATACAGTAAATTGTAATGCTAGTTCATGCTTCCAAATTTCACACATGAAGATCATCCACCATCCATAGAGCCATTGCATATTTAAATACAAGAGAAGGTTTCTGTTGTAACATATTCTCTTTTCTCCACTGTGTTTTCACTTTCATTATACATAGTAGATTCTCCATGGCTTCCATTCCATTAGCTGTCATTTTGCCAAGGTAATCTCAGTTATTTTAAGTCAGTGCCCTTTGCTGATTGTCAGATAAAGAATTGCAAATTTATCTGTCTCTTTCAGATGACAAAGGAATTTATAGGAAAAAAAAATATTTGTAATTGCCAGCAAATATTTAGTATAGTTACAGATTTTTCCTGGTATCTACTGAACACAAATATATGAAAAAAACATAAATAAAAAAGAAACGCTAAGGCCTCTTAGCTTAGCTCATTTTATAGCAGTTTGTTTAAAGAGCAATAGTCCTTCATCTTATTCCCTTCATCAGGATCTTTTTTGCTTATAACAGGTGAATTTAACAGGAGTGTTGCTAATAAGAAAGGAAAGGGATGAGGTCCTTACCTCTGCGCTGGTCCCCTTACACAGTGGAGAGAGGGTGGAGCATCCTAAAGGCCCTTGAGCTGGATGTTGGGAGGATTCAGCCTACAATGGGTCCTGGGGGAGACAGCTCTGAGGCCAAGATTCATTTTGGAAAACTCAGCATATAATGTGGGTTTAGCCATAATACACACAGCACTGGCACTGTAAAGATTCCAGATAGTACTGCTGCTTGGAGGCAGTTAAGTCTCTGCTGCCTAAATTATATCAGGAATCGAAGAGCAGTTTAAGATCAGGATGATACTCCAGGTGGCTAATACTGACCATAAATTTCTCACTCTCTGGCCTGCAAATTCTGTGCTGTGCTTTCAAGAAGTTAGGTTTTGGAAGAGACTATTATTTGTATTGTAGTTTTATATAACCTAAGAAGTGCTGGCCCTTGCGGCTTCTGATAAAAAATACCTGGAAGGACCTGAGTGCACACAACTCCTTCGTTACAGTGAATAGTAGTTGCATGTTACATGCCCTGCATCCCAGAATCAGTCCTTTTCTAATGAAACAGGACAGTGTTTCAATGCGAGACTTAACTGTAAGGATTGCAGCATTGAGACCTTCATATAGGAAACAGGGATAAGAAAAATAGTAAGATTTCATTAATTTCCCTTTGACACATTTTTTTCATGTTGTTCAAGACACCTAGATGAATTTGTGAGGACCACACAGGTTTTTCAGACAACTGGTCTAGGTGGGACTGGTGGTCTTGGAGGTCTTGGAGGAACTGCAGGGAACTGACTTGGTATTTGCTGCCTAAAAAGTGGGAGAAAAATGCACATTGCATCTATGTTTGATACCATATTTGGAAACATGACACACTGGGTTAATAGTATCTAATGCTGATAAATGCTTTTGGAAAATGTCTCCACCCTCAAACCCACCTTCCCAAGTTATTTCTGAAGTGCTTGTCAGAACAGTCTTGAACCACCAGATTTAAAATACTTTGACTGTTAGGTCATTTCTTATTCCTACTTTGGGTCCTTGAAGACATGCGGGATGACATGCTGTAATTACAGTGCATCAGAGCAGACTCAATTTATCCAGCCTGCTGGAGCATGCTAATTAGCACACTCCAGCAGTCTCGGCATCTCATGTACTCAGCATCCCTGCATTTCAAAATGGCAGGGGCGCTTTAAAGCTCATTCACTGAGCTTTAATTAAAGCATCCCCACCGCCATTTTGAAGTGCAGGACATTGAATACATGAGACACTGCAGGCGCTTTAATTAGAGCAGCTCCCAAGAGCCACTCTAATTAAAGTGCCCCTACCCCCACCCCTGAAGCACATGTAAAGATGCCCTCTGGTGTCATTTATAAGTGCCTTGGTAGCCAGCTGCTTTCCCAGAACCTTTGTGCCTGGCATTGTACATACACAAAAAGAGAATCTCTTCTCATAAAACCTTATAGTCTGAATGGAAACCACAGACACAAAATAGAGGGGAGCCAAAGATGAAGAGAGATGCTTGAGGCTTAAGGCTACAACTTGGTCTTAGATCTGCCTAGTACACTGCGCTCTACAAGTAATCACAGCTGGCTGCAAAAGCTGGAGCATCTCAAGCTCAGACATGGAATCAGTCATATTAAACTTAATAAAAGGTCCCCAATTCCACTTGTGTACATAGTCATTTTTCTGGAATTACAGTATAGCTTCAGTATTACAAGCTTTGTTTATAACAAGTCCCCATTTCCAACAATCCCAACAGAAGGAATCAGTGTTTTCCCCATTATTATGATGCAACAAATTGATTAACCTTATTATAGGTGGTTCTGTCTGCAGTTAGAAGGTTTTCTTGTTCTGTATTATATAACCTTATATTATTGGTGGTGGACAGGTCATTTTTGACCTGGAGGAAAGTGGGCAGTGGGGTCCCCCAGGGCTTGGTCCTTGGGCCCACACTGTTCAATTTCTTTATTAGTGACTTGGATGACAAGGTGAAAGCAGCCTGTTTAAATTCACAGATGACACCAAGATTTGGGGTGAGGTGGGTGTGCTAGAAGGGAAGAACAGATTACAGCAGGACCTGGACAGGTTACAGGGGTGGGCAAATGAAAATAGGATGGGATTCAATACTGACAAGTGCAGGGTGCTGCACTTGGGCAGTAAGAACCAGCAGCATACCTATAGGATGGGGAACTCCCTTCTCAAAATCACGGCAGCAGAAAGAGATCTTGGAGTCATTATTGACTCCAAGATGAACATGGGCCGACAATGTGAGAACACGGTCAGTAAAGCCAACCGTACCTTGTCCTGCATCCATAGCTGCATCACAAGCAGAGCCAAGGAGATGATCCTCCCCCTCTATGCAGCACTGGTCAGGCCGAAGTTGGACTACTGCATCCAGTTCTGGGCACCGCACTTCAGGAGGGATGTGGACAGCACTGAGAGGGTCCAAAGGAGGGCCACCCGCACGATCAGGGGGCAGCAGGGCAGGCCCTACAAAGAGAGGCTACGGGACCTGAACCTGTTCAGCCTTTGCAAGAGAAGGCTGAGGGGGTTCCTGGTGGCTGTCTATAAACTTACTAGGGGGGACCAGCGGGGTTTGGGAGAGACCTTGTTCCCTCGAGCGCCTCCTGGAGTAACAAGGAATAATGGCCGTAAGTTGCTAGA
>NW_017728994.1:65677270-65693432 GCF_001723915.1 Gavialis gangeticus | reverse complement strand
TATACTCCATCAGCTTATTACCATTGTTCCCCATCACCCCAGGTAGTGCTGGGGAGACAAGGGGTCTACCTATTTGCTGTTGATCTCCCTTGATGCATTTGTAGGCAGCCACCAGGTCCCCCTCAGCCTCCTCTTGCTGAAGCTGAACAGGTTCAGGTCCCTCAGTTTCTCCTCATAGGACCTGTCCAGCTGCCCTCTCATCAAGAGAAGTGGTGATGCTCCTACCCTGGGGGTCTTTAAGAGGAGGCTAGACGTTTACCTGGCTGGGGTCATTTGAACCCAGTTTTCTCTCCGGCCCTTGGCTGGGGGTCGGACTAGAAGATCTACAAGGTCCCTTCTGACCCTACATCTATGAATCTGTAGCAATTATCCTCTTTCAATGAACTTTTCTCTTGGTCCCACAGGGGTAATGAGGTCATATACTATCTCTTTCATTTCAGGGCCAACTTTGTGCTGGACATTTAGGAAAGTTCTAAGGAACATTTTACTTCTCAGCTCTGCAGACATGTGCAATCTTGCTCAAGAGAGGGACTGATATAAAGTTGGATACACCAAAAATTCATAATTCAGGCTATTGTAGAAGCCAGTAAAAGTTCCCGAAGACGCTAAGCAAGAGGACTGGGTGTAAGTTGGATTTGTTAAACAAGGACTATCCAGCGCCTAAGAAGCCAAGCCATACCCTGCAGGTTGCACTAGCAGGGGCCATGGTACCCGGGGTTGTACACTGCATGTGTCCCTACATGTCCCTCTCCCACTGCACCGTGTATCTGCATGCCTGGGTTCCCCCACCACCCCCTTCTCCCCTGCTGCAAGCAAGTCAAGTCACCTTGCCTCACTCTTAGCTCCCCAGCTCCAGGCTTCCTATTGCATTGCACCTCTCAGGCACCCCAAGCACACTGCACCTTCCTGCTACCTAAGGCAGGTGAGGAGAAGCTGGAGGAAGAAAAGGCCTAAAGACCATGTCTGCTTCTGCAGCTAGAGCAAGTAGGGGAGAAGCGGCCGGGTGGAATTTATTCTAATTTGATCCTTCCATCTGTGGCCCACCAGTTGGCCAGCCCCATGTTAAACATATTAGGTCCTGTGTTTTTAGCAACACTATAATACATCCATATTTTAAATACGATAGATAAGTGGTTTTAAAAAAATACAAACCTTGGATTAGGAAAATGTGATATTGTGAACATCGCGGAATTTGATGTTGCAGGCTGAAAAAGAAGTTATAGAAAATCAGGTTAGCAGTAGATGTCACAAGTGTGACATTATAAAGCACTGTCAGGTTTATCAAAATACAATTTTTAAAATAGTGCAGGATTTAATCCTACAACGTAGGATCTTCCATGAATCTTAAAATGCTTTGCAAAAGTTAATGCACTGAGACCCACATCTCTCCCTTGGTATCTGAAAACATCATCATTCCTATTATACAGATAAGAAAAAAAAAGGACCCAAAGTCTCACACAGAGTTTGCAGTACTAGTGGAAACAGGATCCAGATCTATTGGTCCACTAGATCTTCCTCCTGTTAGACTATGACTTGCTGTGAAACAAGGGTAATTAGAAAGTGGCAGTTTTGCGATTTTCATGCTAATCAATAGGGAAAGTAAAGAAGTAGGCTCAGACTAGGTTATTATTCAAGCAACCCCATGGCACTTTAAAAATCTGTAGTAACAGAAAGTGCAGTTGAAGAAAGTATGGCAGTTAAAAACAAAGAGACATGAAAGATGGTAAGAGAAAAAAAGGTTGGCATGAAGAGAGATAAGGAAGGGTTTTGTTCTAAGTACAGGGCCAGGAGTTAGGCCAGGAGTTAGGACCTAGGCACTAGTCCAGGTCGGTACCTAATTTTCAGAAACAAGGTAAATCACTTTGGGCAAAATCTAGCTTGACACCTGAGGACACATCCAGATGAACATGCATGTGCTTTTCCCTGGGGACAACTAGCAGCGGCACATATTTGTGCTGCTCTCAGTTGTCCCCAGGGAACACCCCTGCACACATTCTCTGGCAGAGGGCAAATTGCCCTGGATGAGGCAGGGGAGGCTGAGACCTTACCTGGGCCCCTGGGGATTCTGGGGGCTGCAGTGGTGGCAATCCAGGCACATGAAGCCTGGCCAGCAGCTGGAGCGTGGCTCTGGCCAGCCAGGCTCTAGTTTCAAGCAGCACATGCCGATGCCATGTGTGCCATCCCACTTTCCTTTGATACAGGTTTTTTTGATACTGGGATTTCCCAGTATCTAAATTTGGCTCTGCACAAAAATCATGTGTGAGGGGTGCATTTGAGATCCTGAAATGCACATGTGCGCACTCATGTGGATGTGCCCTTAAATGCTTCCAACTTAGGCTCTAGAAGGCACTTCTAGCCAGCATCATGGACAGTGTGTGAACTTGTTCATTTTTCTTTTGCTCTAAATGGTGCAATTTCTCCCTGAAATTTAGTCAACAGGAGGCATCATGATCATCATATGTGGAGTCTTACCCAATCATTTCTTGTGGCATTCTGGTTTGGTCCATTACTTTGTCTTGCTTGCTGTGTATTGTTAGTCCTAAAATAAAATTCATGTCATCAGAAAAAAATCACCTAAATACATGTAAGTATAGTGCAAATCAGCCCTGCAGTAGCCGAGGCAGAGCTCAGAGACTTGGGTTCTATTCCTGGCTCTGCTCCTCTGTGACCGTGGGCACGTTACTTCACTTCTCTGGACTTCTGTTTCCCTTCCCACACTTTGTCTGGGATGCCTATTTAGACTGTAAGCTCTTTGTAGCAGAGATTGCTTTCTACCATATATTTACACAGGGTGCAGACAGAAGTGCAACTCCCCACTGTAACTGAGAATGTTTTACAGTAAGTTTACTGTTGGTTTCAGGGGGAGGGGAAGTTAGCTGGTGGCTGGGAGCCTGCAGCCAGTTTCCCCTAGCAACAGCCCCTCCTCTCTCCTAGCCTGTCCCTGTTTCAGAATGGGAAGGGGGAAAGACAGCTTGTTCTAGGGATTCCCAGGCCAGCGCTGGAGGGTGAGGTAAGTGAATTGCTCCCCCCAAGGTGGAGGCCCCAATACACCTGCCCACTCTCCAGTGGGGGCTGAAAATCCCCCAAACCAAACTCCCTTTGCTCCCTTTTCCCATTCCCATTCTGAAAACAGCTTGAGGCTGGCAGGCAGGGCAGACAGAAGTTACAGAAGATGGTCTGTTTTGAAACATCTTGATCTGACCCCTCATGCAATTAGTTTATTATTATCCCAAAGAAATAAAAATGCAGATTTTCACCCAAATGGCCGTTTTTGCAGCCATCTGCAGCCATGCTCTTGTGTTTGGTCTTGGCTATAAACTGCTTTCTGTGGCCAGATTGGGTGAAAATTCTCACCTCTGTTTGCACCCTTTACGGTGCCTGCTACAATGGAGCCTGGATCCAGCTGCTAATGTAACACAAATACAAATGTAAGTAAATACAAAACTTACTAGAAATGGACACTGGGGAAATGACTAGAGGAGGTAGATTAGAGTGTTAATTAAAACAAAGGTTCCTAGAAGAGTCACAGACTTATGCTTCATAAGAAATCCAAACATCTCCATGCATCAAATCTTGGGGTATAATTTAGGACAAAATCTGACCCAGTGTTTTGGAGGTACAGAGTTTACATGTGTGGATTTCATGTAGCTCTTTGTTAGGCACGTATCTAGGTGGCATATCAAGAACTGAACAGCAGTTTGTGAAGGAGTTCAAAGCATCATCAATGGAGCATTGTGTGGGACAGATAAAAATTAAATATTGCACAATTTAAGATGTTTCTATAAAATTGGCTGTTTCACAGATAATCTTAATATTCATTTAAAAAAACAAAGGCTCCAATTTTTAAATAACAGTTCCTTCTGAGTGGCAAATTACAACTTGTTGAAGGCTGGACTGAAGTTCCCACCTGGAGATGTTCTGGCTCTACAGTCAGATCTGAAGTCTAAGTTTCTACCTTCTTCCATCACATACTGATCACCTTCCTAAACTAACAAAGACTTTCTTGAATGAAGGCACTAACAAATAACATTAGATCTCCAAATGTTGGTATGATTTTCACTTATTTCTGGAGATTTCTGGATGATCACCACATCACTGTCTAGTCAAAAACCCAGAATTAGTTTATTATTATCCCAAAGAAATAAAAAGCAATGGGAGATCTAGTTTCCCTTACTAAAACATTATATAATATATAGGCAAAAAAGTGAGGTATATTTGGGACTGGCTGCACTTAAAAACAGACAAAAGGCCATTTTTAAATGACAAAATATAGAAGAATATTATTGACCTTTTCTTAAGCTAACTTTATTTACACAGATGATGCCTCATTGCCCCAAGAATTCTATGTCATCCCATCACAAGCTGCAAAATCTGGGGAAACTAATTTAATAGCTTGGAGAGAATGCTGACACTTTGCCTCAGTCTTTCATATTGGGTATTCTGACAATCATTTTCTATTGTTGCTCAAACCAGAATAGTTCCACCGATGCTGAATTAATTTAGCATTCATAATATGAACCACTCTAAGACCCAAATTGAAACAAACATAGCACTAGTTGTGACGAGGACACATTTGGAATACCTGGGTTGTCTTCTGCTTTTCCTGCAAAACTTCCTTTTAATTGCATCTCGCTTGATGAATGCTATGACAATACCAATCAAAACTGGAACTACAAGTAGGAAAAACACAAGCAGGCCATCTCGAAGTGATGTATCTAAAGAAAAATAATGCAAACAACACAGGTTAACAAACGTATGTAACTTCATTACACAAACATTTTGCTGCAACAAGCATCTTCTAAATAATCTAGGGTACAGACAAGGGCAACCAAAATGATCAGGGTCCTGGAGCATTTGCCATACCAGGAAAGATGAAAAAGGCTAGGACTCTTCAGTTTGGAAAGGAGACTGAGGCAGGATATGACAGAGGTCTATAAAATCATAAAGGGTATGGACCAAGTAAACAGGGAACTGTTGTTCACCAACTGCCAGAATTCTAAAACTAGGAGACACCCACTGAAATTAGTAAGTGACAGGTTTATAACTAACAAGAGAAAGTATTTTTTTATACACAATGCATAGTTAACTGGTAGAATTAATTGCCACAGGAGGTGGTAGAGGCAGACTGCATAGCCAGATTCAAGAAGGGACTGGATGAATTCATGGAAGATACATGTATTAATTGCTATTGAAAAAAAGGGTTGGAGATGTTTCCCTTGGCATCTCTAAACCAATACAAGGTGGATGTCAGGGAGAGTACTGAATAGGGGACAGATCCAGTTCAGTGTTCTCCCTGTATAACACCCACTTCTGCCATTGCCAGACAGACAATACGAGGAGAGGCAGACAAGTGGTCTAACTCAGTATGGCACATGTTCTTCTGATCCTAATCATAGATCATGATAATTATTTGAAGCTTCACTAAATTTGATATAACTTAGACAATTAATAAAAAATTTAGAATTTAGCCACAAAAAGTCAGAAGCTGTTTTCTTCTGAGAGAAAAGGAATATGCAAATTTTCTTTTTTCTCTAAGTTTATTTCCAAGAATTATGAATATTATTTCATTTTTTTAAAGTAAATAGGCAATGGCATCAATATAATTTTCATTATTTTTGAGAGTCACATTTTTTAAAGAAAATGAACAAATCAAGAGCAGGTCACTTTTATTTTCAAATTGACAAATCAATAGATTTTTAAAAAAATTTATGGATCACAACTGTGTGTATATAAAAAGAAGAAAAGTTTTGTTTAATGTGTTGAATGAATTCTACAGAAATAAAGCAAAAATGCCATCTTTTCCATTACTAATCCCATTTCTGACATGTGCTTAAATCCTGCTTGCTTTATGCTTCTGTATAATCCTACTAATTTCAATGGGACTCTTCTAACTAAGGAGTGCAGGATTAGTGCCAAAACTTCAGTCTTCATGAATATCTGTGACATAAACAGATCTGCATCTCTTTCAACATAAATAAGCATTCAACAAGTTTATAGCCATCAGATGTAAAGAATCAGTATATTTTTGGTAGCAAGAGATAAGATTGTTTTTTGGAAGTTTACTAATGAAGAATATACATTGGGCCAAGTTCCCTGTTGGATGACCTCCTTTGAAGTCAATCAATCCATGACTGGGTCTCCTGAGCAATACCATAATGAAAATAAAGAGGAGGAGAAGGTAAGAGAACAGTCAACAGTAATAGCTTTTTTTAACCAGGTGTAGCCAGACTGCATTGGCATCCTACCTATATGAGTTGGACCACTGTCAATACTGCCACCATAACCTGATTTATCACAGAAAGGGGGAGCCCATCCATAGTTGCAGTGACAGTTGCCACGGTTGTTGCACACCTATAATTATACAAAGCATCACGATGAAGTATATGTTGTTTTACAATGAAACAAATAATCCTTTTTTGCATGTGAATTATTTAATTATGTGAGTTTTATTTTTCCTCTTAACTAGTTCTGATCTCTGCCAGATACTAACTTAGGGTATGATCCAAATTCCACTGAAGTTACTGGAAGAATGATTAAAAGTGAAACATATACATACACACACACAAATATATAGTGTGTGTATGTATGTATATAACATATTATATATATATATATATATTATATATATATATAAAAATCATGTGCATATATAAATCATCTATAGTGTATATATTTATTGAATATAAAATAATATATGTATATATTTATTGAATATAAAATTTTATATATATATATAAAAATCACATATATACAATATATGATTGATCTATCTATCTCTTTCTCTCTCTGTCACTGACAAAGACCTTATACCCAGAGTAGCTACACTGTTTCCTACTAAAGATTTCACTTTACTGCACATGCAGGCAGGTGTTTTATTTGGAATCCACCAATAGCTGTTGTCTTTAAATGTCTTTCTGAGGCCTAAGCGACCTAAGTAGCACCAGAAAGGACTCAAGTTTTGGGACACCCCAACAATTGTCACCAAGCCCAGAACAAGGCTGGTCCACTTGAGCGCTACACCAGGTTATACAATTACTCTCACAGAGGGTCACATCTACAGCACTGCAAAGAGCTCCATTTGTAGGACTATGGGCTAACAGGTGAAACAAATCTGAATTGCTAATAATATATATGTCATTCATAGTTGCATATGAGGAACCAAGTATGAAAGCAGGAAGAAGGGTCTAACTGAAAGGCAGATGCTGGGCACAATTTTTTTTCTTGCAGGAATTTTGAAATGCTGGGAGAGAATGGCTTACAAAGTAGCAGAGACCTTAGAGTAAGTAGCTCCTAGTGTTTTATGCAAGGCCAATGACAATATTTCAAAGGTGAGCTGTTGGGTTTTAGGATAGCCTGATCCCAGCTTGATTTTCCTCTGAAGAAATATAAGCAAAACTTCAGTGCACAGCAAATTATATTCTTTTCAAAACTGGAGAGATCATTTGGTAAGGTAACCAGATTCACTCAACCTATGTTGTATAAAATTCAGGACCAACGTTCTGCTGAACAGCTTACAGAATACTTACTAATATGAACTACAATGGACTTGACTACTTGTATTAATTACAATCACAAAAATATCAAACCCCAACTATTTCCTTTTTTATTTCAATTTGATGTATTCTACCTACCAGCTGTCTCTAGGATAATAACTCTACTTACACCATGATCACTGCACTTCTGCTTTACATCACAGCTGTAACCCAGCTGGCTTGCATTAACACATTCAAAATTTATGCAGGCCTAAAAAAAATATGAAATCACTTTCAGAAACAATACTTCATACATTCCAATTATTTTATAAACATAATATGTATGAACAGTAATACTGCAAACAAATATTCAGTAACAGGGATGGCTAAAAGACTTCATACATCCTAGCTTTATCATTTAGGATATCACATGCTTTCCCAGTTATGAAGATATATTTGGATGCACGTGGTTTCATAAAATGATGACATCAGAATATAACTAATTGTTTTGCAGCATTGTTTAATGACACAACACACTTTATAATACAGAGCTAAAAATAGCATTTCTGTGTGCATGTCTGCGTACATACATGTATGTATGTATTATATTACTGTGTATGTGGTTGTATGTGACAGAGAGCCGTCGCGAGGCTGGTTCAATCATTGGCCTGCTCACCTGTCTCGTCTGCCACACCTTTGATGTATCTAAGTAGTTGTTTATAAGGCGGGAGGCTGCCCATTTATTGCCCAATGCCAAGGGCATCATACAGGGCTCCGTACCAACCTTACACCACGTCCCGGCTCTGGCCTCACACTGGGTCTCACTATATTCCAGACTGACGTTCAAACCCTACTCTGGATTCCTCCTACTCAGGCAGCCTAACCTCTGCCATCATCCTGGGCTGCAAAACTCCCTAGACCCCTTTCCCTCTCAGCAGTGGTCCCCTCTGGGACCCTTGGCTTTGCAGGCTCTGGTCTTGCCTCTAGGCCAGTCGGGACTCTAGGCCTCTAGCTTCTGGCTGTCCCTCGCGCTGAGCATCCTTGCCTTTTGACCACCATGGTTCTGGCCCCAGCATTGACCAGTCAAGAGTCTCTGGGTACGTTCTTGAGCAGCTAGCCCTCTCTCCCATACAGGTCTGCCTTCTTGGGCCCCTCCAAACACTGTTCTCACTCCATGAGCTTGCGGACCACATAGTTTCTCTAGACTCCTCCTGGGCCTGCTATTCCACCCTCACTGGGCTCGCTTGCTCTCTGCCCCTCACTGGGCCTCTACTCTGGCCGGTCTATGAGCAGTCCTTCAGACCCCCACACGGATCCTACTCTTTGTGGTTTCTGACTCTAATTCCACCCCTTCACTGGGGCCTCTGGGCCTTATGCCCCATGAGCCTCAGGCCCCACCCTGTGGGCCTTGGCCCTGTGTTTCTCTGTTGGGGTGTGTTCCCCTAGCCTTTCCCCTCCCCAGGGTCACCCCCAAGGCAGTGGAAGTGGAGGCTTTCCAGCGCCCTATACTCACCTTTCACTGGGGAGGCACAAGCATGGTACTTCCTGGGCCACAGGCAGCCCCATCGCACCATCCAGCCGTAGCAGGGTGCAATTTTAGGTCATTTTCATGCCCCAGGACCAGGAACCTCCTGCATCCCCATAGTTCCTACCCTTGGCCTCCAGGTGTTCTAGGAGCAGCAGATCTCCAGTTGGGCAATGATGTCTCTCTGGCTCCCTAGATGTAACTGCCAGCTCAGCTCCTATGGCCTAGCCTTATACTGAGGCTGCCCAGGCCTTCCTCCAATCCAGGAGCCTGCTTGCAGTCATGTGACCGCCTTGGTAAGCCTCACTGCACCTGCTGGCTGCTCCACAGTCTGCTCAAGCCTCTTGAAGTGGCAGGCACCAAAGATGCCCTGCCACAGTATACTACATACATTTAGGCATATATTTGTAACTTACACAAAAGTTGCATTAAAAGAATATTAGTTAAGTTGCAGTCAAGTACTTAAAAATTAAGAATGCCAGATTTTATTTTGTATGGGGTAAGGATTTCTTAGGGTGATATCTTTTATTGGACCAATGATATAGTTAGGATAAAGTCAGACATGCTTTCCTATCTAAGGTATTCTCTCTCTGGTCACCTTAGGAAGAATGTCTTACATTCTAAAGCTTGTCTAACTTTATCCCAACTACACAGTTGGTCCAGTGAAAGATATCGTCCTATGAAATCCTTGCCTCACATATAATTTCTGGACCATCAAAGCTACACCATTTCTTTGCACTACTGTAACATGAAATACTTGTTTTTGTACAGTCTTATTTTTTGCTCCTTGTGTATTCATCATGTGCACTGAATAAGGCAGGGGTCCTTATAAATAATAGGTAGCCATATAATTCAAGATTATCAATCATACAAGTACACAAGGACACCAAATTAAAGTTGCAGAAGTAGCTGCTAATATGGTGCTTCCTAACTTTCTACTATTCATTTTTGTAATCTAAACAAAATTCTCTTAGTGCTGAGTTTGTATAGAATTGTATTGGTAAGTTCTTAGTTCTTTTTGAAGAAAAAAAAAGTAAAACAAAATCTTTTAGGTCCAATCCCACAACAGGCATAAGCAGCTGAGCATGAACCATGAGGCAACACAGACTGCTACTACACACATTTTCTACCAGAAAAACATTTCCCGTATGAGGGTCTGGATTACTGGGTCTTGAGGTGGCCAGGTGGGGGCAGGAGGCATTAGTTTTCTTCCCCTGACTAAAGGGTACACGAGCTATAAGGCCATGTGTTGGAGATTTATGGTGGGTACCTTATAATGGATTAGTTTGAAGGTTATGATCCCACAGGGTTATCAGAAGAAAAAATGAAATGAAATGCAGTGAGGTGCTTTTGAAAGTAAAGGTGTATTAAAGAGAAAACTTTCCATTACATGTGATGTGTTCTACAATAACTACTATGACAAATCTTACCTTCCCTTCTCCACATGCAGTTCCTGCATGAACTTGAGCTGGATCAGGGAAATCTGAGCCTAGATCAAAGTCAGTAGTCAGACATACCACACCAGTCAAATTGTTGAAAAGAGTCCAAGCAGGAAGATTTTGTAAACTGTCAGATGTACAGTGAAGTTTGCCACACAAACTGTGTCTGTAATTAATGAAATACAAACGTAACATAACTGGGAGCAATAAAACCATTAGAAAAATATTATTCAGTAAGAACATATCACAGTTTACACTAGTGAGGGCAAAACTTTTTGGCAGGTGTGCCACAAATTAAGCCACATGCTATGCCCCCTTGATCCCCCTCCCTTAGCTGATCTGATGCTCTGTTTCTTGCTCCCTGCTCCATCTGCCCTTTGCTGCCTATCCCCACTCTGACCTGCCATGTACCATATGCAAAAACAGCCTGTGCCACAAGTTGGCCACCCTTGCTTTACACTATGAGCAGATAATTTTCTCTTGATAGAAGTTTCATGTATTCAGAGTTTGTAACAGCATACATTAGTCACAGAGAAGATCTTCTTTCTAAATACATATACGTATACCTATATGCCTAACAGAATTCACATAGAAAGCATATATGACAAAGGGTGAGATCAGATGATGTGCATACCAGTCATGATTTATGAAATCCCCAGTGAATTATGCAAATCATCTTGAGTGAGTGCAAGCAAGCTCTATACCAGCAGTTCCCAAACTGTGGGTCGTGACCCCAAATGGAGTCGCAACAACAATAGATGGGGTTGCGGGGGTGAGGGGCTGTGGGTTGGGAGTGAGGGGCCATGCTGAGGAAATGGGGTCATGCTGAGGAAACGAGGCCATAAATGGGGTCATGCTGCGGAAAAGTTTGGGAAGCACTGCTCTATACCACAGTCATCACTGTGTATTTTCTATATAGCAAATATTTTACAGAAAAAAGAAAATTTAAGAAAAAATGCAGATGTTTACATTGTATTACTGGAACTATTTTTCTACCCTTCCAGCTGTTAAACCAAGTATCAACAACATGGCCCTCTAAATGGATAACATTCAATCTGTGGTGGGCCAATACAAGGTCACCCTTACACAAGGATGCCTGTACTTTAGAAACATCTAAGATGATCTAAAATAGTTTTGCCTTTCCCCTTCTACTTTAAATAGTTTTGCTTCTCTGTCGAGGTGTGATCCCCTAGCCTTTGCTTTGACTATCATTATGCAAGTAAGATTTTTAGGGAATCTACTGGATTACAAGTGCTGTCTCAAAGAAGATGGGATAGCCCATAGGGCAAAATCACCCATTTCTATGTTACAATGCCCCTGCTGTAGGACTGTACTTTTGCTTGACACAGGAGAGTGATAGCTGGTGATAGAGAAGGAGAGCTATGTATTACTCTAGGGGCCAACATGAAATACGTTCTATCTAAATTAGAGCAGTTTACAGATCCCTAATGCCTTCTATATACCATCTAAGATGAACAATAAAAGCACTATGGCTAAGCACAGACAGCCAAAAAGCCCAAGGCTGAATCAAATTCATGGTTTCTATCAGTTTTCTGTGGAGCATCATCTATTATTGGGTGCTGGAATTTGCTTCCTGAAAGTTCCTCATTTTAAATGAGAATAGAAAGACCAAAAAGTTACAGCAGATCAGCTAACATACCCTCAAGCAACTAATCCTCCTGCCATCTCTGTCTCAGTTTAGTATTACATGTGTTCACAGTCTGATACACCTTTTACCATATGTGCCATGGTGAGAATGTGCATGCTACAGCAGCCAGGTATATTAATACTAGACAGCAATGGTTCCTCAACTGTGTAAAGGAACCAGTTTC
Source organism: Gavialis gangeticus (assembly GCF_001723915.1). Taxonomy (NCBI): domain Eukaryota; kingdom Metazoa; phylum Chordata; order Crocodylia; family Gavialidae; genus Gavialis; species Gavialis gangeticus. Next base: position 65,681,164 of record NW_017728994.1, on the reverse strand, counting down.
AAAGAGAATCTGGCTCAACTTAGAGGAACATTTAACTAAATATTGTGTTGTGTTTGGCATTCATTGTCTAAATTGGTTCTAAGAAATAATCAACAACAATTTAAAACAGTGTTTGGGGCTGTTTTAATGGGCTGCTGATGTAACTGATAACTCAGCTAGGGCCAACATAGTACAACAATTCAGCATAACTACTCTCTCAACACGCATAAATGAAAAGAAGAAAGTTCATACAATTTATACTTGCTGTTAACTTACTCATCTGGACATTTCTTATACTGTCCTCCTGACATTCCACAGTTTCCAAATCGGTCTCCCTTAATATTGGCTATTTTAAAACAATCATCAGGTGCTTTTCTTGCCCCTACAAAAAGAGCAGCAAACATCACCTATTATTTTTAAAAATAAATTAAAAAAAAATCAGAGATATCAGATATCTTTTTAAGGGTATATAGCAAAGCTTATGAGTTGCCTTTTTCTTCTTGACAAGACTTTTGTTACACAGACAAATAATTAAAAATACCTTTTCCATATAAAGATTTACACTGTGAATCAAAATCCTGGCAAACCCCATAATAGCAGTATTCTTTCATGTTGTTGCATGGGTATCCATTCATGATATAGACATCATCTGGACAATATGAGTATGTTCCATTGCAGTGTTCAGGAAGATCACAGAAATCCATTTTTGGTCTGCATTCTACTCCTGCTACCTTAAACTAGAAACAGAATAGGCTGTTACCCACTTTTATTATGCAACAGAAAAAAATTGAACATAAAGGAATAAAACAACTATAGTAGGCCAGGGAAGAAAATACACTCATAATTTTAGGGAAAATAAAATAGTTTTCCATATTAATGCCCACAAAATCTAGCATCCTTGTCAGTCTCATGTATTTCACATATATAGCTTATAATCATGGATAGCACTGATGAAGAATGTCACACAAAGTAAACAAAAACAATAACTATACAGAGTAGCTTGATCCTGTACTCCTGAGATTGTTGCTAATTCGCCTAATTTTTCAGCACAGTAGCAGGAATACAGCTAACAGGGAACCCACAGTTAATACTGCACCTGAAAAACACACTTAACGCCGTGATTTATCAGACACAAATTCTTTGCTCATCTGCTGTCCCTTTTCCTTTGCATTGCTGAATATAGTTTTGCACATAGGTTACCAAATCGTACACATGCCTAAAGACAGTGATAGATGCTTTTCCAAAACAACCCCACAAAAATTATTCACTTCTACTTGGTAGCATTCTAAATTAGGTCTATAACTTAACAAAGAGGGGCTTCCTTAGCCTACCCTGCAATTTTCACAGCACAGCCCATCAGCACACTGTGATCCAGACTTAAGTGTGCAGGTTGCAGCATCACAGCAAGGATTAGTACACTCCTGCAGCAAAGACAAGAATTAGAGAAATGATTTTATCTGTCAGTGTAGTCAGGGGTTTTAACATGTTCAGACTAAACTATGACCATAAGCTGAGTTTTCAATTTTCTGTCTCTGTTTCAGTGTCTAAAGTGTATAGTTCCTTGTTCTATTAGAAGCAAGCATACAATTCAGGGTGTGTTGTCCTGTAAGAAATCATCTAAAAAACTCATTTATCACTTGCTAATGCATAGGGATAAGAGCAAGTAAAGCATCAACCATGTTCTTGTACAGCTCATTTTTATTTGTGTTGTGATATGGCTTTTAAAAAGGATCAATCTAAAGTTTTTTATTGACAATTCAAAACACTTATCATATTCCTTTTTTCCACTAACAGAACAACATAGGAAAAAGGATTTTTAATGGCAGAAAAAATCCTGGGCAACTGAATATGGGTTATTCCTCCCCTTATCATTTGAAAGCATACATTCTGATTTCCTGCAACAGTGAATCATTCAGAGACACAAGTCAGAAGTACTGCACCCTGGACAACAGTGTTACACAGGGCAGTGTCCATAGCCCAACTGCCACAACAATCATAGCTAAGAGAGCAGTGGTGGTGGCTGAGTTGGTGCCCTGGTCACTTCCCCCACCCTAGCTACACAGCCAGAATCAACAAAACTAACTCCACTGAATCAATCTTCACTCATCTGAAAGAGAATCATTATGAAGACAAAATTATATGCAAGAAAGGGGGTGTTACTTAGTTCCCTCCTGCTGGAAGAACTTGGTTGTGGTGCCAATAAAAAAAACTATAGCCACTGAATAGTTACTGTACAAATAGTCTACTTTTTTGTAATGGAGGGATTTGCATGCTGGAACTTACACTTAGAACTTACATGTTTTCTGCAATGCAGTAGCCAGTCTCTTAGGTCTCAATTACACTTTGCATGAAGCCTATTCATAACTTCAAGCAGAGTTGGATGCCACCCTTAATGAAAGTGTGATTTTAGTTTTGCTATTCATCATTATTTTATTTTTATTATTTCAAAAAGAAAGCTGTCGAGACAATTCCCATATATCAATAGACATTCTGCATATAGGAAAGCTGGTATTGGACCAGGCATTTCCAAATGAATTAAATTACACTACCTCTGGTTTGCCACAATCACATTCTTCGTTCTTATCCAATATTTCATTGCCGCAGTTAGGTTCTGTGTATATGTCACTTGGTTTTGGAGGATTTTTAAGGCAGTTTCCTCCACCGTTCAGAATCAGATTCTCAAAATCCTTGGCACTACAGGTGCTGAAATTTTGGGATCCACTAGAAAGCATAATATTACCTGTGATTGATACACATTTTTCCTAGTATATAACAATGTTAAGCTATTTAAACCATAGTAAATTCTATGTATTACTTTTGTCATGTTAATAGATAATGGAGATCATTAATTTATAGATCTGTCTTTTGCATTTGGGGAAAGGAATTTCTGGGAATAAAAGATTGAAAAGGCCCTTAAGAGTCTAAGCTAAGTTTCCAGCCATAAGCTCTTTTCTTCCATTCTATTTTTGTCTCTCTTACATGAAACCATATATTCATAGAGAAGGCATCTGCCATATGGTAAAAATAACTCTTAATGGTTAAGGGGGGTGAGTCTAAGTTAAATTTTCAAAGCTGCTTAAGTGACATAGATGCAGAATCCTTTTGACTTTTTAGGCTCCATTTCTCTTTGCTCTTTTAGGTCTCCATACAAGGTCTACTTACTAAGATTCTTTGAAATTCAGTATTCACTCAGAATTAATATAATCCAGTGGCAATACTTAACAGTGATAAAAATAAGAAAATAATATTACTTACTTAGCTACGCTGAACATAATGAAGGATTTGGGGCATCTTCCATCATCATGCTTCATACCCAGGTTATGTCCAAGTTCATGAGCAACTACCATCGCATGACCTAACACTTTGTCATGATTCAGCTAATAAAGAGAAGGAATGTTGAAATTAACAGAAAAGTGAAACAAGAAATGACGAAATCATAAGAAACATTACACTGACAATACCTCTTTTATTCAAAATGAGTCACTCTACAAATATGATTTTCAAAGATTTCATAGACATTAGGGCTGGAAGGGACCTCATAAGATCATCGAGTCCAGCCCCCCGCCCAAAGGGCAGGAAGTCAGCTGGGGTCATAGGATCCCAGCAAGATAAGCATCTAATTTGCTCTTGAAGGTATTCAATGCAGGTGCTTGAACCACCTCCGATGGCAGACTGTTCCAGACCTTGGGGGCTCGGACAGTAAAGAAATTCTTCCTTATGTCCAGCCTGAAACGGTCTTGTAGTAGTTTATGACCCTTCGACCTCGTCATCCTTTGGGGCACTCTGGTGAACAAATGTTCCCCCAGATACTGATGGTCACCCCCGATAACCTTATACGTGGGCATCAGATCACCCCTGAGCCTGCGCTTTTCCAGGCTAAACAGCCCCATGGCTCTCAGCCTGTCATTGTAAAGT
>NW_017728994.1:65656582-65672270 GCF_001723915.1 Gavialis gangeticus | reverse complement strand
AACTGGCCAGTTTTGCCAAGATATACCATACATCTTGACTTCAAAAAAGCCTTCGATTTGGTATGACATCAATCTCTTCTTCCTTGTCCAGGTGATAGGTCACCTGGTCGTAGAAGGAAATGATATTGGTCAAGCAAGACCAACCCGTTACAAACCCATGCTGGCTATCCCTTAGGATGTTGGCGTCAGCCAGTCCATTAAGGATGGCCTCTTTAATAAACTTTTCTAAGATCTTCCCCAGGATAGAAGTCAGGCTGATGGGCCTATAGTTAGCTGGATCTACTTTCCTCCCTTTCTTGAAGATAGGCACCACATTGGCCTTCTTCCAGTCTTTGGGCACTGCACCAGAGTGCCAGGAGTTTTCAAAGATCCGTGCCAGAGGCTGGGCTATGATGCTCGCCAGCTCCATGAGTACCCTGGGGTGTAGATTGTCAGGGCTGGAGGACTTGAAGGTATCCAGCTTTTCAAGGTGTTCCTTCACAAGGTCAGCATTAATGGAGGGCAGGGAATCTCCCTCACCCAGACCTCCCTGTCCCGTAGTGGGCATGGGCGTCCCATGGGACTGATGAAAGACCAACCATGATGATGGTGTTCGCTATTAAAAACAGAAAGTATATCTAGCAAAAGATGTAATTTATTTATGTATTGGTTAACTGAGGCCCCACTTCCATCACCAATCATCATGCTGAAGAATACCTTACTCCATTGATTTGCTAAGGCTCCTCACAGTGTGAAGTACTTCTCAGAATAAATAAGGTTCACAGTGCCAGCCCTTATTTTGTTTCTGTTGTTATAGCACTGTTATAGCACTGTTATAACTCATTATCTTAAGTGAATTATTGTTAGTCCTGCCTTAAGCTGAGGGATGGTGAAAGTGGTTAACAGCTTGCCTTGCCCCATCCCCTACAAAGCACAAGGAGTGAAGCTCTAGTGCACCAAAGGATTTGGGGTATAGGGTATTGAGTGTGTGAGTCTCTGAGAGTGGTCAAAAAATCAAATGAGTGTGATGTTGCATTGCCATCTCAAAGTACTGTCTATTTCAGATGTGCAGTTTAGAGAACAAGCCTCTTCTAAATCATTTTAAGACAGACACATTTAAAAATACATTTGAAATATGGTTTAAGGTCTATCTGACTTAAGCAGACTGGTGCATGAGGGAGAGGGGTCTGGCAAGGGGAATCATATTAAAAGCCTCACATGCTTCTGTCTGTGCACAGGAAACCCAACAAACCATCATAATAAACCTCTATGCTCCAAACAAAAGGGATAAATAGATCTTCTGTAGAGAGCCCTACATTTAGGAACTGAGAAGTGCCGTACTTACAGTGCTGATTGATCCTCCATGGACCTGAGAACAGATTGCACCTACAAAAGCCATTCCAAGAATTCCACTAAAGGAATCTCTCCCTCTGCAAAATAAGAACAGAACATATGTGCTGTGCTGAGACCATACCAGAATATGTATCAGTTTCTAGTGAAAAGAGTATCAATGACTCTGATCCAAACATTCCAAGAGAAATTGTGGTCCTATCGAGGTCAATGGAAAATTTCTCACAGACTTCAAAAGAACTGGGAAGTTAGCTCCTTGATCAGAGAACTGTAAGTGTGGTATACTGGCTAGATATTGTTTCTCAGTTAATTAAAAATGAATTATAAGATTGGAACCAAAGCATGAAATAAGCATTAAAGTTTCACATATACAGACAATATTACACTTCTGGCAGTCAGAAGATAAGTTTTCTAATGGGCCAAAACTTACATTATGAGATGGCTAGCATCATTTCTTGATCGCTTAAGGAGATCTTTCTCTCTCCAAGAAACAAATCTTTGCAGCACATCTCCAGCTGAACCCTCCATTACTGCTATGCGATTTTTGTCGGACCAGATTTCTATCCCAACCAAGACAACCTGGATGTTTAGTGCACTGTACATCTGAAAATACACAATAGTTACTGTGCATACATGCCAATGAGTTTAAAATGGGCTATGAACAATGATAACACAATTAGCAGTTCAGCATTCTGATAACTGAAACAATAGAAATGTAAGAAGCAATTAATTTAAACAGTCAGTGCTCAGTGCAAGTCAGGCAAAATCTTGCTACGTTTACTTAGTCACAATCTATATGGTCATGAGTAGGAGTTTTAATTGAGTAAATAAAGGTTGTCTATCATAATGGAGACTCATAGATACATTCTTGTAGCCCCTTGATACTGGGCTTTAAAAGCCCTATATGATGCCAAAGAAGAATTCTCTCAGCACAGGCCCTAGCCCAGTCTGTTCAGCTATTCTCCAAGGAGGTCTTGCACACCCTAGTCACAGAGGATAAGACTGAGGTAAGAGGAGAGTGTCAGAGTTGGGCTAAAATTGCTCCTCCCTATCCGCGAGCGCTGTGTCCTGCCTATCAGAGGTCTGTCTCCATGTAAATTAAATGTTTTACGTTAATTACACATCTATGTCTTACGTTTTATAACATCCAACTAAAACACAAACCCAGACCACAGTAATAGAACAATGACTTGCATTTCTTCTGTAAAGCATGATAAAGCAGATAACTGAATGTTGAGGTGATAGAACTGACCTACCCCGTCAATATAATTAATCAGCTCAATTACTTCCTTTTGCACAGCTGTAGCATTGGACAACTTCTGCAAGTACTGTAAAATTCAACATCAGGATGTCAGAGAGAGTAAATAAATAAATACATTTAATATGATTTTATATTATAGAAAAAATATTACTCTGTTGTTATCCACAACGACAAAGAGTTCCACATAGTTTTTCTGTGGCAACGCAGATCGCTTTTTCTGCAAGTCAGAAACATGCAATTGGTTATTTTAACCACTAGTTAGTCAATAGTTTTGTTACTATTTTTATTGCCAAGTTATTGCATATATTTATAAGGTGATGACCCCTATGGTATCTCAATGGCAATCTCAATAGTCAGTTTTTCTGAGCTTTAAACTTTAACTCTGCAGTTAAGTACTTTAGATGCAGCCAAACTCAAAGGATGGTCTCTTACTGTCCCCTTTACGTCCAATTTCATGACTAACTGGGGCCATTTTTCCCCTCTGGTACATCTTAAATCAGCTTCAAACATTGTCTTAAATCAGACTTAACAGCAACAGTCTCTACAGAATCTGCTTTTCCTTATCTGAGGATTCCCAGAGCCCAAATGTGTTCTACCTGTGCTGGGGTCCCTGAAATGGGATAGACTGCCTGACAGACATACCTATGTCACTTGAAATGACTCTACACTAGTAATAAACACCAGAAAGTCAGTAAAAATGGTTCTTCTGGCCAGCTAAGCAGCCCCAAGGAATGTTATTAAAAATGTTCAGGTCCAAAAGAGAAACACAGAGTCTTACCCTAAGAAGCTTTTCACTACTAAAATTTGCATGTGAACCTTCTGAATGCAGAAGAAAATTCTTCACACGTATTTCATGGTGCAGGTTGTCATTGGGCACACCACACAGGAAAGAGGTTTGCTGAGCATGTTCTAACTGATAAAACATATGTTCAAACGTAGCTGATCCATCAAGTGGCTCTATTCCATACCATCTGTCACCAACATAGAGGATTCCCCTAAAAACATAAAGGTGTGACGACTTATCCAACAGAACCTCCCCTACTTTTAAAGATACTAGTAGCTGAATAAGCAACAGTTGAATATTTCATAACTATGATATTCTTAGTATTGTGTTAAAAAGATGTGTACATTGTTGCCTTGCATCCTTTTTATGTAAAACAGCTTCTCAAGAGACAAAATGGGACTTGTTGTTTTAAATAAGCCTGAGAATTACTAAGTTAATAAGAGGCTAGCATGTAGAACAGTTGCAGAGCTGCTCCAAAAAAGACTATTCCAGTTTAGTAACTTATGCTTTACACACCCATTTCGTGAGGATAGTGGACGGCTGGAACAGGCCAGTAACAGGTTTTTCCCCCTTCCCTTTCTTCCAAGTGCTTAGTGCCCTCTTTTCTGTAACTATGTGAGGCAAGCACACCCTTGGGGTATGTACCACAAATGTGATGTGTACCAGATCTAGTCTCACCTCACGTTCATGGGCTGCTCTACCTTCCAGTGGAACACTACCTATGGATGTTCATTTCCAGTAGAAATCATCCCAGGCAAGGGAACAGTAGAGGCATTCAGCCTGCAGCTGCCCCTCTCCCCTGGTTTCTGTGCCTTCCCCAGACCAAGGATCAGTCTGAAGTAGTGCAGCAAAGCCCCCCACTACTTCCAACATGAGTGACTCCTAGACTGGGAGCCAGTGGGGAGCAGGTATTAATGCAGAATGGGGCAAATGACATAATACCTTAAAACGCCCATGCCGTGAGGAGCTTTTTGCCTGTGCAGCACTACAAAGATGGTGCCTGCAGCCTCTCCTGGAGTGGAGGGAACAGTGGGCCAAAGCCCTCATCCTGTTCTCCACACCAGGAAGTCCCTTGTCTGGGAAAGAGGCGGAGAGCACTGCCTCACTGGATGTATGTGGATGTATGCTCCCCTCCCAGACCAGTCTGGGAGAGGAGAGGAGCAACAGTACAAACCCCGAGTCCTGGTCAGCTTCTGCTGTTTCCTTCCCCTGCTGGACTAAACCAGGAGGGCAGCATACATATGATCATTCTTGCAAGAGAAACTGTCTTACAAGTGAGATCTTCCAACTTGACCCCTGGAAGATCTCACATAAGGGGCATGTTTCTCCTAGAAGAAACTGAATGAACACATACTCATATGCTTGTCATTTCTACTTGGAGAATGGCGATTCTCCTGGTAGAAATCTAACACCTATAAATGTTTTCTGCTGCACACAATTCATTTGCAACAGCCTCAGTGCAACATTTTGTGCTACTTGCCACAAAATGCAGCACTGTATGCTGTGAGCTGTAGGGTGAAATTTCCAAAACCTGCTCACCAGTGAATTAAATGCAAAAAGTTAGGCTAATACTAAGTGCTTCTATGAAATCTCAACCCCTGCCCTCGAAAACCAGGTCTGTAGAATTGTTTGAGCTACACTCTGGGCATGTATAGATCTATTCATTCTTATATAAATGGAAACTATGAGCAACAATAAATTGCCCTGATGTCCAGCCAATAATACACTGAAAAGCAAAAGGAAACAATAATACCTAAGGCCATCACATGTGCTAAGGGCTAGCATAGACTCAGCAGCTCCTTCAACACCACCACGATAATAACAATGCGTCTGAAACATAATGAAACCACATAATTATGAATATAACAAACCTATTATTTGTACAATATTTAATTTTATTGAGGCTAGAGATTGGCTTACCCTGCAATAGTCCCAGTTTTTTCCATGGGATTATTCTTGGAGGACAGCACTTAGAATAAATAGGATTTGGTCCTTTCTTACTCAGTGGGCATGTCTACATGAGACACTTTACTGCACAGTAGACTAATCTACTGCACTGTAAAGCATCACTGTCTACATGTGTGCACTATTTACTGTACATTAATTAGTCTACTGTCCAGTTAGCTACTACCTGTAAATACAGGTAGTAAACTAACTGCACAGTAGATACTGCATAGCAATACTTTTGTAGAGACAGACTGGTAGCAAATTTGCCTCCAGTCAGCCCCAACATCAGGGGGCTACAGGGGATGGGGAACTCCCCTGGTCTTGGCATTGCTCAGCTCCTGGATTCTGGGATGGGATAGCTCTCTGCTCCTCTCTCCCCTGCTCAGCTCTGCTCAGCTCCTGGCTCCCCATAGAAGCCAGGAGCTAAGCAGTGCTGGGACTGGGGAGCTCTCTGCTTTCCTGCCAGCTGGGGGCTGACTGGGAGCTGCCCCAGAAGCAGGACAGCTCCCAGCCAGCCCCAACCTGCATGGGGAAACCCCAATGAGCATGGGGCTTGCTCCCATGTGCATGGGCCGGGAAAGCTCTGCAGCAGCAGCTGTCTCCTGACCCCCTACACATCAGGACCCCTCCCAATGTTCACAGGGCCAGGAGACAGCTGTTGTTGCAGCTGGCAGAGCTCTGCTGGCCCTGTGCACATCAGGACCAGCCCTCATGCTCCCTGCCAGCTCCCCCTGGTTGCTACAGGAGTAAGGAGTGATCAAGGAGATCTCTATGTGATCCAAATTCTAAGAAAGCTATTATTTTTCCCTAGGTTTTCTTTGTACATCTTAAATTTTTGTTTTGTTTTTGGTGCTCAAACTCAAGCAGTTTTCACTTCTCTGTGATGAAAAATAAACTACAACCAGAATGAATGTTTGCATATTTTTAGTCTTTGTTTCAAAATGTATTTCAAGGTATACACATCCTTGTTGTGGCAGTCAGCTTTGACAGACTTCTGGTCTGACCTTTGATAACATTAACTCTTGTCCCTTGTGGCAAGGAAAGAGAATTTAACACAGAATAGAAATTTAATAAGTACAGTACCTTGATTTTTGAGTGGGTAGCTTCCAACTGCCCATTTTTGCTATACGTATTTAACACAAAGTCTTCGCTAACAAGCTTTCTGGAAACACAAATAAACTTTTACTGCTTTAAAAGTCTTTTAAAAAATACTTAAAATACTTTAGGAAAATATGTTGTTAATATATTAAGTACCCGAGAAGTATACGTGGCAAAGGACAGGATTATGCATTAGGGCTATGCGAAACAGCACCGTTTCACTTCGACTTCTGTTTCTACAGAACGGTGTTTCGTTTTGAGTTTTGTTTTGTTTCAAAGGCACTGATCCATTTTGTTTCATTGAAACAGTTTTGATGTTTTGACGCTGTCTTGACATTTTGTCCAGGCTATAATATGGAAGCACGAAACTGGAGGAGAAACAGCCTCACACCTAGGGGAGAAGTCCAGCAGAGCCCTGCAACCCAGGCGGGAGGCTGCCACTGCTGCTGCCGCTGCCGCCTGGGACTGGCCCTGGGAACTGAGCCGGTGGAGGGAGGGATAGCGCAGCCCTGGCACTGTGCTCCACTATTCCACACCCAGCTCAGTTTCATGGGGCTGCAAGTGGCTGGAAACCGAGCCAGGTGGAGGTGAAGTGCAGCCCTGGGCTGCACCCCACCTCTCTCCACCAGGCTGCAAGCCTCTGGGAACCCACCCTGGTGGAGGTTGGCAAAGCGCGGCCCCCAGGCTGCACCCCACCCGCCTCCACCAGGCTACAAGCCACTGGGTTCCCCTGCCCGGTGGAGGCTGGGTTCCCAGCGGCTTGCAGCCTGGTGGAGGGAGGAGGGATGCAGCCCCGGGTCCTACACCACACTTTCCTCCACTGGGCTCAGCACCCAGCAGCTCACAGCCCCATGGTACTCAGCCCAGTGGCAGGAGGTGGAATGCAGCCCTGGCTCTGCCCATCTCCTGCCACCGGGCTGAGCTCCATGGGTCTTGTGGAGCCAATTGGAGCACAGCCCGGTGGCTGGAGGCAGGCAGAACCAGCACTGCACTCCGATCAGCTCTGCCAGCCCCAGGGAGTACAGCCCAGCGGTGGGGAGAGCCAGGGCTGCGCTCCCCACTGGGCTAAGCCACCTGGGGCTGCACAGAGCCACTCAGAGCACAGCCCTGGCTCTCCCCTGCCTCCCACCACCTGGCTGCTGCTTTGAAACTGACCCTGTCTCATTTTGAGGCTGTTCTGAAGCCCTCTGTTTTGTTTTTGATTTCACTATTTTGAGTTTGAAATGAGTCGAAACAGCGTCAAAACAGAACAGCTGGCGAAATTTTGCACAGCCCTAGTATGCATCATTCACAGAATAAGTTACCTTTAAAAAGGATTTTTTGGTAAAAATATACAGCCATCTTTTTGTTTTTACTTTATGCATTATTTAAGTTATTGGCTGAATTGGTGGACTGTTAAAGAATATTTGAGATACATAAAAGCAAAATTAGACAAATCCTTTGAAATAAAAGGGGAAGATTGGTTAACAAAATGTATTTCAAGGTATACATATCCTTGTTGTGGCACTCAGCTTTGACAGACTTCTGGCCTGGCCTTTGATAACATTAACTCTTGTCCCTTGTGGTAAGGGGAGAGAATCCCACTGCTCCATTAATTTATATTTTGCAGAAAGGAAATTTTGAAATATATAGTTTTTATATACAGTGGTACTATTGAAAATTTAATCAGAATTTATTTTTAAGGAAAACAAGAAACATTTTCCCACTTTTTTTTATATTTTCAAGCAGCACCAATATACAAAGTTTATTCATTTTCATTATATTCTATTTCTTCATTATACTCACTTTAATTCTCTCTCATACTATTCTAAATGGCCTACTCTAGGGTTCCCAAACTTTTTCTCATTGTGTACTCCCTTCCAGATTTACCAGCATACATTTTATATTTTAACCCCTTAATTGCCAATTACTATTATAATGAAAATTAAAACCACCATTACGCAATTGCTCCCGCATACCCCCTAGAGATGTCTTGCGCATCACAAGGGGTACATGTACAACATTTTGGGAACCCCTGGCCTACTCCAAACCACCTTCAGTACAAAACAGAATCATTAGTCAGTACCAGATAAAATCAAACATTGAAACATGGTTTAATCCATCATGTAACCTACTTATTTTTCTTTAGTTGTAGGATATATGTTCCATTTTCAGTTTGAACTGAATAAGAGAGATTGTCATCTGAATGTTCCTAAAAGCAAAATAAAACAGAAATATCGCTTGGTCATTTAGTTTTCCACCAAAGCATAAATTCCATGTTTTCTAAAACTTCAGATCTCACTATTACTACTACATAGGTGTGGGTGCATCTTTACCGTGTCTTTATGTATGTTTCCTGCGGAATTGCCTAATTACCTCTGTAGTAAACATCTTGACATCTATTCATGTGGCCCTATTAGGCCGTAGAAAACTAATGAACTCTGCATCAGGTTAGTACTTCTAAATACAAGTATTATCCTGCTGCTGAGTTTTTTCATGCCCAGCAACACACACTGACCTGGCTGGCTAGGGCACGAGGGTGCTTCAGTGCAGAGGCTGCCTGCCAGCTAGCCCTGCACTGTAGCACCTTGTGCCCCAGCCCATTCCTCTGCAGCATGTTGAGCCAGGTCAGAACAGCCCCAGGCTTGTAGGCTGACTCCTGGGACCCCCTGCCAGCCAGGGCTGCTCCGACCTGGCTCAATGTGCTACAGTCCGGGAAGCATGTGTAAATGAGACACCAAGGAGCAATAAACTCCAGTGTGATATGCACAGGTTTATTGCTGCACATTAATATGCACATGTAGATGCACCTAGTTTGAGTTATTTTTATAATGTCATGTTTTCTATATTCCAAACAATGGCAACATTCTTTCCCTTACTTTTTGCTGAAATGTTAAATATTGTTCAGCTAGGAAAACTTCATACAAATAAATTATAAAACAACTGGAAAGTAAGCTTCACAAGAAATTAGATATCTTTGGTAAGCCAGATGTTCAGAAAAGTTGTGCTAGTAAGAGGAAACAGAAAATAATTATTAGCATCAAACCCAGGCTACCAAAATACAGTTACATACTCTGAAGAACTGATACCCCTACTTTTATCTTGGTCAGATAATGGAAAAATTAAACCTGGAACAATAAACAGCCAGGTTTGGCTCTTTGGATAGCATTATATATTTAACTATGACAGAATGGCTTCTGGCATCCATATACAAATCAACAATACTCAGATGATTATTATTGCAAAACTTATTTTGCTGAACTGGTTAATAGTTTCTTTATCAGTACATCTGCATCACTTTGGGAACATTCCAATTCTAACGTAGGTGGAGACTGCCTAGCTAGCTCAGCTGTCTGTTAATATTTCTTAGACATTCAGGGTCAAATCCCACCTATCTTACTCATTTAGCCCCACTGCATTAAATGTGACTGTTTGCGTTAGACAAGCAGTTTGGCTTTTAGCATTGATAAAAGGCACTAGTGGAAGTCCTTTGTTTAACCATCAAACAGGAACAGTTTGGAAAATGTCAGTTCAGTTTCCGTCACTTGCTTAACCTGACCAAAACACTTGTAGGCATATTGTGTGTTATTGAGATCACCATCAGGACTGTTTTGAAGCTGATTCCTCAGCATGACAGAATTTACAAATATGAAGTGTGACAAGAGGTATCGGAATGATAATGCAAATTATTCTGTACTGAAGAGTCTATGCTTTCACAGACATTCATATATATACTATAGTATGACATTAATGGTAAAGTCATCAAAAGGAAAGTCTGGATGGAGAAACAAACCTCAGGAAAATGTGTGTTACGTTTCTCTCTACCCTCTACCAAACGCTGAGGGATGATGATTTCAAATGCAGAAACGGTTGACATCTGATGGGAAAGTACATCTAAAAACAAAATTCAAAATCTCTAAATTAACAGAAAGGGTAAATTATGCACAAATCTTTCAAATTCACAATGGCACCTGCAGAAAATCAGTTTTCATCAGAGGCAAATTATCTGCAGGAAAAGAAAGGACAGTCTCATGGTTAAGGCCATAGTAAAGTTGGTGGTAAACACAGTAAACTTTCTGAGTAGCTGACTTTGTAACCTTAGTACTTTTTAACATAGAAACTTCTATTTAAAAAGCAATGCTAAAAACATTGGATACAGAAATGTCATCATCTAGAAGCATTTTGCACGCATCCCCCTCCCCCCCACTAAAACAACAATTCGGTTACGTGCTTTAGATTCATTGCAAACAGAGTTGGTAGTATTATAATGCAGCTCTCCGGCCACTGAAGTGGATGAAGACACCTATTTCAGCTATGAGTTGTAGAGCTATTTCCTAGGACAGCAAAGGAATGCTGAGGCTCAGGAATGATGAGTGAGGCTACAGATCAGTCACAGCAGTCACAGGGGTCACCATGAATCCCAAAAAACTCTGTGATTTATAAAGCACCCTGTTACTCATATGGTAGTGGGAGGGAGACAGCTTGCACAAGAACAGGAAATAGGTAATTCAACTATTGGTCTGTAGGAAAGAATAGGGGCATTGCAGCTCCTGTGAGGTGGCACTTCTAACTGGGGTAATATAGTCAGTGCTGTAGGTAGGCAGCAAGTCACCTGGGTCAACTTTCTATGAACTTCCTCCTTCCCTGCAAACATTTCTGCCATAAAACCTACTAAAAATGACTGTGACAGCCATGTTACAGGGGTGTAGGTAGTAGCTGTGTTGGTCTAAGGGAATAGGCAGACAAGGTTCTTTGGGGAAATCTGATATCTTTTATTAGACCAACTAAAAAATTTGTTGGTCTAATAAAAGATATCAGATCTCCCCAAAGAACCTTGTCTGCCTGTGACAGCCATGTAACTTTAACAAAGGTGTCCATTCCATCACTAATGAGGACAAGTGCCAAAGCCCTCTGTCCCTGCCCCACCCCCTACCACTTTGTCCTTAGCATAGCATGCTCAGTGAAGACAACACAGATAATTTAGCTACCCAGATCTAACAAATCTTTACAGAGCATGTTAAAACTCTGATTTTTTTGAGAGATGTATAATTTAGGTAGATTAAAAAGAAGGAAAACCATTTGTTTCCTGACATCAGGGTGATCTGTCCCAGCCAAACGTCAACACCTTCACTGAAAGTATGGGGATAATAAAACTTCTCTATAGAACAGTTCTAAGGATTGCTTTTCCTAACATGGGCAAAATAATGATTTTCCCCCCTAATCTCATTCTCAGAAATAGCATGGAAAATGTCAGACCAAATGGTTTAAATCTGCAAAATAACAAACACCTGAAAACAAGGTCTTACAATGGAAAGTGTTACCAATCTTTGGGACAATGCATTACCGCTTGCATTGCTGTGATTTTGCCTTTTTCTCATCAGTGGGTACAGCACCAGAACAGAAGGCAATGTATGAAACAGGAGAATATGAATGCTAGATGTTCCTTCACTCTGAATCTGTGCTGAATTTTCCTTTCAGCTATGTAGTTACAATCATTACACCTCCATTTCTAATTGAATATGTTAATTTTTCCTAATTGAATACAGTATGTGTATTGTTTCTCTGTTGGTTAATGGGTTTCTGTGATTATCCAAGTGATTAGCAATCCAAATTATGGTTGCACATTTAGAACATTTTAACCACATTACATGTTATTATCTAAATATTAATATTATTGACACTCTCAGTTCAGACCAGACTAGATCTGCTACTGTTATGACAGTAGACGATACTACCTGCAGCTTTCATCGCCGAGAACTAGGTGGCAGGAAATAAACAAGCAACTTCTATGGTGCTGAAAGTTTTGGGTAGAGGAACAATCTAGAGGGGGGTAGTAGTCCTTGACCCTGGTGAAGGAAATGACACCAAAAGGCAGATGCCATAGCAGGATGGACTGGGTTCTCCAGCCTTGGTCAGCAACCAGTCTAGGAGTGGAGTCCTGAAAGGCAGACAGATTGAAGATCTTCTTCGTACCGGCAGCTCCTGCAGCCAAGGTGGCTCCAAATGTACTGGCTTATGCCTTCCCTTTGGGATCAATCAGTTGGCTGAGAGGGGAACACTGATACTATGGGTAACTCAAGTGTCTCCATATCAACTGCCCAGGCCATTGCAGCCAAAATGGAATGGGGAGGATACACCATCTTTGCTACTTGCATGGGTACAACACAGAAGGGGACAGTCACAGGTTATAAGCTCAATTCAACTTGCATAGAGAGCCATGGGTCACCTTCATTGGTGGGAGGCATCAATTGTGTTCCACCAGTCAGCTACCACCTGCCTTAAGATGGATAGCCCCCAGCCAGTAAGGTGCTGACCCACCATGGTGCGTCTGCCTCATTTGGTGAGCAGGGCTAGACCAAAAATCGAAAAACAGATGGCAAGTGAAGTACCAAGCAACAAGAAAAGAAACTTTAAAACCTTTCAGCTGGGAAGCTGGAGTGTCAGGACCATGTGTCCTAGCATGAATGACAATTTATAAATGATGTACAATGTCTGGAAGATTGATTGAGAGCTGCAAAAACCTAAAATTGACAGTGCATCCTTGCAAGAGACAAGATTGGGCAACTCAGGCTCCATTCATGAGGCAACTACACCTTTTTCTGGGAAGGCAGGAGTGCAGAAGTTACTTCCCTACATGGGGTGGGATTCGCAGTCTGCAACAGGTTGGTCAAAACCATCAAGACCCTCCTGGAACATCAGATTGCATCATCTCACTCTGAGTACAGTCAACTGATGGTTTTGTTAACATCATCAGCACTTATGCACCAACTTTACAGGCAAGTTTAGATGATACAGATAACTTCTACACAGCACAAAAGTCCAAAGAAGTGCCTTGACTTTCAAATGACCTTTGAGCTAGCTATGTCTGTGAAAGCATCAACTGCAAATGCTGAAGGAACTTGGAGTGGACAAAGAGCAGTCAGCCGGGAAACAGCCACAGAAGTATTTGGGAAAAAGAAATTATCAAATAAAGATTGATTTGAGGCACACTTGGAAGAGATGTTACCAGTTGTTGAGGCCAAAAACACAGCCTACCTAAAAGACAATCAGAATCCAATATAAAGTTTCAAGGCTAAGCTGAAGCATGCCAGGGCAATGGTACAGAAAACAGCCAGACACAGAGCAAATCAGTACTGGAGTGACCTGTGTTGAGAGATACAGTTTGCCTCAGACACATGAAACCTGTGAGTTATGTATCACAGCCTGAATAAAGCCCTTGGCCCAACTGTCACTAAAGTCGCCCCCCCCTCAAGTCTTGAGATGGCAAAGTAAAAATCACTAATAAGAACAAGCAGATGTCACACTGGACTGAATATTTCTTAGAGCTTCATTCCCATGAAACAGACATTTCAGAAGAGGCAGTGGATCAACTTCCAACTCTAAGTGCGCTGGTACAGCTACACAAAGAACCTACAGCCGAAGAATTTAGCAAGGCCACAGACTCTCTAGCAAGCAGAAAAGCACCAGGGGATGATGACATCCTGGCTGGGGTCCTCAAGTGTGGGAAGGCTAGCCTGCTACCACATCTTCATCAACTCCAAGTGTGCTGCTGTAAGGAAGGGCAAGTACCCTAGGACATGCAAGATGGTAACATCATCACTCTCTACAAGAACAAGGGAGACAAGGGTGACTGCAACAACTACAGGGGCATCTCTCTCCTCAGTGTCACAGGAAAGACTTTTGCCAGAGTCATCCTGAACTGCTTGCAATAACTTGTTAACCACATCTACCTGGAATCACAGTGTGGATTTAGAGCAGGGAGATCAACAGTGGATGTGACATTCTCCTTATGCCAACTACAAGAAAAACACAAAGAACAAAATAAGCCACTGTATATAGCATTTGTCAACCTGACAAAAGCCTTCAACACTATCAGCAGAGCAGGTTTGTTCAAGGTCCTGGTAAAGATTGCGTACCCTGCAACATTACTCAATACAATATGCTCCTTCCATGAAAACATGCTGGCCACATTTGTTGGATGGATCAAGCTCTCCAAGGTTTGAAATGCAGAGTGGAGTGAAGCAGGGTTGTGTTCCAGCACCCACACTCTTTGGGATCTTCTCTATGCTACTCCACTACGCTTTTGATGGTGTGAAGGAAGGCACATAACTTCACGCAAGATCAGATGGCAAACTCTACAATCTATCACGTCTAAAGGCCAAGACAAAAGTGAGGTATATACTCATTAGGATATGTGCCTTTTTGCTGATGATGCTGCACTCACCATCCATGAAGAATGCCAGCTACAAATACTCATGTATCACCTCTCCCATGTTTGCCCTGACCATCAGCCTTAAGAACACTGTGGGCCTAGGACAGGGTGTTCACCAGTCACCATCTATCAGCCTGGACAACACACCTTTCAAAACAGAAATTCTGCTACCTTGGATCCACAGCGAGTGACAACTTATCACTGGATGAAGAGCTAAATGTGCACATTGGAAAGGCTGCTACCACTTTCAGTAAGCTCTCCAAATGAGTCTGGAACAATATAAAACTCACAATCAAAACTAAGCTGCTTGTGTACAAAGTCTGCATCCTTAGTGTCTTTACGTATAGCAGTGACACATGCTCAACATATGCACATCAAGAAAAGAAGCTGAACAGCTTCCACCTACACTGCTTACAGCAAATCCCTGACATCAAGTGGCAGGACAGAATTACCAACACAGACGCCAAAGCCAACCTGCCAACCATCACTGCGCTACTCAAACAGTGGCACCTATGCTGGCTTGGCCATCACCACAGAATGAAAGATGGGTGCTTCTGGAAGGACATCCTGTATGGGCAAATTGCAGGTGGGGAGAGAAAAGTAAGTTGCCCAAAACTGTGCCTCCTGGACATCTGCAAGCAGGACATGAAGGCTTTTGGAATTGCCCCAAACCTCTGGGAAGCCTTAGCAGGAGACAGGACAAGGTGACGCTCCCTTCTTAATAATGGAGTCCAACATCATGATGACAAATGGTTACTCAAATTACAAATGTGACCAAAGGAAACAGCTTCCCAGTACAGTAGTCCTAAATGCTAGGTACACCTCTGACTACTGTGGCAGGACCTGCAAGTCTAACACCCGAAATTCAAGACCTACTAGTAACCAAGGGTTCACCCAAAGTAAAGGACATGGATTTTTCTCTGGAGGAGCAGAATCATCATTTTCTATGTTTTCATACAGAAATATTGAAAACAGTGAATTTCTGAAGCAGTGCTGGCTGCTTTACTCGGAGTCCACTGACAAAGTTTTCTGTTCCTGCTGCAAGCTCTTTGACTTAAATCCAAAATCATCCCTAGCT
>NW_017728994.1:65644571-65651582 GCF_001723915.1 Gavialis gangeticus | reverse complement strand
TACCAACATTATTGATAATTTTTCTTCACAAATTGCCCATTTCATCAAATTACTTATTCCACTGTAGAGCATCAAGCATCATAGGGTCGTTCCCATGATTAGAACTCCTAGGCACTATGGTAATACAAATAAAATAATAAAAATAATCTGTATTACTGCCACAAAAAAAATATTTAACTTTTCCAACTGTAGCAGAAAATTGCTAGGATACTGAAATACATCAATTTTATTAACTTAGATAAACTGATTAATAATAATTGAATCTACAGGGAAAAAAATCTTCCATAATGCTTCCCAAGTAAAAGGACTACTAGGTCTTTGCCTGGCTGCCACTTCACTCTGGAAATAGCTGTATACAATTTGTATAGATTGTGGTAGAGATGTAAAATATTACTACTACAAATCATGTACATAGATATTGTTGCATGTATTACACACACACATGTAAACATGCATGTATACATTCATATATATACATACATATACATACACACACACAAACACACTACATAGTTATTTAAAAGGGCACTATTTTATAAATGTGTGTATGTACCTACATTATATTTATGTGTGCATGTGTATAAGGGCATCTTTTAGAAAACATTACATGATAGCTATCAATTTAGGCATTTACCTGTCAAAAACTTAGGTATATTCCTTATTACTTATGCAATTGAATCTCTTTGAATTCAAAGTGATAATTACATGCATGAATTAATTAAAACATGCAAATAAATCCTGGCAGGTTTCGAGATTTATCTTAATAAATACAGAATATTTAGAATATAAAATTCAAGTGATCTCAAACCATTTTGAAAGCAATAGGAAGAAAACTGAACAAAAGAATGACTAGAAAAGTTAGTGTTTTGGGTGTGGAAACGTTTTTTTCCAAGCCCTTATTAATTTCAGATTTTAGGGTGCTGTATGTCCAGAAAAGCCTGTATGCTAGAATAAGTATATAGTAACATTATAGAAATAGACGTGAATAGACCAGTTTAATCTAAATGTCTTTATAGTGGGCTTAAGCATAAAGAAGACATCAACCAAATGTGATTATAAATAAAAGTAACTTTCTGTGAACTCAATAAGAACAGGTCATTTCTTTTTCCCATCTAAATCTTCCTTACAGTTGTCCCTTTCTGCATTGGATCAAATTTAGACCTCTCATCCTTGTCTTCAGGAGCCTGTATAACTGCTCCTGGCAACTTATGCTATCTCAGCCCATTGCATAGCCTCCCTCCCTCTCACTCACTTAGCATTACTAGCCTTAATGGCTCATTTTATTTCCTGCCAATGACCTTTGTATTGTAACCTAACACACCCTGTGTATTTTTTCACAATTATCTCAGTGACACCTGACAATGACTCCAGAATGACAAACGGGAACAAATAGTAACATTTTACTTGTTTTTAGTTTCCTCTTCCTCTTGTCTGCTCAGCAACTCTAATCTAATGCCCACTGATGTCAACAGAAAGACCACCATTGAAATCAGTGGAGTCAAAAAGAGTAAACTATAAAATGAATTTTAATAAAGCAACCCTTTCCAAAATTGCATAAATAATAAAGCAAAAAAAAAAAAAAAAGATTTCACATCAGGTACGGGGCAAAACCACACCAGTCATTAAAAATTTACGGGGGGGTGGAGAGGTTCTTCCCATGAAGTCCCTTTATAGAGGGACTTCACTCAAAGGAAGAAGAGCTGTTTAACATATTTTGTGCGGAGGGGTTCCCCCGCTACTATATCCTGTAGTGCTTTTAAAATAGTGAGCCCAAAATGTGCGCATACAAAAATAAGATTGACTCTCCAGTGAAAATAAAGCAGCTGGTGTGAAGAAACATGCTTGAGGTATATACTGCTGATAGGATTTTTTAATGTATTAGTTGTTTATAGCTAATGCATAAAATCAGTTTCCAAAATACCAGTAATTAGCCTTCATTGTATATGGGGCTCTTCTGCTTATAAAGACTTTTGAAGATAAATTAAATTTTGCAAACTACTTATCTTACATAAGATTCATTGGTATTTTTGTCCACATATAACAGATGTGGGATGTGAGGCACAGACAGGTTCAGTAACTTATCTGAAGCCATACAAGAAATGAGATAGCAACAGAGCAGGTTTGAGAACTCGGGATTGTAGGATCACACTTTGACATTAAGAACACCTTTCTCTAAACAGAACATAGTAACATTTGCATTTCTTTTCAACTACTAGGCATATTCCTGCTTTTGCCATCAGTAACCCTAAAAAGTCAAATAAAATGGAATTTTCTTATAATTTACTTTCAGCAAAATATTGGAGGGGAACATCCTTGGTTTACCCCCTGCAGTATGATCATGGATATACACTGAAGTCATTTTTAAAACATGCTGCTCTAATTTATACCCTGGTAATAGAAGGGAAGGGAGTACAAACATATTCTTGTAATCTAGCTACAAACACGTAGCCCTCTAACAAATACTCCATATGTATATCTGTTACTATGAATCCTAAATGAAAATGAATAAACGGAAAATGCACAATTATTTTCAAGAGGTATTTCCCTGGTATCACAGAAGGATGTCTTACTTTTCACCATACCATGAGGTTTACAATGATTGTACCTCTCACAAACACTGCTTTGTATACTACGTAGGACAACGATTTGAATACCATCATTTAAGCACTTCTGTGATTCAATGTGAAATTAAGAAATCCAATCATAAATTCACATTATAACACTGACAGGCATCAGCGTACTCTGAATTTCCATCCTTCCAAGTGGTAAAACAAGTCAGCCTGCTAATTATGTACACTGACCAACAAAACAGCAAAAGAACATACTGTACGTACACACCTGTCTCACAGAAAAAGATAAAAACTATGGGCATTATCCCACAGTCCCTTTTTAGATACGTTTCTACTGCACAACTTTTTCTGCAGTAAAGAGCACTGGACCGGGACTCACCCGTGACAACGTAACTTGGACTGACTTTCTGAACGAGAAAACAAAGCTAGGAACTCACCTGCTGTAAGCACACAATTTCCAAGAGGCGTTAGTCCAAAAATGAACACAAGAAGGCACCATTTTAACATGGCTAACTATCTTCAAGAAGCTGTTTTTTTTACTAAGAAGTTTAGGGAAATACTAGATACCTGGCTGTACTTCCGTTAGCAGCAGTTTCCCTTAAATAACAGAACAAAGAAGAAAGTTATCTAGAGCTGTCTTTCGTTAAGGCAAACAATGGAAAAGTGCTTTGCATATTTCAACAGTCCAAAGGAAAGGGCAAGTCAAATTTCTCAGTTCACCTCGCAAGAAACTGGTTAGGCGACTTAAACTAACAAAAAGCAATGCATTCCTAAATGCTGATTGGAGGAAGCCAGCTAGCGACAGTATTGTAAAGATGACAAGATTGAACCAGTTCATTTTAAGCACTTTCTTTGAGACTGAAGATTAGAAACAATGTCTAAGTATGACACAGGAAAAGTACATTGCTATCTTGATATGACAGATGTATTGGTATTGGTCATAGCCAGATCAATCAAAATGCACCTTTAAAATCTACCAGTAAATTCAGTGTCTAGCCTTTTTTTCTTTTGAATTAAAAACTGCATGCAAGTTTTATTTCAGTAAAACTGTTTGAAAATATAAACACACTGAAACCATTTAAGCATTAACCATGTAATCCCGAGATCTTAAAAAATATATACTTATGGTGTACCTACTTGTCCCTCCAAAGGAAAAAAAAGCCTTTTAATCAAAATGTGATTTTGAGGCATTTTTTATTTTCCCAAGAGCAAATAATTTCTTTGATATGCCACATCTTAATTAAAAGTTTCAAGAAAAAGGTTTAAGGTTGGACAAAGTATTTGAAAACAATGTATAAGTTTATGTTTAAACAGTAGGATCTTCTTGCCACAACATTTCCTAATGAAAAAGAGATACTTTTGGTTTGAGGTTTTACTAGTTATCCTAAGATTCATTTTGCCCTGACTGCTGATAAACCCTGTGTAAACAGGGACTTTAAAAAGGGGCTATTCTACATTTGTGACACAACACTTTCAAAGGCACACAAAGGGCACATCCCCACAACCGCACACATGCAGGGGTATGCATTTTCTGCAGGACAAATAGCAGCAGCATATATTTGTGTTGCTGCTATTTGCCCCTGGGCACACCGCTGCACGTGCGGTCCAGAATATGGCAAAGTGACCCAAGTGGGGGAGGGAAGGTCAGGGCCAGCATCTTACCTAGGTTGCTGGGGACCTTCTGGGGCAGCAACAGCTCTGAGCCGGCTGCTTGGACCCTAGCCAGCAGCCAGAGCGCCTGCCAGGCTCCCTTTCTGGCAGTGCACACTGCTCCGTGGGCCCACCACTTTTTTCAGCGGTGGTTTTTTTCCTGACACTGAGATAGTCTGGTGTCAAAAAAACCCTCCATGCTGCAAGTCAGCAGTATGGCAAATGGGTACACGTATATCGCGTGTGATTTTCAGTGCCTCAAACTGCTTTGGAGCACCGCAAAACGCATGTGTACACTTGTTAGGGCACACTCAGAGTACAGTTTTGTCTTTACAGCTATGCAAATATGTTGTCAGCTACAGCATCAGGTAGATTGGCATTTTTTTTTAGTTACCCCACTCTAGTTCAGAGACTCCAGACAGCTGTCTAGACTTAGGCTTTAGCTTGTTAGGTGAGAGGCGCTATTAAGTCATCTTTATATTTTGCTGTGAAATTAAAATCCTTAAAAATCAGGACAGAGACAGCACTGACTCTCCCTGAAGTGTGGTAATTCCTATAAAACTTGTTTGATGTGGGGTGGAGGCCGGGACAGGCAGTTGGGCCGTGATATTCCAGAGGTTCAGTGCACGTCTTTAACTTTATATCTTGTGAATGCCTGCACAAGATCGCAATGTCACTGACTACATGTAACACTGACAGTTGTATTGAGTACTAAGGACTAGCCTAGTCATCCACAAGGCTCTTTCTGGGACCAGATGCTGCAGGACTTGGTCCTGAAACAGAGAGATGTTTCAACAGTTACCCCAACAGCAGCACAATCAGAGCACACGAGGCAACAGATCCTCAGGTGAGAAAACAGTAGCATCTCACCCCTTCCAACAACAACATCAAAATGCCCTCAGACACAGCACCCTTCATGCCTCTCACTGTCTGAGGACAAAAACCCTTGTCTTCATCAAACCGCTTCATGACATAAAAACATCATCAGAGAAAGCGTCACCCACCCACACCATGAGCACAGCGATGTCATGCACTTGCAGCTGCATCCAGTCAGACTCTTTCCCCTCAGGTATTTTAGGTAGTTTTTCCTTATTTGTCAAAATTGGAGATCATTAGAAATTTGGAAATCATTTTGAATTCTAACCTTGTCTTCTAAAATGGTTGCAATCCCTTCCAACTTTTAAACGTATTACATTTGCAAATGATACCACACGAATCCTGTTCATTTATCCAGGTTCTCAATAGAAGTTCTCTGTAGCAGTGGCTCCCGATCTGCGGTATGCGTACCACTCGTGGTACACAGACAACCTGTCAGTGGTACGCATTAATAGACTTGTTATAACTACTTTATTTGATAGAAATCTGCTGGAGGTACTTCAGCTTGCATCATTTTAAACTGGTGGTGTGCAACCTGTCAGAGTTTGGGAGCTGCTGCTCTATAGTGTTGTGCTGCGCCCCAAGCACCTGCAGTCACAGAAGAAAGGCTAGAAGGATTCACACGCAGCAGACTACAGAGTGCACCCACACCACAACCACCTCCATCTCCCTGCCTCAGGGCTGTACCCTGCAACCCCCTCCTCCAGCCCATGCGCACCACTCCCATATGAAGAGAGGGCACCGATTCCACGCATGCGCACCGCCCCTCCACGATCACGGGGGAGAGCACCGATTCCGCGCATGCGGCCTTGTGCCGGCCGCTCGGGAACGGGTTGAACGCGTCCCCTAGAAGAGCCCGTGCCGGAAGTGTCCGGCTCCGAGGAACATCCGGCAGGCAACGCGCACCCGCGGGAAATCAGTTCCGCCCGGCGCGGCTCGCGGCGGCGGCGGTTGGCGAGACGGTTGCGATGGCGGCGGCGTTGAGCGGCGACGCGGCCTACAGCAGCAGCGCCCCCGCATCCCTCCGCCTGGCCGCCGGCTGCTCCTGGGAGTGCGGGGACCTGGCCGGCCTCGTGCAGCTGCTGCCGGAGGACGCGGCGGCGGGCGAGGCACTAGGGCCACCCGAGCACAGGTGAGGGCCGAGGCTGCCGGGCGGCGCGCGCATGCGCACTGGGGTGAGGGGCTGCGCCCGCCAGGGGGCGCTGTCTCCCTCTGTCCCTGGAACCCCCCTGTCCCCAGCACAGGGCCAGGCTGGGGTGGGGGGCCCTTCTGCCCCATATCTGCTCATCGGCATCGGAACAGGTGGGCGCACGTCTGACAGCCCCCCCAAGAAATGAGGGGGCGGGCCAACCCCATCCCCGCACTTCGGGCATGTGCCAAATGAGGTCTCCTGCCCGCTAGGTTTGCCGACTGTCCCCAGCTGGCAGAATTGGCATTGATCTCCTGGTGACTATTGAAAGCAATCCAGGAGATTGATGTCCCGGAGGGGTTGAACAGTGCAATTCATGACCTGACCTCACATCAGGAAAAAAATCTGTAATAGCTTCGGTCAGAGTTGGCAACCCAACCTCCCCGTGGGAGGGAGCGGGTTTAATCGAAGACCAAATCCCGGCAGTAGCTTGGCTTCCTGATGGTGCTGGAGAGAAGGGGGAAGAAACCCCACTTTAGCAACATAGCGTTGGCATCGTGGGTGAGAGGAGAATGGCCGCCCCGCCCGGCTCTGGAGACGCTGGCGGAGGACCTTGGAGCCGCCCCAGTTGTTGATCACGTCCCCTCCGAGCGACGAAGGGTTTCAGGTGAAGCGCTGTCTTGCTTTCAGCATGTAAATGAGATTATCTGGAGAAGCGCTCCACTCAACTGAGAGATGCTTTAGTGCTTTTTTCCCCCCCCCCCCCCAAACTTCCTTTCCCCCCTT
>NW_017728994.1:65617318-65644461 GCF_001723915.1 Gavialis gangeticus | reverse complement strand
TTTTTTCCCCCCCCCCCCCCAAACTTCCTTTCGCCCTGTCTAGTGAGGACTCAGTTGTTTTGGAGAGGCGCTTACCCAGTGACGGAAGTGACGCTTCTTGTGTGCTGTACCTGCACTGCGATCCTCGGAGCCATGAGGAAATTGCTTGCGTTGGGGTTCTCAGTGAGGCAAGAAACATGGAAGTGTACGTGGGAGAAGAGTACTGCGGGACAAGCAGGGGAGAGCATGTCTGCACCGTCCAGGGCGGCAGGTCAGTGGCTTTGGGTCATGGGTTCTGTTTTCACTGTCTTTGTTATTAACTCCCTACAGTATGAAAACTGGACAGCTTAGGGGGTTGGGAATGAGATACCAGCAATTTAAGAGCCTGCTATAAATGTAGACTTTGACTGCTGACAGACATAGCAGGAAAAAATCCCTAGCACTTTACTGGAACAGGAACCACATCAGTTTGACTTAGCACACCAACGTCTGTATAGATCGCGCACTTCAGTGGAGCTTTTTTCGCGTTTTTATCTAATAGCTGATTGAATCGGCTATTAGATAAGAGTGCCAAAAAGCCCCTCTGAAGCACATGATCTATACAGATGCTAGGCCAGCCAGGTTAAACTGACACATTGCCCCTTCTGGGCATGTGCTGTGTTCAGTGCAGAGGCATGCTGAGCTGAAAATTAAGCACTATTTTTTTTTCTGCACCCCCATGTCTGTCAACAGTCTGTCTGGTGACCACCTTAATCCAAATCTGATATGTTGATAGCTGCCTCTGAAAACCCATTAGCATAATCTGCACCTTCTTGGCAGCCTCAGCAGAGGCTAAGAAATGAACGATCTCAAACGCCACACTTCTCTGGCCCTCTTGACGGCATCTTCAATCATTATCAAAGCAGTATGGTGGCTTGTACACCCACCGTCTGGTGCATGCTAAACAGAAGGAAGGCTGAGTGCCAGGACATTAGCTACTGCTTTCAGTGACTTAAAAAATTAATTCAGTACCATCTCCCAGAAGTCATTAAGCATCATTTAAAAAATTCTTTTAAATATGTCTGCAAAGAAAACATAAGATTAACATGTTTCTGTTCTATCAATTAGTTTTTTCTAGAGAGCAAATCTGTTTGTTTCATTGGTGGTTTGTAATAATCTCTCTATCTTCTCCCTCCCCATAATCCTATGTTCCTCAAACCAAGCTGATTTTCATTGTTAAGATAAGCACATTAAAAGATATGACACTTGGCTCTTTCCTTGTTATTAAATATATTAACTACCATTTCTGTGCTCTTATATAAAGCTTTTATGTAGTATTTTGCCACAGAGACTTCACAGCTCATTTATTTTATTTTTCTAGTAAAAGTGATGGGATTACTTTATACAAAAAGTATCTTAAATTGGAGTGTCCCACAGCCGCTTGTAGAATTAAGGTAGGAAGTTCCACAAAAATTGTCTTAATTCTTACTTTTTTTTTAATGTTTTATTTGAGTAATATTCCTTTTTTGCATTATCATCTATGTAAAATGAAAACAGATTTTTATAATTCTGTAGAGCAAGCATCTTAAATATAGATGGCTTCTAATTTTGGGATTCTCAATTCAGATCGACATCTCATACTTTAAGTTATTTGTATGTATGAAAAAAGTAATATGCTGTTAAAGAAACAGAATTGCTAACCAGAAAAAAATAGTGTACAGGCTGAATATACAAATCTGATCTTACAGGTGTATGCGTCATACCTTGACCTATGTGGAATCATATTAAAGTCAACAGGTCTAATCATGCTCTTGGGTTGTAACTGATTCTGCAGTTCATTTGCGCTCAAATTCTGTTGGAGTACTATTATTTCTAAGACTAAGTGCAGGATGAAACGCATTTAAAATAACACCCTGGTAGAAAAGAGAAGCTGATTTAACTTCCTAAATTGTATTACACTGAATGCACATTCCCAAAGGAAATGAATTTCAAAACCTAATTTTTCTAATTTTAAAAAATTGCTTTCTCTTTTTTGCAATAGCTGGTTTCTATTGGTGAAAAACAGACAGTACTCATCAGTAAAATTGTAGTAAAGGTGAGAAAAGCTTCTTCAAAACCAGCAGATTTTCCTTCACTAGGATCAAGCATAGATCTAAACAGAGTGCAAATGATAATGGAATCCATGGGGTCAAAGTTATCTCCAGGTGCTCAGCAGCTAATGGATATGGTTAAATGTCAGCAGAAGGTAAGTCACCATATCATTTTTATTTAGATTGACAAGAATTAGTTCAGAACTCCACATTCTGGGCCAATATTAATCGCATTCCAGACTCATTTAATTGAGTAAAGCTCCAACACAGACTTCTTGCCACTTTATACCCAAATAAGTTATAGGCCCAGTGAAAAAGCCTGGGGACATTTATGAGACTTGCGACACATCCTAATGATGGCTAAATCTAAACCTGACCTGGGACCAAAGGGTTCCAAAAGATGAAGATCGAACTCTAAGAATCCAGCACAGGGGTGGGCAAAATGCGGCCTGCAGGTCAGATGCAGCCCGCCAGGCCATTCCACCTGGCCTGCAGGACCCCTAAAAAAAAATTTAGAAAATTAATATTTATCTGCCCCTGGCTGCCTGTCATGTGGCCGTCAAAGGCTTGCCAAAACTCAGTAAGCGGCCCTCCGCCCAAAATAATTGCCCGCCCCGATCTAGCACCAAACTCTTTCCCATTAATTTTACACTTCATCTGTTTTCCCTCCATGTAACCATTAGCATTGCAGACAGTCCTTGCATCTGGTTTCCGTCCAAATAAAAAAGAGTATTGTTAGTATAATTTCTCTCATGGATATACTCCCCTACAGAGTAACATGCTCAGAATAAGGACCTAAAATGGTAAAAATCTGCTTCAAAAATGGCTCATCGGAAAAGAAATTGCTATCTAACCTTCTCAAAGTTCATGCATTCACTTTCACAGCTTCATTTTTTGTTTTGTTTAAATCTGGTAAATTTTATTTAGGTTTTCTTTTTTCTCTTGAAGGAAACTTCAAGTACACAACTTCCATTTTGATGAGACACTTAGCTCATTCATTCTCAGTAAATATTTTACATGGATAGCTGTGGGGAACGTTATAGTTACTTGACATGTTATAAGACGTTTAAAACTTTTGTGGGGGAGAACATATCTCTATGTACTTAATTAGTTTTATATTTATATGTTCTTATTTCTATCAGAACAGTTTGTCTCTTGGAGACAAACTCCAGTGTATCTTGGGAAACAAGAAACCTGTTTTTGGAGACATTGGTACAATAGGGGGATTGAACAATACATCTGCTTCAAGATCATTAGACGAGTCATCCAATGGACCCTGTCCTCTTAACAGTTATTTGCCAACTGAAACAGTTTCTGAAGATTTAAAAAGACAAGTTGACCTGAATGCACAGGGACCCAGCAGAAAGAATACCTCTGATCTTGGAGAACTTAAAAGGGCCCAGCAGAGCACTCTTCTTCCTGGGAGAGATTGTACAATCATGGGGTCTTCAATAATACCAGATAAAGCAAGTGAAGTCCTAAATATGCCTAGTTCTGGGCTGCTGCTTCCTTTTCTTCAGAATGTGTGTGGCCAAGTTAATCACCTTCGGTTAGAAGATGGGAATAAGCACTTTGAGAAGGGCACAACAGCTGAAGAAGAAGGCATTCAAAATGTCAGGTAAGTTGAGTCTTAAACACTTACTCAACTTCTAATAGCTTTTGGATTACTTGAAGAGCAGCTCCCTGAAGTAAGAAGTAAGAGTACTTCTTCAGTCTTGGTACCACAGCCCTCTGAGTCCATGCAGCTAAAGGCATAAGAGACTTGTTAACACCTATCATAGTAACATTTAACAAAGTACCAGTTTGAGTGCATTAAATGCAAACTCCTGTTTTCATATTTACCTACACCCATTTTCTTTTATTTTCTGGTAGATGTTGACATACTCCTATTATTCCTTTTCTTTGTTTTTTTTTTTTTCAGTTTTGTAAATGTTTTCTCCCTTAACCTGGATGTTTTTCCCTTTTCCTCCTCCCCATCTTGTGCTTCTTTCTGCTTTTTTCCCCTGTGCTTTATTTCTCCTGTGATATCTTCTCACCTACTTTATGCTTCCCTGTATTTTCAGACAGACGCTAGCCAAATAACTAAATCTGCTACTAGAGGTGCACCGATTATATTGGTTGCATACCAGATCAGCACTGATAAAAGGAAAACTAAGATGATCAGTTATTGGCTTTTTTGGGCCAGTGTAGCCAATGTTCACTGTTAAATATAATATGCCTTCTGTCTGGGGGCCCCTGAACACCACGTGCATGTGTACTGCCACATGCATGCATGTGGCCAGGAATGCAGCCAGGCAGTGTGGAGAGCAGCACCCTGCAAATAAGTCTGTAGAGGGGAGAGGGCATGGGGGTGGCGCAGATCAAGGCTCTCACAGTGAGGGAAGGAGTGGGGTAGGGGCTGAGGTTGGAGGCGCCTAGCCACAGCAGTGAGTGGGGCCTGGGGTAGGGAACACGACAGAGCTACAGGCAGCTCATCCAGGGGACGTGGCTCCCTGCCACTGTGTGCACCCTCTGACAGAGGCATGGGGGGGCATGTGCCCCCTCAGATTTGTGCGCAGGACAGATGCAGGCCGCCCACTGTGGGCTCAGGACTCTCAGCTCTGCTACCTTTCCCCCAGGAGCCCTGTGCCCCCTGCCCACCCAGCAACAGTGAGGACAGTGAGTTGTCCCTCCTGTTGCCAGGTGGGCAGGGGGCACATGGCTAGCACAGGGTTCCCTGGGCAAAGAAAGCAGAGCAGAGATTCCCAAGTCCTCAGCAGGCAGCCTGCATCCACCCTTGCCTCACTCGGCTCTGCTCCAGTTAAGGGTCCCTGTGCTTAATAGTGGTGGTAGTGGCACATGAATTACAGCTCATTCAATGACTATTTCAGGTGCACCCACCATCAATTTTAAGTGCCAGGATGCTTATCCACCTGCGGATCTGTTTCACTCCCAGCCCCAGGTCCCATTCACCGCCGTGGCTGGGCAGTGCCTCCTGCCCTACTACCTTCCTCACTGGGGACCTAGATCTGCCCCGCCACTTTTCCTCCCCACCCCACATCCCTTCCCCTCCACAGACTTAGCTGGAGGGAGCTGCTCTTCAAGCTGCCCAGCTCTATTCCCGTAAGTCAGTTACCAGATTGGTATTGGCTGATATGGCTGGTTAATTGGCTATTGGTATCGGCCAAGAAAATCTTTATCAGTACACCCCTATCTACTATCTAAAGACTAAATTAAATGATAAAGGGAGAAGGAGTGCTGGCCAGAAAGCTGTTTTCTTGGTACAAGCTGAACATCCAGCAGTGGGCTGCTATCAAACTGGAAGAGTGTAGGTTTCTTCAGGGGTCTGCTCTGGGCCCGACACTATAGAGAATTTCTAGTAAGGACATGGATAAAGGAACAGAGAATATGTTTTCTATCATTTGCAAATGTAATAAATTTAAAAGGTGGAAGGGATTGCAATCATTTTAAGACATGGTTAGAATTCAAGATGATTTGCAGTTTTCTAATGATCTCTAGTTTTGACAAATTGGAGAAACTACCTAAGATAAATAGAGTTCAGCTTAATAACAACAAATGCACAGTGTTATGCTTACCTAGGAATTTAAGTGCACTAATAGAAGACAAAGAATTGCTGATCTAGGTTAGACACTAGGAAAATCTTTCTAAATCTAAGACTAGTACAGTATCTAGGAAACCTGTGGAATCTCCATTACTGGAGTTGTTTTTTACATACAGGTTAGATAAACACCTATTACACATGGTTTCAATGCAGATTATGCTGCCTTGGAGCAGAGGGATGGACTAACTAAATGGCTTCATGAGGTCCCTTCTAGTCATGGTTTTTCTAGGTGTACCAAATTAGTTCAAGTTACGCCTATAAATAATATACACAACTTGTATATTATTTATACACACAAGGTGTGCTGGGCAAAATGAATCCAAACTTATTTCATAGAAGGCTTAAGAGTACTACTTGTATTTCTTAACCCAAATTTGAAAAACACAAACTGTCACATGTGGGTGTAGTTTTGAAGTTAGATTTTTTTTCCCCATGACTGTTCCTGCTGATTATTCATTCTAGGAAATCAGTTGCTAATTTAAAAATCCAGGGCTCTTTCTAGAGATACTAGAATCCCCATTTATGCGTGTTACCCACCATGATACCTAAAATTAATATCATACTTCTACTTATTTCCTACAGACTGGAGCAGCAGCCTATTTGTTCATATTTGGAAAAGATCATCTCCAAAAATATGGACCTGATGGAGAAAAAACTAATGGATTATATTGATCTGCGGATTCAGAACCTTCAGGAACATATAGATAATAAAATTGTTCTCTTAGTAGACTTGGTTCAGAACTCAAAATCAAACAAAGCCTCACAGGAACGCTATGACTCTGGAGAAGGGTTCTCAAATGGAGAGAGATAGTCTGTGAAAGATAGAAGACCTTAAAAATACTTCTCAAGGGCAACTTTTGTGATAAGCTTATTATTATAAATATGTAACTATAAAATATCTCGATGTTTTTTGTTTGCCTTTGTTACTGTAACGCTGCCCAGTATTGTACAAAACTGTTGTTGTTGTTGTTATTATTATTATTATTATTATTATTATTATTATTATAAAAGATCTAATCGTTAAGAATATCAGTATTTTTTCATAATTGTAAGAATTGTGTACATCTTTTTTTGGCTTATTTATTTAAAAAGTATTGTTAAATACCACCTCTTTGTCAGCCTCGGCATGAATTATAAAAGATGCACTCCAAATAAAACGAGTTGCATCTTTTCTATTTATGTTTACTTGAATTGTCCTTTTTTTGTGTGTTTTTTAATCTTGTAGTAATACGTTTCCACTGAGATTTCTGAGTTTTGTTCTATTGCCTTTGCTTGTTATAGTTTCTTGGGCTGAGCTCTACAGTAGGAATGAGTCACTTGGCTCCTGCGCTAGAATCCACCGCTCTGTGTTAATTGTCTGGGCTCTGTAATCGGTGTATTGAGGAAGGTAGGCAGCTTAAGAATGGAATCCATAACAACCAACATGCTTGGCCTTCAGAAGCTAATAGGAATTTCTGAAGACTAGGGGTGTCTTAACTCATATAATTCCTTTTGCCTAGGCCCTGGAGAGGCACGTGATTCAGTGCTTTTCTACCACCTGCTGCTTTTTATCCTGTGAGCTTCAAGCTTGGAATCTTTTTTTCACTGTTTCTTAAAGAAACAGAACTGAGTCACCCTTCTCAAAACACAGAAGGAAATGGTGCTACTCTGTCCTCTTGCTTTCTGTAGCAGTTTAGTGGTTAGAGCACTAGGGGGAGGAGATTTATAGTTCCAGTCTCTCTCCTCTAAAGTAGTTCAAAGCCCTATCTCCCTCCTTTCATTAGAGGTGTAATTACTATGCTATGAAGTGAGAGGAACTCTCAAGGCCTCCTGTGGAAGCTGTTCACTTAAAGACTTAGGCTAGAGACAGGATGGTTGCTCCTATGCAACCTACTGTTGAGGTGCTCCCTGTGGATGGAAAAATATCCAATTTATGAATTTGTTACTTTCCATAGTGCTCTGTTACAGCAAATATGGATGCTTGAAGTGGGGACCACCAAAGTACCAGAATCAATCCATTTCATGTGTGGACTGCTGCATTTTGGCAACGCTGGGCCAGGGGAATATTTTTATCAAAGATCGTCACTCTAGTGTGTCATAAGTGTAAGTTCTACAAAGTGGGCAGTGCACAGGTAAATTTAAATCCTTCCTTGCTGTGTCAGACTGAAGATTGTGCTTTGTCTGGAGACACCTGTTTCATTTTCTGTTTTTCTATTTGTTACTCTGGAATTTTGGGAGAATAAAGAAAGGCTACAATTCCAGAGGGTGTCTAATGCCCTGGGGTAGACTTACAGCTGTTCTATGTACGCTGTTCTTGAAAACAGGAAAAGGTCAAATGTTTTTCTAAAGTGTTACTTCCTTTTCCATTTCTCATAATGGTAATTTTGGGCATTTTTACACGTGCTCCAGGGTGGGGGGACATTTTAATTAAACAGCTTTTGGGAGCTGCTTTAATTAAAATGCTTGCAGCATCTCATATATTCAGCATCCCATGTTTCAAAATGGCAGTGGGGGCTATAGTTAACAAGCTTTCCTTGTTAACTGCTGCTAACAAGCTTTACTGCTGCCATTTTGAAATGTGGGGGTGAATGCATGAGATGCTGGAGCATTTGGATTAGAAAGCTCCGGCAGACTCGAATATACATGTGTATAGGTGCTTTTTATTAATTAAAGTTCCAGATTCACTAAGTTTGCAGTAAATTTTAAGAGGGTCAGAAATAATAATACAGCAGAAGTTCTTACCTACACTGTGTGCTAGTTTCTTTCTACCTCTTAAATATTTTGATTCCCATCTATCTGACAGCATGTAGAAGAAAAACAGACAAGACTGACTGATTTACAGACAGTTTGATTTAACGGTATTATGTTAAGATAGCAAAAATGTATTATGTTAAGATAGTAAAAATGTTTTAAAGTATGTACAAACACCTATAGACGTATAAGTAGGAAAAAAATGTTCAGAGCTTGCATGGATCCTTCACATATTTGCTCCCACATACTCCTCTTTTTCTACTATACCTAATATTCTCTCCTATGGCAGAAAAAAACATGTTCCTTGAAGGTTTACAGGTCCAGGTAGTCAGATCCACAAGAGGATAATTCACAAAAAATGTCTTAGTAAGTCACCCTTCTGCTTAAAACCAGGAACTTTAGTTCTAGCATCTCAAGAAAATGCAGGAGGTAGAGTGAAGCTCTAGACGGGGACCTTTCTTCCTGAAAGATGTACCCTAAGCATTTTGGGCTTTGTAGCTCAAATCTAAACATCTACTCAGAGGAGCATCTACATGTGCAATTAGTGTACATAAATAAATGTTGAAGCTTATGTTCTAAAGTTTTTTACTGCTGGGCACGCTGTTTGAATGTGTGCCTGGGAGCAAATAAATCCAGAGTGTAGCTCTGGAGTGTATTCATGTGCAGCACATGGAGCCCAGTCAGAGCAGCCCCAGCTGGCAGGGGGCTTGCTTGCCAGCCTAGGGCTGCTACAACCAGGCTCAATGTACTATGGGAGGAGGGAGGCTGGCTGGGAGACAAAGGTGCTCCTGTGCAGGGCTAGCACCCTTGTACCCCAGCCAGCTGGTAAATGTCTATGGCTGTGTCCAGGGACCAAAAAAAAACCACCCCTACCCTGCAAGGTAGCAGCATGGGAAATGCCTAAATATCTGGTGTGTGGTGCTGCAGGTGGGTCTGCGGTGCTACATACTGCACAGTTTGTATTAGTAAATACAAGTACTACCTTGCTGTAGAGTTATTAATTTGTGTGCCCTAATAGGTGTAGATGCTGAGCTGTTTACTGTGCAGTTCATTAGGCAATTAGATGATTAGATGTGGCCAGAAATAGGCAGTAATAAAATGCAGATTTAATGAATTCTGTGCAAGAAACATCAGTAAATAGGCAGCTTGATTCTACTGCGATGTCTAAATGGTCCTAAGACTTACTACTATGTAGAGTATATTCAGATGCTACCACTGGAACAATTCAAAGTGTGATGATTATTTAGCACTGAATATTTTCTTGGTGACCACTAACACACCTGAATAAAAGTTAACAATACACTTCTCTCCACACTGCACTATTATGGCCAATATGGGCACCTGCTAATAGCCCTGTAGTTTCTCGTATTTGTATTCTGATTGGCATTTGATGTAACGTTTCACTATGACAGCTGCCAAGATAACATTTGTAGCCAATAACACAAATGAAAAGGTATATAAACTGTTTTGCTGCAGGTTCTGGGTT
Organism: Gavialis gangeticus; assembly: GCF_001723915.1. NCBI lineage: Eukaryota > Metazoa > Chordata > Crocodylia > Gavialidae > Gavialis > Gavialis gangeticus. The sequence continues at coordinate 65,634,596 of NW_017728994.1, read as the reverse complement.
TTTCCAGGATGTGCTTCAGACAGAGACTCTACAGAAAACAAAACAAAAAATGGTTGAAGTCAGTGGAAAAATTATCCAGTGCTTGAAGGAAATGCATTATACATTTTTTATCACATATTTTGATGCCTCAGTGGTGCCTTGGAATAGATTGCATGTATTGACCTTGTTGCAATGAGTTGCACTTGTGTTTTTTCATTTAAAAGCAAAAATAAACACAGAAAAACCTTTGTTATTTATTTCTCAGCAAGGTTACTCAACTACACTAGGCTTTCTAGCATTGCTCTGTCTCCATTTCTCTTGTTTCTCAATAGCTATGGTTTGTCTTTTTTGAAAAAAACCCCAAAACAGTTATTTAAAATTAGCTGTTGTTGATGTGTCACATTTGTCCTTTAAGGAGTGGTTCCCAGTAAGACTTAATATGTTATGTAATACTCATATAGTAACTGCATATTATGAATGAATGCTTGTGTCATTTCTTCTGTTAATGGTTTTAAGAGGAATGTTTAACATGGTATATCTGAAAAGCTAAGGTAAGATTATGGTACTAACTAATGCAACATTATATTAATGTTCTTCAGAAGGGTTTTGTGAGGATTTTTTAGTGTTTATTCAGTGCTTTAAAATCCTCTGCTTTCTTTGGGGCTGAAACAGTTGACAGTTCCTAATATATGGGGGGCCAATAGTCACCCACAGAAATAAACAGCAACAGGATTGAGTATATTGTAAATGCTGCTGGAATAAAAATAGAATAGTTATTATAATAATGTAAAGCACATATTCATATTACTATTCCTTTGTCAACAAGCCTAATGATTAACATATGGGATAAGGAGATCTAGACTTGGAAAGCATGTAGTATTTTTTAAATTTAAAATTTCCACATGAAAAGCTGGAGCCAAACATATAGCATAGGCTACTGTTGTGCCAAGCTTCCTAAAAATATCTCTTTCATGGTTTTAAACTGACCTACATTTGCCTCTCAGTACTAGTCCTGTCTCTGAAAAACAGTTTTGCCTTACTGTGTGTTCATTTTGTATGATAGATACATGTCAATGAGTCACACATAATCCATAAAATATACAGCTTCAATTAAAAGTTCTTTCTGTTGTTGTATTGGTTCCTCTACCCGCCTCCCCCCACAAGTTCCTATCCTTAGTAGTCTCTATTTTATGTGTTGTTCAAGATTTAACCTACCTTGGATTCAATAATATATGATTCTGATTGTAAACATTAAACGCTTTTCTGTAGAAATTGAACACTAATTTATGTGAGTAGAGTACTAGATGTAATGAAAATTATAGCAAAGATTAGATCTGAAATGTATAGTGTGTTGTTTGTTTGGTTTTTTTAATCTACACACTTTTTCAGGCAATGAGAGGCACGCAAACAGTCATTCTGTCTAAGAACGGTGTCTTGGTAATCATGATTTGATTTGAATATCTCAAGTCTTATTTTTGCATTGATAGCTCACCAGTGCTCCTTGTGGTGAGATCTAGTGTCTACCTAAGTACTCAGATGATCTATTTCTTTTTTCTTTAATGGTCATTGCTTGCAAGTCTTATACTGAAAGATAAGCCAATCTCTCAATTTTGAAAAGTACCTGTGAGCTTTTTCAAAACACAAATGAAATACTTCGTTCATCAAATCCTTTCCATCCTGATTCTATTCTCACTCTAATTTCACACTAATATGATTCAACTCACTTCAGCAGCATTACTCCTGATTTCTACCACGTGACAGCAACACACTGTCCTCAGTTTACATATCATGCTTACCTAAGTGATCTACAGAACTGCGATCTCGTTTCAGGCGGATGGGTCCAATCACGGCATTCGCTTTCCATTTGTATGAAGAAATATCTCTTTTCTGTCTAGGCGCACAGCCTTGAGTACAGCGAGAATTACTGTCATTGCTGTCACAAATTAAAACTTGACATTGGAGGTACACTGAAGCATGGTTTCTCAGGAACTTAAAGGCATTAAATTTGAATCTGCCATAGTGCTGAAGCAGTGGGTAGTTCATATAAGTATCGTCCTTAATACACCTGTAATACAATTTGCAGTTCTGTTTAAAGTGATCTACAGCAGGGGTCAGCAACCTGGATGAATCTAGCTGGCTGGATGAGTCTAGCTGGCAAAGAGTTTTTATCTGGCCTGCCAGGCATGACAAAATGATATTGTTTTCCCCCATGCAAATGCTGGACTATCTAGCAAGTGCTACCTCCAGCCTGCTGTTACTAAAAGGTTGTCAACCCCTGATTTACAGCAGTGTATAATCCATTTAATTAGCATGCTTAGCTGTATCAGGCCGTTAAACTAGGGTCTTCTTCCACCTACTGCTGATGTATAATTTCTTGATCTACCCCACAGAAGGCATGGAACCCTGATTCCTGTTTTTGTGAACAATACAGGAATGTTTTTGAAGTGGAGGTTTCAGGTAAAAATCAACTGAAGAAAATACATGGAGGATCTCAGAAATATAATTTACAGAAATTCAATTTTGGCCTGATTATATCCCATAATGACCCTTACAAAGGGAAATAGTTTGATGCAATTATAAAAACAATTGCAATACTATTTTACACATACAGCATGCCTATTTGTACATCTTAGTAAACAAATTATAATTTAATTTAGCTTCTTACCCATTTTGGATTAAGGCATATGTGGGTGATCCAAAATCAAGGTTGGGGGATGCCACACAGGTATCAACAAACACCAGAAGATCTGCATCGGTGGACTGAAGACTAACTTGAACAAAGAGGGTTTTGTTCAAATCTGTGTAATATGGAGAGTCCAGTATGGGCCTGGCAAATAAATTTGATTCATACAATGACATGCTAACGTTGTATCTACCAAGAGCACTTGAGTTTTGTATTATACCATCTTCCGATGCATAGAAAATTTCAACTGTTGAATTATTTTCTATTTCACACTTCACAAAAATCTGCAGGTTTTTTTGATGAGTGATGATCTCACCAGTTTGTGACGCTGCGATGAGGTTGGTGTAAGTAATTTTATTACCTTCCTTCTGCAAAAGAAAATACATAGAAAGCATTAGTATAAGCCATGCAGGTGTGCAAAAATATAACAGCTAGGAATTGTGGCACGGGTCGCAGCAGCAGCAGGGGCTGGGAGTGGTGGTGGCTGCCATTCCTGCACACCCTTTAAATGGGCACTTGGGACTGGTGCCCCCGTTACCTAGCCCTGCAGGTGTTAGCTACAAAACTAACAGAAAAATATGTCTTTCTTCCAGGTCTCAATACTTCGAAAAAGCATTGTAAACCAACATACAAGATAACTAGCAGCAAACCTACCATGTCTCAGAAATGAGGAACTGACCCCTAAAGGAAAACAGTTAAAGAATACCCCCAACCTTATCCTCAAACAGTATCTTTCTCAGAACCATCAACATGCGAATGACCCTCAGCTAACTGATGGAGAATCCCCAAATTCTGGGTCTTTGTCCTGCCGGAATACATACTGGCTGCAATGAGTGTTTAACACTCCCATTGCCTAATATAGTGTCATCACTGGAAATACAGACTAAAGGCAGAATCAAACACTGTCTTAGTAGTCATGGACACAGCTGAGCTCAGTCCTGGCTGAGATGGGACCTTAGTTTGGTTCCCAGGTCAGTTGTAGAGGGAAGAGTGGTTCTGCCTATTTCCAGTCTGAAAACCTGTAATCAGGTATCCAGCAAAGTAAATATATCATGAGCCTTTTTACACATACTTTCAGAAATGGTCACTTATTTTCTTTACCATTTTAACTGTTCCACAGCTGGTTAGTGGGAAGGAAAATATCACTGGGCTTGTTGAAATTGGTCTGCAAGTTGGATCATTCAACTGTAAATTATTTTCACTGTAGCCAAGTGAAACCAGGTAAGTGTCACTTAGAACAACTGTCATGATGTCTGAAGAACAAGTAAGGGATGCTGAGAAAACAAAGAACAAAGGAAGTTAATGTAGAATTGCTTTATATGTCTCTCAGTAGTTCATATGTGTTGACCTGAAATATCTCTTCTTTGGCAGAGGACAATCTGAAACTTTCCCTGCCTCTTGAGCAACAGCCTGCAACCCATCATTTCAAATTTCATGGTTTTAAGAAGTCCAGGACCGAAGTCAGGCATTTGCCCACAGAGGAAAGAGGCGAAGGGAACTCCTTTTTTTCCTCACCCACCCATGCATCCATGTAAGAGGCAGCCAGTTGGACTAGCATTGTTTTCAGAGCTCCAGGCAGCAGAAGGATTTGATGGTGAGCCAGAAGTCTATCAATGGACCCAGCTCCCCTTGCACTCACCACCAACAGCAGAGCAGCTCTAATGGACCAAATACATCATCTGTAGAAAAAGTGAGGACAGCAAAGGCAGTAAGCTAGAGTATTTGTTATTCTTCTGTTGCCCACAGTCCTAATGCCTCCAGGAACCACGTATGTGAATTCTGCTCCTTTCCCTTTCTAAAGAGCAAAGCACCTGCACATGTAGAAGATTAGGTCTTATAGAACTTTCTCCAATATGTATCAGAGGTTCTATTAAAACCAGGATTTATCAGGCTAACTTCTCCCATTATTGCAGAGGTGTTTAGTTGGCAGCAGGGCATTTGCAGCTGTAAGATTTTGTATAGGAAGGAATCTAACATTAGATCATAAATTTCAAATAAGTCATAGAGTATCTATTCTGAAGTCACCTCCTCTCCTGTACCAGGGAACAAACCTAGCACCATATTTTTTATATAACACAAATATGAACTTTACACCCTTGAGATGAGTGTCAGGCAGCAGGGCCAAAATCCCTAAAATAACATAAGGTAGAGTCATGAGAGATGTGTATTTGCATTTCAAGGAGATGTACAAAATGGGCACAAGGTGCACAAAAGAAAATGGGACTTACTGTTGGGCTTAGGATTTGGCAGGGGAATACTGGTGTAGTGCACAGAAAACCCTCTGTAAGAATTGGCATAATCTGTAGACAGTGCAATAGTCATAGTATTTGAAGTAGATTCGAATGTGGGCCGGCTGCGACCACAGACTTGTCCAATTAAACCAGACTTTGTGGAGGGGCCGTCGTAGATTGCAAGAAAATCAAATTTGCAGTTCGGATCTAGTTCTAGGCTGTATACACAGAGAATAATAATATTAATAATCATAATGAGTTTTAATAATATTACGAAGACAGGATAGAGAATACTGTACAAAGGAAAATGTATCTAAAGAATACCAATCAAGTGAAGTAGAAGAATTCTCAGTTACGTACGTCTTTCCTTCATCAAGTCTCTAAAATGTTATTTATACTAAGCTTATAATTGCTACTACAGGTACTAAGTGTACCAGTCCCTAGTAGAAATATAGGTCACCTGTGTAAATGGAGTTTTAAATTTGTGCAGGTGAATCAGTGGAGCTAGGGTTTTGAATTGCTTTTTCTGCACCAGTGTGGCTACACTGGTTACTAAAAACCTTAACATTGATGAGGCCTGAGCTATATTCAATGCATTTCCTCCACCGGCTCTTAAAGACTCCTACCAGTATTAGATACTGAAGAAAACCATACGACAGCACTAAGATAATGTATAACATTTTTGGAAAATTATTGTAATATAGTCTAATACTTGCATCATGGCGACTTTTGTTTAAAGGTGCTACGACGACCTAAACCTCTGCAAACACTTGTTGCTTCCTGATGATAAAAATGATGATTTTTAACAGAATGACAAAGAAGTCACTAGCTGTACACAGCAGCTACTTACAATAGGTCAGTAAATGTTAAATTTATCTTTGAGTTTTCTGCTGTTTGTATGTGCCAGACGCAGTATGTGAACTCTGGATAAGGTTTGGGGTAGTTGGGGCTGGTCAACGTTCCTTCAGGACTTGTAAGAAGACCCCCACAGTCTTCAGTTTCTGAAAAGAAGGAATGGATAGAAAAGCTAGTAATGAACAGAAATCAAAACCTAGGGCACAACAGGAATTAACTGTATTATTTCAGGGAATCCTACTTTCAAGGTCGAAGCACCTGTTCAGGTATTATGCATGCAGGCTGCTACATACTCAGGTTTGATGTCAGTTTTAAACTGCTGTTAGGACGTTATCACTTAAGAGCCAAAAGCTTTTAATGAAAATAATATTCAGTGAGGAGACCAATTCATTAATGGAAAAGAGTTCTCTTTTATGCATCAATGCATATTTTTATTAAGCTGAGGTCTACTGCAAAGTACTTGGTTTAGTTTTATCCTGTTTCCATATGAGCTTTGTTGATATTGACTTTATAGTATTAAAGTGAAAAGGATCCAGGGTATGTAAGAACAAAATGTCATTGAGGACAGACTGTGATGTAGGGCACAGTTCTAGGGAAAGGATAATAAAATGCACGCACCCTATCATAAGAGGAGATTGGGGAGACACTGGCCACATACACATGTTCATATCTTGTGGTGGAAAATTTCCACCACTCAAAATCCTTCTCCAGGAGAGGGAGCAGGCATTCAGGCTGAAATGGCCCCCTCGCTCCTGCTCCTTGTGTTTCCTGCAACTGGGTTGATCTTTGTCTGGGAAAACCTGCTATTCTTATGCTGGCGACTCTGGTATGAGAAGCCAAAGTAGTTGCAGTCAGGTTATTTTTGTTCCAGCACGGTCAATTTTGTGCCAGAATTAAAAGATGGAGTGTCTGCACACCCGTGGTTTCTACTGGGAGAGCTGTGATTCTCCTGGTAGCAACTAAACATCTGTACATGGCCACTACCTCAAAGAAATGTAACAGTCGACTTGGACATGTTCTATGCTCAAGATCATGTATGGACCTGAAGAGAAGACTTCTGAAGTTGAAGGTTTTTTATTTTGCAGACAATGAAATATCAAAATCCAAAATACAAGCTGCAAATGGAAATGAAGTATACATTTTTAACATGGATAGCTAAGCCCTAAAACAATTTGCCTAAAGATGAAGTGCATTTTCTGGAAAAGAAAATTACTAAAGTCTTAATCCAGCACCAAAGAATCAAAGGAAATTTGACCACTGATGTGATGAAAGCAGGGTCAAGCCCTTAAACAAGACAACATTTCTTTCTAAAAGATATTCTCTGGTTCAACTTGAAATTATGGCTTAATGCTAGAATTCATGTGGTAAATTAGCAAGACAGGGACATACGATACTTCCTTTTGCTAATTTTAAGAGATCTTACATCAGGACAACTCTTGGTGGGCTGAGGAAATCTGGACATGATTCCATTGTGATCCCATGAATATGTTTCACGGCATCAGCCCAACATTTTGGAGTAAAGCAGAACATTATTATGATAACAGGCAGCATTAAGACAGTGCTACTTCGACTGCTTTTCATACGACTTACTTGAGCCTGCTGGAAAGAAATAATAGAATGCAAAGATGCTCCGTTTAAGGTCCATGGAATCTGTTGTAACTTGAAAAGATAAACTGTTTGAAGAGGATTCAAATACTGGAACTGAGTCAATATTACTGCATACTTGTCCTAGCAGAGGTGAATTACTTGTGGGGCCATCGTACACTTTAATATTTTCCATTTCACAACTTGCATAAGGGTCAAGCCTGTTAAAACACACACAAATAAATAAGTAGAAGCCTCAGCATAACATTGATTCCATAAGCAATTTTGTGACAACAAAGACAATGATGTTCAGAGACAGGAGAGGCCTAACTCTAGCACTGAATATTCTGAAATTATTGCGTTAGGCTCATTACATATTTAAAAGAATTCTTCTCTATAATTATTCAAATGAAATGGAGCAAAGTACTAGGATGGTATTGAGAACAATTACTTACTGAAAATAGGAGAAAATGAGCCGGATGACTGTTTTCTGATCTCTGTATTTTCCAGGTACATTTTTCATTTGAATACAGATCAATTGGAAATGCTTTTCTCTCTTCCCCAAGACTGGCGCCACACCCAGCTGCATTCAGGAACAAAAAAAAAGAAAAACACAGCATGTATGGAGTTATCTTGTTTTGAAATTAGAGACCCTGCACTATACAATGCCACAGTTGTCTAAACCTCTTGACCTCTATAAACTCAGAGCAAAGACCATGATCAAGTTCTCAGGCAATTTCTCTTGAACACGCTGGAAGAATTAGATAATGCCTCCATTGAGAAGTTGTGTATGCACCAGACATGTAGCAGTCATGTCACAAAGACTAATCCAAAGCTTCCCAAAGACAATGGGGAGGTGTCTTTTGTGTCCAAGTGATTTCTCTGCTATCCTAAAGTGCCTATTTGCCATTTTGTGTGTAAAATGCTGATCCCAGAACTAGGTCTCCAAATTGACAATCCAATGGCTATCGTTGCGATTCTAACTGACCAAAGCACTTCACTTTAGATACCAATTCAAACCATCACTCTGAGCCCCTTACTTCAGGGAGTTTTACAGCTGAAGTATAGGTTTCCACTACTTGAATACAATACTCATATTAATATATAAAGCCCGATATCTAAAAATAAAACTAATCTGAAATTGGATTTTCTTGGGAGAGAGAGGCTTACAGCTATAGGCAACAATAAGTTTGGTTTGTTTCATTGATTATTTACAATTGAAACCTATAACAAAAAAACCAAATATCTATTAATGAGCAGCTAACTCAGATCACTAATAGCATAGGAAAACAGGGAAATTTTTTTTTTCTTAAATACAGATTAAACAAATATCATTTAACATCTAGCCAAGATTTGCAAGCTAAAATTTCTGAAGCATTTTAAGCAAAAGAGGATTTAAAAATGTTATCCATTTTAGTTTTTCATACCTTGCAAGTCTAGAGAGTTATTTTTAGCAAGAGATGAAGCAATTAATAGAAGCAAGAGAATGAATTGGCTGACCGCCTTCATTTTGAGAACGCTGGTAAGAATATGACCTGGTTGCTAACTCTTTATATACCGTCTTCCATTTCGTAACTGTTCTGTTGCATATAATCATCATGTTGTAGCTTTATGTACTTTTTATTTCCTTCAAATATAAGCAGTAGATACCAATGTGAAAGTAACAGGTGTCCTGAACTTTTTGTGCATTGTGGCATGGTTACTGATGAGGCTATGTATATTTGCTATTCAAAACCCAAGATGTTCAGATATAGTGACTTTTTTACGTAAGCAAATTATAATATTGGCCACAATTTTATTGGTATTCGGTCCTGGGTTCATTGAAGTTAAAAAGCATCTTTCCATTGTCCTTGGTAAGCACTGGACTGGGCTTTGTGACATTAATGTTACAAGCCTGATGTGTACACGACTTCTCTATGGAGGCATTATCTAATTCTTCCAACACGTTCAAGAGAAATTATCTGAGAACTTGATAATGGTCTTTGACATAAGTTCATAGAGGCCAAGAGGTTTAGACAAATGCACCATTTCCTTCCAGTTGGCTGTTTTTGTTACTGCACGGGAAGAGTATTTCTCCAGAAATTTTCAGAGTGCAGGAAATCTTACTTGACCAGAGACAATTTTGCGAATAAAGATGTTTCTGTCACTTTCCATTTGCAACTATCTTAACTGTGTATCTGAATGTCATTGACAGGGAGGGAGCTGCAAATTACATAAAGTTCTTTGTATTAATACAGGTAGGATTGTCTTATTTTTGTTGCACTATCATTGTCATAAAAACATGAAAAGCTAAAGCTCTGATCCTGCAACAATACCAAACTCCTTAGCCTACATCAGGCCTCAGATAACCAGAAGTAACTCACAAAAACAGTAAGTACAAATGAAACTACTCTGTTGAGACTAAGTTCAGTGTTGCATTACTCAGTTTACCTGAAGTCTTGCTGAGAAACACAGTGGCAATGAGGAGGTTCCCGGGATCATGAAAGAGTATGTCTTGGACCAAACTAAAAGGAGACCAGGGACAGTACAATTTTTGAAGGTCTTTCTTCTAGGTAGGCTTGGAACTACACACAAAGGCAATATGGGAAACTTCACTGAGCAGTATATGGTGCGTTTTTTTTAGAGGATACTGGAGCAGATTCAGGCCTGCTGGCACTGAACCTTGATGGAGTGCAGGCCATTAATGTTTTCTCCCTTACCAAGCTGTGAGAGCACCTTCAGCCCTGGCACAGTCTATGAGGTCTTCCATAATTCACACCTGAAGCACCACACACTTCAAAGGGGGCAAGAGCACTACAGGAGGTAGATGGAGAATAATAGGAATCCACGGTTCATGCCTTAGCCTGATTTCAAATAGTCCAAAGATAACCATAAGATAACTGAGATTTCAGAGGGTTTACAAAGTTTTGATCACATGTCGCATCACTGTTCAGACCATATCAGATGGAATATTTCTTTTGAATTTCAATGTCTCCATAGGTCAGGTAGCCCCGCTCGTTGATTGGCCAGCTGCGATATGGGTTGTAGATGCTGGGGTAGGCAGGCTTTGTTTGCTGGATGTGTTTGAACATGGCCTGTCCTTGGACAGGCTTCGTCTGGGGCAGGTAACATAGCTTGTCCAGCTGTTGACCTGGCCAGAATCTATTGTTTTCAGTCTTGCAGTAACGGGTAGATGTCACTGGCAGTTGTCTGCAAAACAAAATACGGTCAGTCATCAACTACAGATTTAGCTAATGCCTTTCACTTAACCAAATCAAACTGCTACCCAGAGACCTGAGGAAGGATCCTGTGGTACCCAAAAGCTTATCTGTGATCTTCCCAATTACACAGTTCATCCAATAAGAGAGATCACCCACAAAAAGGCCTCACTTCTTTAATTTTTCCTGGATCATCATGGCCAGAACATCACCCCAAATTGTTGCTAGTCATTTTCCCTGCTTCTGTTCAATGGTGGGTGGAAGCTGGACAAAATTCATGTCACTTGTAGTCAGCAACTCCTAAGGCTTTCTGGGGCCCTACCTGCAGACAGCTTTGCTATGCTAACTCATGCAGATGCCCAGTGAAATTATTGTTACATAGATTTGTTAGATCCCAGTGAGAAGGTGCTCAGGAATATTCTACCATACGCTGCTTGCCTACCTTCCCTGAAGTCAGTCTTACCTTAGACCACTAATGGTCTGGACTTCACTGTAGACCCAAATATAATTTTGATGCCAAAATAGGGCTGCCCTTCTTTTCTGTAGTTTATTAACATGAGAAAAGCTAATCTGAAGAGCTATCAGTCTCAGGGGTTGTCACAGTGCTCATCATTATGGGATCGAAGCAAGAGGGCATTAAGAAAGGGAAAAGTATATGTTACCTTTCCAATCCGTTTCTCCTCAGCCCTGCATCTGATGCTCTGCTGGTTCTCAAGAGGTCCTTGGCTGTGTTGCCAGTCCCAGTCTGGATCTCAGGAAATCTTACCCTTTTTTCCTTCCTTCTAGAGCTCTTCTTAGTGGGACTGCAAAATTCAGAATAAAGTTAGAGCAAGCAAAGTGTCTTCTTTTTTTGAAAAAGCGGGTATCAGATAGTTTAGGCCCCAAGCTTAGGTTTTAAGAGTGCTTTATTTTTCAAAAAGTAAACACATGCAAATGGCACAATGAGGGTTTGACTCATCTCAACCGTTTCAAGGTCAAATCTGCTCAGTCTAATGGAAGGGTTATTGGGGCTAAGAGTGCAACTTGGGACTTGAGAAGACAGCTAGATCTGCGGGAGTTTCTGCATCTTTCTGCAAGAAATATCCTACACTTGGTTCCTGCGCTTGGCTCCTGAGGAGTTTTGTGGATAACAAGTCAGAACACAGTCCACAGACCAGGTCAGTCGTGACAAACTCAGTTCTAGAGATGGGTGGCATATGAGCACCCCAGCTATCTAAAACCTGGTCCCTTTTCTTGTCCCATATCAAGACCATCCATTCTCATGGAGCACCCATGAGGAAGACCCTTGAAGAAACCATTTGGAGGAGGATGAGTTCCAATTTCCTTCTAACCAGTATCTCCCTCCTTCCCTGCTAATATTATACATAGTGTGGTGCAAACCTTTGGAATTGCCAGTAAACTTCAGGTGTAATCCATACGGTTTCGTCGTCATCTTCCGTATCTGTATCATATGGTCTAGCCAAGAATGCAAAACGACAGTCATTTACAAATAAATGAACACACCATGATGTAAAGTTCAATCATTTCAACCATTTCAAGGCCAAATCTGCTCAGTCTAATGGAAGGGTTATTGGGGCTAAGAGTGCAACCCCAGAGTTGAGAGGATAGCTAGATCTGCGAGAGCTTCTGCATCTTCCACAGCAAGAAATATCTTGCAGGTGGCTCTTGAACAATTTTGTGAACAACAAGTCAGACCACAGTCCACAGACCAGGTCAGTTATGACAGACTCACAGTTGTACGGATAGGTGGCACATGAGCACCCCAGCTGTCTAAAATATGGTCCCTTTTCTTGTCCCATGCCAAGACCATCCATTCTCATAGAGCACCCATGATGAAGACCCTTGGAGAAACTACTGATGACTCTGAAACTCATGCTAAGCTTGGGCCTACTCACAAAAGTTCAAAGACAGAATAATAATGCAAACTGCATATTGCAAGAGGATGCGAGTTCATTGCTAGGCCATCTAAGAAGGAATAATGAAGTATCTCTTCCAGCTTATCTTGCTATATTCAGAATGATTTCACGCAGACTCTTAGTTGTCTGGTGTGTAACCATATGAAATTTCTATCCTTGATTAATTAGTATGGTAAATATTTCTTTTGCGACTAACTCTTGTTTATGTGCAGGAAGCGACATTATCCATATGTAATAGATGTCTCCTCCTGATTTAGTATGTTTTTCCTGGCTGTTAATCAGTTTCTTGATATGTTTCAAACTGGATAAACTCTTGTTACTGAAGAAGGTAACTCATTCAAATTAAAAATTTCTGATAACCAGTAATGAGCAGGATTTTCCTGTCAGTTACTGCTTGGGACTCTTTCTTGATTTACACAACTAAAAAATGCCTTGAAGATGAAACAGCAGACAGCGTGTGCGCTTCAAGAGTGAGAAATCTCTCTGACACCAGGTGCCCACGCGCCCAACTTACTTGAGAAGTTGAAGAGAAACAGACCACCTCTTCGTCACCTGTTTGGTGAGAAATCATTACCTTATGGGTAATTACTAGACTTTGATTTGGTTTGGGCTCACTTGACTTGATTTTAAATACTTGTAGTAAATAAAGCCTTTCTGTCACTTATCGAACGAGGTGTCGTGTCATCATCCCTGGGCTAGTTGGGAATCCTAGGTTTTTATTGCTAACAACTACTTTGAGGAAGGTGAGTTCCAACTTCCTTGTAGCTAATATCTCCCTCCTCTCCTGCCAATATGCTAACTGCTATTGCACAAACCTTTCTAGCACATATCTTTTAGATGACATCCACATGGCCTGAGCTTCATATTGTTTCATCTGTATATCTTCTAGGCTAGCCAAGAATGCAAAACAACAGTCATTTACAAACAAATGAACATACCATAGAATAAACAGCTCAGACTGGGGGCTCTTTGGGAAAACATGAATCTTTCTACAAGTTAATATGGTAGCAGGTGAATCTGTGAACCTCTGTTAATACCGATAATGGAAAATGGTGCATTGGGGAAGCATACTGAATATGTAAGTACATGGGCTAGACATCCTGTTCCAGGCAGGTTTCCACACTGCACACAACTCCATGCTGCCTAGGAAGAGTTGGCATCTGTGCAGCATTTTTCAGGTTCAAAGCACTGGACTAATGACCTATTACTCCCAGAAGGCAGGTGGGTATGTCACATTAGTTTTCATTTGCAATCTTGTGCAGTGACACTGATGTAACTGAGAGGAGAGAACAGTCCATGAACCATCATGATCTGCCCCTGGGAATGTCCAGGTGTTTCATACCAGCACATTCTCCCCCACCCTGTCGATCATCAGCTGCTATCTCATGTCTCACCAGAAGGGACAAAGAGAAGGGATTTAAAGATGACAGCAACAGTTTCTCCACTCTAGGGGCCCCCATATTTCTCTCGCTTGCATCCATGTGAATGGAGTAACTGCAGAGAAGTCACTGCAGGTGCACGGGGGTTAAACTAGTGCCCATGACAGGAGAATTGAGCATGCTGTTTGTAGGGCCTCCCCTTGGGCCATGAGGGCCAGCTGTGAAAATGTCATGGGAACCAACATGGCTTCTGGCTCTAGCATCCATATGCAGTAAGACAGAACCCAGGACCAACATTTTTCCCTGCTTCCCTAAACCTCCCAAATGTCTGTGAGCATCTTGTACCAGCACTGCTAAAAATGATTATACAGCCAGTTGCAGGGTCCATTCGTGTTCGGCATATTACATGCCAAGTACAACTTAGACAGGCTGTGCCCCCAGAGGGTCTTATAGTTGGAGAGACAGGGGCAGCAGAGGAATAAAGGCACAGAGGAACAAAGGGTTTGTCCCAGCTCCCACAGCTGAGCAGCCACAGGGCTTAGAAGAGAAGCCAGAGTAATGTGCAGACAAAATGTTTATAAGGCACCAGTGTAAACAGAGTAGTGGGCAGATGACATGAGCACCCTAACCTGGGGTAACTTCTCCCCAGGGCACCTGTTTTTTAAGACTACTAGAAGCTCCCCTGCCACCTTGTAGCTAAGTGCAGTAACAGCTGCGTGCTGTGGGAGCTTCTCTAGGATAGTTGCTCCTCTCTCTTGGATGGGGTTAACATAACTCTGCCTGGGGGATGTGCCTGCCTGTCCATGCCCCAAGCCTGCTGGTTCTTGCCTTCCTTCTAGATCCCATAGGTGCTGAGACTGTGTGCTATGATGACAGAGGATCTTAAAAAAAAGTGGGTCCATGCCAATGGCACAGTGAGAGTCTGACTTTACATCTCAACCATTTCAAGATGTCAGACCAACCTGGTGGCCTTCTACGACCAGGTCACCAAATCCTTAGATGCAGAGGTAGCAGTGGACATAGTCTTTCCGGACTTTTGGAAGGCCTTCGACACTGTCTCTCACCTCGTTCACATTAAAAAACTGGGGGACTGTAGTGTCAACACCTACACAGTCAGATGGGTCACCAACTGGCTGGAGGGCTGCACCCAGAGAGGGGTGGTGGACGGGTCATTTTCGACCTGGAGGGATGTGGGCAGTGGGGTCTCCCAGGGCTCAGTCCTCAGGCCTGCACTGTTCAACATCCTCATCGGTGCCTTGGACAAGGGGGTAAAAAGCACCCTGTTCAAATTTGCTGATGACACTAAGATGTGGGGGGATGTGGGCATGCTAGAAGGGAGGAATAGGCTGCAATTGGACCTAGACAGGTTACAGGGGTGGGCAGATGAGAATAGGATGGGATTCAACACTGACAAGTGCAAGGTGATGCACCTGGGGAGGAAGAACCAGCACCATACCTACAGGCTGGGGAACTCCCTTCTCATCAGTGCAGAGGCAGAAAAGGATCTTGGAGTCATCATTGATGCCAAGATGAACATGGGCCGGCAGTGTGGGGATGCAGTCAGGAAGGCCAACCGCACCTTGTCATGCATCCACAGATGCATCTCAAGCAGGTCCAAGGAGGTGATCCTCCCCCTCTGTGTGGCACTGGTCAGGCTGCAGCTGGAGTACTGCCTCCAGTTCTGGGTGCCGCGCTTCAGGGCGGATGTGGACAACATGGAGAGGGTCCAGAGGAGGGCCACTCGCATGATCAGGGGGCAGCAGGGCAGGCCCTACGAGGAGAGGCTACGGGACCTGAACCTGTTCAGCCTCCACAAGAGAAGGCTGAGGGGGGATCTAGTGGCCAGTTACAAACTAGTCAGAGGGGACCAGCAGGCATTGGGCGAGTCCCTGTTCCCCCGAGCACTACCAGGAGTGACTAGTAATAGCAGTCACAAGCTGGCAGAGGGTAGATTCAGACTAGACATCAGGAGGCGCTACTTCACGGTCAGGGCGGCTAGGATCTGGAACCAACTTCCAAGCGAAGTGGTGCTGGCTCCTACCCTGGGGGTCTTTAAGACAAGGCTTGACAATCACCTTGCTGGGGTCGTTTGACCCCAGTACTCTTTCCTGCCATGGCAGGGGGTCGGACTTGATGATCTGCTCAGGTCCCTTCCAACCCTACTAACTACAAAACTATGAAGATCAAACCTGCTGAGTCTAATGGAAGGGGCTAAGAGTGAAACCTGGAACTTGAGAGCTAGATCTGTGGGAACTTCTACATCTTCTGCAGCATATTCCTGCACTTGGCTCCTGAAGAGTTTTGTGGATAACAAGTCAGAACTTGTGACAGACTCACAGTTCTAGGGATGGGTGGCACATGAGCACCTCAGCTGTCTAAAACCTGGCCCCTTTTCATGTCCCATGTCAAGGCCATCCATTCTCATGGAGCACCCATGACAACAACCCTCAAAGAAACTACTTTGAAAAGGATGAGTTCCAATCCCCTTCTAGCCAGTATCTCCCTCCTTCCCTGCCAATATTTTACACTGTTACACAAACCTTTCTGGCTCATCTTGTTCAGATGAAATCCAGGCCTTCTGCTTCTCTTCTTGTTCCCTCTGTGTATCATATGGGCTAGCCAAGAATGCAAAACAACAACCATTTACAATTAAATGTATACACCATGCTATAAATTTCAGCAGTTCAGACTGGGGTCTATCAGAAAACCTTCATCTTCCTACAAGAGAATAGCTCCTCCCCAGGGCAGCTGTTTGCTAAGGATATTACAAGCTCCCCTGCCACCTTGCAGCAAGATGTAGTAACACCTGCCTGCCGTGGGAGCTTCTCTAGAAGAGCTACTCATCAGTCCAAAAGGGGGTTAGCATTACTCCATCTGGGACATATGTCTTCCTGTCCGCGCCCCACACCTCATGGCTCTTGTTCACCCCCACTACAGCCTGTAGCTGCTGGGGCTGCATGTTGCTATAAGAGTGATCTTAAAAAAACAACAAAGAAAACCTCTTTGAACAAACCCATATATTGCCTCCTCTTCCACTTTCCAGGAGCGTTTTAATACACCTCCGCCTGTCCAAGGGTGCACCTGGAAGGTTCCTCCACCAGGTATAGGGTTATAGTAAGCTCCTGGCTGCCGAATCTTTAACATGTGTTTTCCTTCTTTTATTATTCTGTCTCCTGGGTGCAGCAGGACTGTTAGGAAAAACACAGTCAAATCTCAGGGGTAGCAACAGTGTGGCCCACAATGTGCTGAGCAGGCTGGGGGAGGTACAGGAGGGCTAACATCAGTGCTTGGTGTCTGGTGCCGGGCAGGCAGACACTGTGAAAAAGCTCCTCCCTGCTAGCACTTTAGTCCGGATCTACAGCTCTCCTGCTCAGCCAAGTCCTGCCTCTCTCTGCCCAGGTCTGTGCAGCTCCTTCTTCCACCTGCAAAATTAGCACCTCTGAGTAATTTAAAA
>NW_017728994.1:65606085-65612318 GCF_001723915.1 Gavialis gangeticus | reverse complement strand
TTCTTCCACCTGCAAAATTAGCTACTCTTCTGATCCTCATCCCCTCCACACAGCTGTGCAACCAGCAGGGCCAGGGGGCTGTTTTCTATTTAAACTATTTACTAGGTTGGGACTGGCCCTCAGTGTTTACAAACAGGTACAAAAGTGGTACAACACTGATACAAAAAAGGTTCAGAACCACTGCCTTAGAGAATACCCACATAAACCAGGCATCTGGGCTGGGGAAGAAACTTCAGCCTGCATCATTAAACACATTCACACCCAGCCCTGGGTTTTCCTTTACCTTTCGCCAATGTGTCCTCAGTGACTGGGATATTTTGCTCTTTGCACAGCTTGACACACCGTACATAGCTCTGGTGGGCTACCTGCCGATAGCGGTTAACGGATTCTGCTACTTCCCCCTCCATCATGGATGGCAGGCAGTGGTCATCAACAGCTCTATCTCCACATCTCACCAGCCGACACTGTTCTGCCCATTCAAGTGGATTCACTGTCTTCCACACCTAAAGGGGATGTTTCTGTTAATGCACTTAACAAGCCCAAGGAGGTAAATGAGCCAGCAGGCATCACCCCCTCTTCGAGAGGGAGTGATGTGTGCTGGTACCAGTCACAGAAGCCAGGACTCCATTCGCACTGCTGTGACAATGCTGCTGGCCAGAAAGCGGAACGGCCAAGACTTCAAGACATGCCCTTGTTTTGCAAGCTGGTTTAGGTCTTCAGAAAGCAGAAAATGTTCAGAGTTTCCTGTGATCCGTGGCTTTTTCCCTCTGGTGTTTCCTAAACTAAACCTGTCCCCTGAACCTGCTGCTTAGTGAAAGTGTGAATCTGACAGGATCAGCTTCACTGAGGAGCTACCTGGTCCTCAGGGAATTTGGCTTGAACTACAGCCAGGGCTCCTGGGATCCTGATTTCTCTGCTTGAAAGTCCACATACACCTCTGCTCAGGAGCCACATCCCCCAGAAAGCCATGCTTCCCTACTCTGGGGTGGTCCATTTGTTCTGTCCTGAGCCATGGCCCCTGGAAGCAGTGCCCTGAAGTGCCCCTGGCTCTGAGGCACTATATAGTCTGTGTTGGAGCTGTGGACCTGGCAGAACAGAAGACCCACCCTGGAGGGAGTACCTGCTAGAAATCCAGGCACGGTTCCATGGGATGCTCGTCTTGGCTTCCAGGACAGTTTACTGAACCCAAGACATTTCAGACAAAGCACTTCCAGCTCAACTCACTGGCATTTACCTTTTGATAGGACATGCCCAGCTACTTTTGCTATGACTCCTGTCCCAGGGGACTCTGCAAGCCAGGACTCTAATGAGCAGCTCCCAGGGACCAATGCAGCTTGGGGTGAGGAGCTAAATCAGAGAGTCTGAAGAGATGTTTCATGTGTTTCCTGGGCCTTCTTGTGCCCATCTTAAAAAATAAAAGGACCAGAACTACTTTCCTGTCTCACAGGGTCCTGGGTAGCAGGTCTGAGACCTTGATTGATTGTAAGGGGTATGAAGATCCTCAGGGGAGGGGGACTGTACATCAAAGGGGCAGCAAACACACGCTACCTTCTTCAATCGCCTCCACTCTCGATAGTGCTTGCCAACCTCCTCGATATCTTCATCTGTCATAGGCCTGCACTCTTCAGTGTTGACAGGAGGAACTTCTAATAGTGTTAACTTGCTCAGCTCTGCGGCAGAGGTCACTTCAACAGTATAGGCAGTAGCTTTCTCAATAAAATTGAGGAGACGTTCTGCAGAGTGACAGGAAAGAGGGAAACCATGCTCTGATGTAGCAGGAAGAAATAGCTGAGCTGATCAAAGCTCAGAGAGGGACCCTCAGCTGGGACCCTCCAGATCTCCTGGAGTTTTGCTTCCAGATTTGAAACTAGACCCCAATTTTATATCCTGGGCCAAGCTCTAGACTGGAAGGATTGCTCACAACACTCCACTGCTTTGCAAACAAGGATGGAGTAGCTGAATCATGGGAAAAATACTTTGCTACTAATGGTAGGACTTGATTCACTGTCTCAAAGGATTGGAAACATCACTGTCCATGTACTAGGAGTGAGGGAACTGAGTCACAGTGACAAATTGACTTGTCACACAGTAAAGTGCTGCCTGGAACAGAATGTGTGTCTCCTGACCTCCCATCTAGTCCCCTTTCTGCTGGACTGGGTTGTTTCCCTCTTTTAGGGATAACTCATTTAACAGTAGATAACAGGATGTTACCAGGGAGTATTTCTGTATGTTAACAAGATAACAGAGTATGCCTCAAAATGCCCAGTGTGGGAGGAGCTAAGTGCTTGAAGGGGTGAGGGGGGAACATCAGAAAAGACCTCTGAAAATTTTTGCAGCATCTTGGATTTCACTGAAAGCTATCCAAGTGTGGCCCAAATATTACAATGCATAACTGGCTGCCAGAGTTGGTAGAGAGCCTGAAACGCTTGCTCTAAAGTATGAACCAGTCAGTTCATTTCAGTGGCTGGTAACTCAGGAACCAAGGGTGAGATTCAAAATGTCATCTTTATTAATTATTTCAAAGCATATGAGAAAGGAGAGGAAGGATCATACCATAAAAATTTTAAATATGAGTGAGCCTTTAATAAGTAAAGAAAGGCCCTCCTAAATGGGGCCTTGACTTGGAAATGCTGCTTTGCTAGCAAAAAAGCAATTAGTATAACAGAGTCGCTATAAAACTTTTCTGCTCTCTCTGACAAATCTAATACATGCCACTGGACTAAATGGACCTGTCAGATCCAATATAGCAGCTCCCATGCTGCCAGGAATGCTAACTCCCTTCCCACTAGTGCTCCCATCTCTGTACCTTCATGCCTGTCCCTGATATAATTTTGCAAGGCTGGCATCCACATCCTTTGACACTTGACAATATCTTCACTGCATACAAAATTCCTGGGCTTTGGTGCTGATGTAGTAAGATAGATGAATGCATCTTCCAGCTCCTTATCAGTGATAGGGACACCAGTCTGACAACAACAGAAAGAGGCTATAAACACGCATGCCAAAGACTGGTTACAGACCAGCAGGGAAGAGTTGTGCGATTGCTCAGTGCCTGCTGACCAGGATGGTGGTCTGGGAAAGAGAAGGGGAGTGGGAATTCAGACCCGTGTGTTCTAGTCCTTGCTTTACCATGGAGATGCTGTGTGACTTTGTGCATGCACTGTAGTCACATCTACACAGGTTATGGAGGTGCTTCTCCCAGGGGTGGTCAAGGCCTAGATGCACCTCAGTGTGAATAAGCACAACTGAGGGCCTGAAGCAGCATGTTTGAGAGCACTGCTGCTGGGTGTGGTACATTTCTTGTGCAGAAGTGGCTTTTGCACCTCTGGGCCTCAGTTTCTCCATCTCCAAAATGGCTCTGTTGTTATTGCATGTGGTGGTTATACCCAGAGGACTCCCAGCTGGGGCTGAGGCTCTGGAGTGGGAGGCACTGTACAACCCCTTTGTAAAAGACAGTTCCCTAGGCAAAAGGTGGAAAGGAAAACAAGTGAAACAAAGTGAAGTAGTTTGCAGAGATCAGGTCAAGGGTAGAATCCAGCTATCCTGAATCCTGATCCACCACCCCAAACCCCTGGCACACACTTGCCTCTTTGGTCATCCAGACCTGCCTCACCTCATGGGTTTTGAAGGCTAATCAATGGTCTGGGAAGCCTACTGTTGTCAGGGCAAAGTCAGACTGCTGTGAAAATCAGCACAATCAGCCAAGCAGCCCAGCTACTGAGCTGTGAACTTCTGTGGATTGCATGACTAGCTTCCATTCCCCACTGAGATGCACTCTAGATGTCTCTTTGGGCATCCAAATATCCCCCCGAGTCTCTACTTCCCCCCTCCTGCAGACTCCCCCAACTCATACCCTGAGATCTCAGAAGACTGTTTCCCCAGGGATCATATCTATATCAATTTAACCAGGAGCGTTGGGAGAGGAACCACTAGAAGAGGAGCTCTTCCTGTTAAGGATTCATCCCTTATCATTGGCTTCAGCATATCTCTATCAGTGGACCTGGAGCAAAATTTCTGTGGTGCGTGTACAAGCTCTTCTCTACTTACCGCCTGTATAACTTTAAAGAATTCTTCTCTTGTGATATTCTTACTTGTCATCTTTGACTTTTTGAATAAGTCTACCATCCTGAGCTTCTTTTTGCGCAGAAGGTAGAGCAGCAGTACGAGGGCATGAGGGTAGGGAACATTGATCACAGGGACAACGCCTTTCCGACAGGACTGGCGTCTCTTGGGTGGTGGGGACTGAAAGAGATAGAAAAGTGGAAATAAAGCACAAAATCAGCATCCTCTACATGAGGACATTCACCTGCTTTCCTGGCCCAAGTCTGAGAGAGCTCTGGGGTACAGAGATATAGTTATCAGTTGGTGGAAATGGCATCATTCCATTGCAGCTATGGGAAGGATCTTGATTTCTATCAGCTGACAACTAGACCTGATATTTCCTATACCCATCAAGTTAACCTTATTCTGGATGTTGTCCTTCCTCAGAGGCCTCCAGAAGGAGAGGGAACTCCTGACGTGGGGGGCAACCCTATTTCTAAGGTTGTTCTTGCCTGCTCCTAACACCCCTGTTTCTCCATGTGGACCCTGAATAGTGCAGGGCTGCAGATGGAAGAAGCTAGGATGAGGCTGGAACATAAGGGGAGCAGGGGTTTAGTAAGGAGGCAGAGGATGTCCAAATGGACAGCCATAGGCCCAGGGGATCTCTGAAGAGCCCGGGCATTTAGGCATAGACCATGGAGGGTATAGCTCAGGGGCGGGCAAAATACAGCCCACGGGCTGGATCTGGCCTGCTATGCAATTTCATCTGGCCCGTGGGTGCCCACCAATTAATTGTACCCCATCCAACTTGCATGCTTCATTCCCACCCTCCTGCACAGGAGGGCCCTGGCCAGCATGCACAGCATCTGAGCAGGGCTGCTGCTGCCACTGCTGCCACTGCTGGGGGACCTGCTTGGCTTCCCCGGCCTCTAGTGGCTCCTGCTTCTGTCTCTGCTACAGCACTTGCTCCGGGCAGCAGGTAGGGAAGCTGCAGATGGGTGGGAGTGTGGAGCACGGGGCTGGTGGGAGTGTGGAGCCCAGGGCCCGCTCCCAGTGGGGTGATGGGAGCACAGAGCTTAGGAGGGCAATGTGTGGGTGTGTAAGGGAGGGTGGGGGATGTGGGGACCCCCCCACACACTCCCTCCCCATGATGCACAGCCCCTGCTTCTGGCAGCAGCGGCAGCAGTAGGCAGTGGGCCCTTGGGGTGTGCTTGGCCTGCATAGGCACAGCCATGGGGTGGTGTGTGGCTCCAGCCAGTTCCAGGAGCTGCACGTGGTGGCAAGGAAACTGGCCAGGCTGGCCTGCCTCTATCGCATAGGGCTCAAGTGCAGCTCCTGGCACTCGTGCAGCAGCAGGTGGAAGCCCCATGCAATGGAGCCAGCTGCCTTCCCTGCTTCTTGCCACCACATGCAGCTTCTGGGACTCCTCCGGGAAGCAGGGGGAGAGGCTTCCTACCACTTCTGGCGAAGTCCCGTGAGCTGCACATGACAGCAGGGAGTGGGGCAGCAGCTAGTTCCATTGTGTGGGGCTTCCCCACAGTGACACACTAATGCCGGAGCCGCACCTGAGCCCAGCATGATAGAGGCAGGACAGCCTGGCTCCGCTCCTTGCCACTACATGCAGCTCCTGTAACTAGCTGGAGCTGTGCAGCACTTTGTGGCTGAGCCTGCACAGGCCACGAGCACCCCAAGGGTCCACTGCCTGCTGCTGGCATGAAGGGCTGTGCACCATGGCGGGGTTATGTAGGGGGGGTCCCGAAACACCACACTCCCTCAGACCCTCCCCACACCAACACGCTTCCCACATCCCCCCCAC
Source organism: Gavialis gangeticus (assembly GCF_001723915.1). Taxonomy (NCBI): domain Eukaryota; kingdom Metazoa; phylum Chordata; order Crocodylia; family Gavialidae; genus Gavialis; species Gavialis gangeticus. The sequence continues at coordinate 65,606,461 of NW_017728994.1, read as the reverse complement.
TCTCCCACATATACACACAGCTACATCCCCTCACAACCTCCCACCCACACCCCACCATACACACATACTCACCCCCACAACCACACCCCACACACTCCCCCACAACCCCCCCCTCACACAACGTACAAGAGTAAGACTCTATTTTTCAGCTACTATGCAATCACCTCTATATATACTAAGCAAACACACCTAAATCAGGACAAAAATATTTTTTTAAATAAAATTAAAATATGTTACAGTGGATGTTTGACTTTTAGTATATGATTTGTTTTTTTTCTGGTTCCAAGATGGTAACCAGAGGGATGTGGACAATATGGAGAGGGTCCAGAGGAGGGCCACCCGCATGATCCGGGGACAACAGGGCAGACCCTACAGT
>NW_017728994.1:65595862-65605770 GCF_001723915.1 Gavialis gangeticus | reverse complement strand
TCCCGCCCTGGCGGGGGGTCGGGCTAGAAGATCTACTAGGTCCCTCCCGACCCTTAATCTATGAATCTATGAATCTATGAAACCCCCCGCACCCCAAAGAGGTATTCCTGGGGACAAGGGGAGGGACTGCCAGTGGCAAAGGTCAAGGGCTAGGGGATGGGATTTCTGGCCTACTATTTCTGTGAGTTCTGTGTGTATTGAGAAAAATTCAAGGACCTATGACTAGGGTGACCATATGTCCCAGCTTGGCTGGGCCGGTCCCGGATTTCATAGGCTGTCCTGGCTGGTTGGTTAGAACTGAAGCAAAAGTCCCATATTGGTGCCACCCTGCCTGCAAGTGCCCTGGCTGAGCATGGCTCCTTCTGCCTGGGGTGGGGATTGCCCACAGCAGGATGGCATCAGGGGAGGGGACCAGGGCTGGGTCTCAGGTACCTGCATGGAGCAAGCTGGGCTGGTGGAGCCAGAGTGGCTACCTGCTTCCACCAGCCTCATTCCCTGCTGCTGCGGCTACTGCCAAGGCCCTGGGCTGCCAGTGGCAGTGGGAGGGTGCCAAGTGGTTGCACAGAGCAGGTTGGCAGAGCCTGGGGGCACCACATAGAGGCTGCTCCCACCTGGGTTCAGCCTTTGCATGCAGGGGATGGAGCCTGGCTGCAGGTCTACATGCTGTCCTGCTCTGCCATCAGGGCTTCTGGGAGCCACAGGGTCAGGGCTGTGTGTGCATGTGTGTGCATCCATGTGGAGAGCTGGGTGCAGACACACCGTGTGTTTATGGTGTGTGTCTACTGACCCCCTTCCCTCCCCTCTCAGACCAGATTTCCCTAAAATTATTATGGTCACCCTACCCATGATTAACACTAGCACCTACAGACAGGGAAATCTTTCCACACTGCTGCTGGTCCCTGCTGCACAACCACATTTATTAACCAAACCCAATGAACATGAAAGAGCAGTTTGGCTTTCAACCACCATGGTGTGACTTTCCAAAGGACAGAGGGATGCAGCACATCCTTACCTTGAGGTCGTCGGGCTCTGCTGGCTGGCTTTCAGCCTTACTCACTGGTCTGGACGCCTTGATTTTTTCCCATTTTTCTTTTTCTTGCTTATTGAGGGGAACCTTGTACTTGAGTCGTTCTTCAAAGTCCTCAGAGCCCTCCACCTCAGCGTTCAGCCTTCTTCTTTCTAATATCCAAGCATCAAATTTTTGGATTTTTTCTTCTGTATCCGACTCGTCTTCAGGAGCCCCCGGACTGACTTCAGCTTCCTGTTTGGGTGTTGCTTCCTCCTTTTGACAGACCACTGAGGGCTGAGCTAATTTTAAACATGGATATGGTGGTCTTGGCATAGGTGGGGCAATGATAATACGCCGGGGGCATTGGGGTGGCCTTAATCCATGTGCATGGAAAGACCTTAGATACGCCTTTCGGGACTTGGATTGTTTAAACCAGTGAGGCAAGATCAGCGTCTGAGTGGCATCGGCAGTGGTTTCAGACAAATCTTCCTCAGTCACGGTGCCATCATTACTAACAGCTGATGGAATTGCTAGGGAAGACGCCACTGAATCCTCATGCATTTTTCTTTAGAATATTCCTGTGATCCAAGCAGCAAGTAGCACGGTGAGCTGAAAAGGGATGTGATTAGTGGAAGGAAAATTGAAAAAAAACCCGACACTAAAAAAAATAAAAATGCACTGCAGTTTTATACAGCATATACCCAGAAAGAGAATATATCTAACAGTGTTTATAATAGCAGCACCACCTGCACAGTGACCCTTAAAACAGATTACTAAATACATAGAATAGAACAGAATACAAGATAGATAGAATTCAAGACCCATCAATGAGCCATAGTGGAGATCATCCTCAAATTGAGGGATTGCTGCCAACAGGATTAAACATTAATTTACATTGAGACATTTACCTTGTCCCTTTTATCTATACAGATCCTAAAGCACTTAACAAGTGTGATAAATAGGGAACTTTTCAGCCACAGCCAATGTGAAGCCATATGAAAGCTTAAGGCAATTAAGCCGTAAGCAAACCCAGTTTTGCAAATACAAGCCTGACTAAGTTCCATTTGTAAATCCCCTATGAGATATTGGCTGCTGGCGTGGATCACTATGTACAAGGATCCACAGGATGCGAGCCTAAACTACGCTTCCAGATCGGCTGTGAGAAAAAAGAATGTTTTGCACTGAATTAAATGGTGGATAATGTATTTTTATTTTACTTGCGTGAACAGAAAAGCCCAGAAGTGTGGCACAGTGATGCTAGGTGTTTGGGAGTGAAACAGTGACCATCCGTGAATGCCTGAGACTGCAATTCAATATGATCTTTCACATCTTTTTTTAATGTTAGGCTAAACGGTGGGTTGTAGTTACCAGGGGACTCTCAGGATACAACTGGTGTTAATCCTGACTCTGCAGCAGACAAAGCAGATAACGCAGGGAAATCAATAGAACTTAAGTGGTAGCTACAAGTCTGGGCCTTAAAGCAACAGTGCTTTGAAAGGCAGTAAAAGCCACTGGACAAGGACTGGACAGGGACTCAGGTGACTTGCTCCTGAGTATGCCACTGACCTGCTGACTGACCCTGGGCAAGTTACTTCACCTTTCATGCTTCCCTTTCTCCAGCTAAAAAAATGTGGCTAATTATGCTTAGTAAAAGACTTTGAGATCCTGGAATGAAAAGCACAGTTGGCAACTGGGTATTAGCCTGATTCGCTAAGTGGGTGTGCGGCTGGGAGAGATGTCAGTATGGAAAGGGAAGTGTTTTGATCTTGAATTCTAGTTTAAAAGGGATAACAAGGCATGCAGCAGGCCCTGGAGTCTTGGGTCTCTCTAGCAATGATAAATACCCATTTGATCATAAAAGATAGGCCGTGGATTCCCATCACAGGCAGGGGCTCAACTTATGATGGTGTTTCTGCACACTGCAGTGGTTACACCCCATGCATCAGCAGGAATGATGACGCCAGCACCTCTTGCAGCCTATTTGTTGTTTTCTGCAAACAACAGGATGAGGGAAGTGAGATTTGCTTTATTTTACAAGGCATGCACAGGGCTTCTTTGCTGGCAAGAGACCGTCAGGGATTTTTTTGCTGGCATTAACAGGCTGTATCAACTGGCCAAGGACTCTGCTGTAGCCACTATTCCCAGCCCTGCTTCAAGCTGAACACAATCAAGCCAGACTGGCCTGGCCCGTGGGGCCAGTGAGTAGCTGGAGGAGGTGGTACTGGCAGCTCAGTGCCAAGAGCCATCCCGGTGCTGTCCTCACCTCCCATTTCAGCTGCTCCCACGGCCCAAGCAGGCAGCGTGATTGGGAAGAGAGGCAGGAGCAGTGTGCAGGAAGCCCTACCTGATTTCCCCGGAGCCCGGCCAGGCTCAGCAGCGCTTGCTCCAGGGTGCAGGGTGCTGGAGCAGGGAGAGGGACCTTTCCAGGCTTCCTCCCCTTTGCTCTGCAGCTGGTGCACAGGGAAGTGTTGCAGTTCAGAGACCATGGCAACAGCCTCACGCCTGATTGGCTGAGGGGTGGTCATCAGAATGCTGTGGCAACAAGTCACAAAGCAGCTGCGTCCATCCCGCCTGGCCCTTCAGCTGGCCGGTAGCAGCTGTTGCCCAGGGAATGGGGCACAGCCCCCCCCGGCCTGGGACCCTTGTCGCTGTCCCCCTGAGGAGCCCCCAGATGCCCGTCCCAGGCTGGGACTGTATTAGCACCCCACTCCCTCTCCCCTCTGGCTGCAGCTGGGCCTGGACATTTCCCGTGTCCCTGACCCAGAAGCACTCAGTGAAAGGACACCTGGGGCAAAAGGGAGTCCTCAACTAGCCTTAAGACTGCCCCAGTGAGTATTTCCAACTCCAGTGATATCCTCTACGTTCCTTCCATCGCCTTTCCTTTCCTCAGTCCCCTCTTAGCCTTGGAGGCTAGGAAGGGCTGGCCCATCTCAGTGCCCAGACCAGTCAGCAATTGCAAACATCTTAATTGATGTATTTTATAACTTCACCAGTCAGCAGTGGTGGCAAGGAGGAAGCAGAAAGGACCTGCATTTAGATACCAGCTCTTTTCCTTTGGAACAATTTTGTGAAGGAAAAGAAAGAGAGGCCTCCAATCCTGTCTATTAATGTCCTATCTCTGATGTGTGGTGCACTGCCTGATTATTAACTATACTGTACCTGGCTCTCCGTGCTCAGAGACCTAAGGAAGAATATGTCTTGCATTCGAAAGCTTGTCCAACTTTATCTCAACATCATAGCTGGTTTAATAAAAGACACCACTCTAAGAAGTTGTTGCCTGTCACATATTAAATATCTGCTAATGCTTAATCTGGCAACTGATTCCTTCCACGTCTTTCTTTCTTTTCTTCAGGTTGTCGTAGCTCTTATTTCTAAGGCACCATCTCTGAGCATTTGGGGCCTCGTATTTCTTTGAATCCAGAAGGAAATTTCATTGCAAGTGTTTAGGTATTTAAGAATTAGTGCTTAAAAATATGTTTCCCTAATTTTTAATTTTGAAGTGCTCCCCATTTTATTTGCAGCCCTGATGTTCTTGAGGCATCACTTTATGTTATAATCACTCCTGTAGATAAGGGTAGCCACTTAAATGGTGCAAAGGCCAACTAAAACAAATAGTTTGGCACACAACAAATGCGTAGGCCTAAAGTGGAGACAGGAGTTAAGGAGTTGTGTCATATTTTGTAAAGGAACGGTTGTGTGAGTTGGGGGAAATCAATAAAGACTTCATTTTCAGTGGTTCTGAAACCTCTGCTAAAGCCCTTGGGGGCTGTGCATACTCAGCATATTTGAAGAATCAGAATATTAATTTTTCTATGCATCATTTTCTCCATCTGTAAAATGGGTCAAGTAACCACCCACTTTGAAATTATTAGACACTTCAGAGGATGACAACATTGTAGTAGGCAAAAATGCATACCTTCAATGTGGCCTTTGACCCAACCTATACATGTCTTCCATGTGTTTTTATTATTATGGGGGCATCTTTAAAACTTGGTGGACCTCTTTAAATGTGGCAAATATAAATTCAGGAAATAAATGCAAATCAGAAAAGACAGTAGGTCCCTGATGACATTAAGAAAGGATATCTAGACCTTTGGCACAAAAGTGGGGATACAAGAAATGTAAAAGGAAAGCAGAGAAAGACGTACCACCACAAGTTTAAGATAAGAGCAGGGACTTCCAGGTTCAGGGCCCTAAATGTATTCTGCAAGCACTTTCAAGTAGATGATTGATTTTACACTATGCTTTTATTTTTAATCCCCCTAGTTATGTTGAACCAAACCAAAATCCACTGATGTCAAAGGCAAAACACTTACTGCTTTTGACAAACTGATCTTTTCTTAACTCTAGCAGCCTATTAAATTGATTTAAATATATTTTTCTAAACTCATATATACTCCTGATGTGCAAGGATTTATGGAGCATACTCAATATTTGAATCCCATGTATTCCAACTGTAAAATCCAGAAGTCATTGTTACAAATCTTCCACAGTTTAGGATCCTGCCAGTGCCACAGGTGTATTGTTATAATAAATTATAACCCTGACCTGGGCCTGATGGATGTGTGCTTAAGAGTATTCAAGGCAAAATGAGGGTGTTAGACAAATTCATCTGAAGATAAAGGGCAGGTATTGCACAGCTGTGTAAATACAAGAGACTCTCTTGGAAAATTACCATTTATACTGTGCTACTATGTAGACAAGAGGAAAACTAACACTTTTCTATTACAAAAAGGAATACACAAACATTGATTTCACTGCATTTGGCTTTCACTATAAATTTGTTTCAGGAAATAAACATAGTGTTTCTAATCTCTTAAAATGCCAGCAGCCTTCAAACTGTGATTCATATAATAGATTACATCATTTCTTATTAGTCTTTAAGTATTTATAACATATCCAAAACCATATTGTCTATCATCATAATCAGGGTTGCAACTCAAGAATTTTTTTACTGATAATCTGCAAACTTCTTACTGACAACCAACATTTTTTTACTGCAATAAAACCTTACTAACAACCAAACATTTTTACTTGCGTGTGTTACATAATGTAATACAGGTTGTAAATTTACCACACAGTAGCTACTGTGCAGTAGTGCATGAGTAGACAGCTGACCAGGAGCAGATTGCTCCTGGTCAGCCCAGGCAGCAGGGGGCAGGAGAACTGTCCCCTCACCTGGGCAGCTGCCTGCTTCCCAATCAGCTGATCAGAGCTGGGGCTAGGACATCACCCCTTTCCCCAGCAGCAACCAGCTGCCAGGCCCCAACTCTGAGACTGAAGCAGGGCCTAGGACATGAACGACGCATGTCCCCAGAGGCTGGGGGGCACAGACAGTGGCAGTGGTGGTGGGGAGGGGTTGTGGTGGCAGGGAGCAGGGAGCTCCCACAGGCTGCTGCGGTGGTACCCGCAGTGGGGGGTAAGGCGGTGGTGAGTGCCGACCACCAGTCAGAGACCACCCATAGATACCACTGGCAGCATTGGCAGTGGCCATTGGTGACCATCTGCAGACACCGCCGGCAGTGTCAGCAGCGAGGGGGAGGGGGGTTGGCGAGCAACAACCACTTGCAGGTGTCGCCGGAAGTCACGGCAGTGGCCAATCACAGGGGGTGCACTGCCAATCTCAGGGGGTACACGTGCATCCATGTGCACCCCCTACACATTGCCAATGGGCTGGGACATCATCCCCTGCCATGGCAGATACCTGCTGCTGTGTCCCCACTCCAATCTGAGTGGGGGCTGGGACACTGTCCCCTGCCCAGGCAGCAGGCAGCTGCTGGGCCCCTGATCTGATCTTGGGTGGGAGTTGGGACATTGTTTGAAGCCCTGGCAGCTGCCTGCTGCCAGCACAGGGGATGATGTCCCGGCCCTCATTCTGAAATCAGAGTAGGGGCGTGGCAGCCGGCAGCTGCCTGGGGTAGGGGTGTGAGGTAGGAGGAAGCTGCCTCAGAGGGGGGACAGCTTCCTCCACCCCTCACCCCCCAGAGCCTAGCCTGATCACAGTGTCCCCTTGCCATCCCAGGGCTAGTACCTTGGGGAGACTAGGTCTCCACCTGGCTGCTGTATGGGAGCAGAAAAGGGCAGGAGTAGGCCTGCACTGAACTGCTCCCATGAGGAGCAAACTTACTGCTGATGGGTGCATGTGCAGATATGTTCCTAGGGAAAGATTACTGCACAGTATTTTACTGCACAGTAGGCTTTTACTTCATTAATAGCACACGTGCCCAGAAAAAAAGTTTCCATATTGTCAGTAAAAAACATATTGACTTGGCAACCCTGCTAGATTGCAGCAATGGTGTTATACTGTGCTGCCTCAAGCCCAGGAGTATTCTACTCACCCCCACACCATGATACCCCACATATGACGGCCTCTTCCCAAGTCCATCCCCAGCTTTAACCCCAGCTTTAACCCTGCTGGCCTGCAGTTTTGTCTTAGCTGCACCAACAGGTAGATGGCAACCTTGATCCTAATAACTTGCACCCCTGTTAGGGGACAGAAAACTAATAAACTGCAGAGTTTTATCATATGCAGCAATGAACATGTAGATACTGACCTGGCTGGCTGAGGTACAAAGGTGCTTCAGTGCAGGGGTTGCCTGCTGGCTAGCCCTGCACTGAAGCACCCTCATGATCCAGCCAGACCCTCTGCAGCATATTGAGCCCAGTTGGATCAGCTCTGGGCTGGCAGGCTAACCCCTGGACCCCCTACCAGCTGGGACTCAGGCTCCTCATGCGGTGCATGAATAAATTCTGGAGCTAATTGCTCTGAAGTTATTTGCTCCAGGCTGTACATTCAAATGGCACACCCAGGAGTAAAAATTCTGGAGTAACAAGCACCAGAGTTTATTCATGTGCACTAATTGCATGTGTAAAGGCACCCATAAGGGCCTCTACTTTGTTCTTTGAATATAGGAAGCTAGAGACAATTTCTGGATAAAATCACTTTATTGCATCACACACTATTGCATGTCAATATACCACTTTTTAGGCAAGATCATAATAGTTAAAAGTTTAGATTTAAGTCAATACAGTTTCCCTTCAATTAGTTTATAAGACACTGATTCTCAAACAGGGAGACTTGAGACTCTTTTAAGGGTGCACAGGGTGGCATGCCATGTTAGTTCTGTTAGCTGTGCAAACCTCTCACTCAGGGGCGCGTCCAGATGAGCGTGGACTTGTGGTATATGGCACTGCAGACCCTCTGCGGTGCCACACCCCCCACACGCTGCAAGTGCATGCATTCCATGCTCTGCTGATTTGCAGTGCATGGGTGTTTTTTGACTGTGGGACCAGCTCAGTTGCTGGCTTCAACTTCACCTACCCCACCCAGGGTAATGTACTGCATGCAAGAGCATGAATGGCACCAGTGTTTAGCCCTCGGGTGCAAGTTTCCCATGGGACAAATAGTAGTAGCACATATTTGTGCCCCTGCTTTTTTTTCCCAGGGTACACCCAGGCACATTCACTCTAGTATGAGGCAAATTGCCCCTGGTGCGGTAGGAGAGGCTGGATCCAGAACCTGTGCTTTTTTTAGCAGCATTTTTTTCTTTTTACACCAGGGTCTCCCAGTGTCAAATTTTGGCACTGGGCTGCAAATTAGCAGAGCTGTGAAACAGGTTTGAGGCATCACAAAACACACATGTGCACTCGTCTGGACACGCCCAGAGATTTCAAACAGGAATCCATTTTGTTAAATGCATTTTGACTTATTGTGGTCTTTTTGAGCATTTTGCAACAGAAAAATTGCTCTATTATTTTTCCATAGTCAAAAATTAAATAAAAGGTAGGATCTGGCATTTTCCAAGGGATGGCTTGAGTTGAGTCCAACAAGGTTGAAATCACTGTTGTAGAAAATATCAAGTAGCTTTCTGACTAAGTAGCATACACCTACTATATGTAAACAGAAACATGACCTTGAAGATGCTGGTCATACTTTATTTGTTGAGATCATTGTATTTTAACCAGTCTTCCTCCCTCATATGACCACTGGGCTACTCTGCAGTTCTGTAATTCACTACAGAAATACTAAATTTAAACAAAATCTTTCTGCATTATAATCAGGCTTTTCCTGTTTCATTCACTAAGTCATTCCAGGGCAATCCAATATACTCAACTTTATAGTCATATTTATGGCACTGAATACAGATATTATTCACATTAAACTCTAACAACATAGAAGGACAAGAGCTGAAAGAGGGCAAAGCAACTAGCTATATTTGCAAGCATTTATATCTACAAATAGCTAACTTCCTAATCAGCAATGGTGGTAACTGGCAGGAAAAAAATGTAACATTTTGTTAGCACTGAAGATTGTATTAGTGTTTTTCCTCCCAATAATTTTCAAGTTTCTATTTAAAATGTTTGCTCATATTTAGCATTAAACATCAGTGCTTGATATGGATGACTTTTGTTCTCCTGGTCTGATATCTTTTAGTACATTATCTTTACTTTCTGTGTTTATCAAAAGAAGCCTAAAATGAATACTATTAAGAGCAAAGCAATTACCAACTTGTTAATTTCTCTTTTCAAATTTCATCATGAAGATAAATATATTGTACGTTGTTTTATGTTACTTTAATATACTTGAACTGTTTTTACAGTGCTCAAACTCAAGTTGCATGCTTAGGGGCAACCAACACGGGTTCATCAGTGGCAGGTCCTGTCAGACCAACCTGGTGGCCTTTTACAATCTGATCACCAGATCATTAGACGCAGGGGTAGCAGTGGACATAGTCTTCCTGGACTTCCGGAAGGCTTTTGACACTGTCTCTCACCCCGTTCTCATTAAGAAACTGGGGGGCTGTGGCATAGACACCCACACAGTCAAATGGGTCGCCAACTGGCTGGAGGGCCGCACCCAGAGGGTGGTAGTGGATGGGTCCTTCTCAACCTGGAAGGA
>NW_017728994.1:65578810-65590862 GCF_001723915.1 Gavialis gangeticus | reverse complement strand
TTCAGCCTCCAAAAGAGAAGGCTGAGGGGGGATCTTGTGGCCTGTTACAAACTAGTCAGGGGGGATCAGCAGGCACTGGGAGAGTCCCTGTTCCCCCGAGCACTGCCTGGAGTGACCAGGAACAACAGTCACAAGCTGGCAGAGGGTAGATTCAGCCTAGACATCAGGAGGCACTACTTCACGGTCAGGGCGGCTAGGGTCTGGAACCAACTTCCAAGAGAGGTGGTGCAGGCTCCTACCCTGGGGGTCTTTAAGAGGAGGCTAGATGAACACCTTGCTGGGGTCGTTTGACCCCAGTACTATTTCCTGCCATGGCAGGGGGTCGGACTAGATGATCTGCTCAGGTCCCTTCTGACCCTAGAAACTATGAAACTAAAAGCTTTTTGATGACAGTATAATGTATAAAAAAAGGAAAAGAAGTTGAATAGGCACAAGAATGTGACAAAATATGGATCAGAAAAATCAAATCAGCCAGTCTAATTCTATTTTTATAATCAAGATGATTATGTTATAGCCAGATTTGGAATTCTAGACAGGTTTAAAATTAGAGAACAGCAAAGACCGTTAGGAAAATATTTAGATGTAAACAATCATATAGCAAATATTCTAATGTTTATTAAAAATGTAGTTTTAGGACTCATTAGTTGGCAGATACACAATGAACTGATCGTTCTGATAACAAAAGCCATTTATGCAACATATTAATTAATGGAAGGGATTCCCTCTGCGCAGCTTAATTGGCCCAGAAACTATCACTTTCTCCTCTCCATAACCCTTATTTCTGTTGCTTTTAGGAAGACAGCCCTGGTAGCATTGAGAAGAATAATCATATTTCTTGCACACCACCATTTTGCAATGCAGGTAAAGTGCAGAATATCTGTTTGGCATCCTGAAAGGTTTAAATTTGAACCGCATGCTCCTTCTGTCTGATGAGTAGGAATTAGAGTAGGTGGAGTCTCTTGTACACCTAAGAAAAGAAATAGAAAACATATATTAAATTCATGTTATCACACAAATTAAGTATGGACATTCAGTTATATTATTTGTGTTTGCCCTACAAGAAAATAAACGTTTTTGTAGCATCATCAATTGATAGAAATTTTCCTTCATATATTTTAGATGATAAAGCTCAAAGTTCACATTTTAAAGCCCCTTAATATATGAAGTTGTACTGTAATAATAAAAGCATGATGGGTTTTAAAACATTTAACAGAATTTGAAGAGAATAAGTTTGAAAAGAATTATTGAAAAAAAAGACATAAAGAGCTAGTGTGCTATTTTGTTATCTAATGTTATTTTCCCATTTTGAGTTTACATTTTTTTTTAACTAAGAACCCCCCCTCCCCCCAATCTTTTTTTCACTCTTCCCTCAATTTACTTATGTTAGGGAGATGAAAAATTCCTGCAGAGATTTTAGAGTGGTTTCTCTTTCCTACTCCTTCCATAAACAGAATATAGAGATGAAAGCATATATAAAACTAGGGATGGCATCAGTGGAGGGGCTTATGCGGCTACAGCAACCCCAAAATTCGCTTTAGACTCTCCGTAGCCACCAATGCCAGCATCGTTCTTGGGCCACCACCGCCTGCCCCACGCAGCTGAGCCTGCCTTGCTGCCGCCCACAGCCTGCAGAGGCGTGGTGTTCCTGGCCCAGCCTAAGAAGTATGTTTGGCCAGGAGATGTATAGCGCAGCCCCCCACCCCAAAGTTTCTGTGTAGCCCACCTCAGCCCCCACACCGGGAAGAGGCTGGTGCTGCCCCTGCGTAAACCATAGTAATGGGAATGTGAGTCTTTATTACCCTCTTGTGGCTGATTGATGCTAATGGCCATGACCCTTTATCTCAAAGTGGTAGAACCTACTAAGGCTTTGAGGTTGGTGGCTTATGGGTTCAAGCATGTGCCATTTTTTCAGATGAGGTCAGCTAAATGTAAAGTATTTATTTTGAAACCGAGTTGGACGTTTCCTTACCCTCTGCTGATTAAATCATATTCCACTGTTGAAAAGTCATGGAGATTAGGATGTGCCACACAAGTGTCAGCAAATAGTATCAGGTTTGGATCAGAGCTGTAGATGGTGGCTTGAACTATTAAATCCTGATTTTTTTTTACATAGAATGGCGGAGAATTCATTGGGTGTAACACAGATGATGAGGCATAAAAAGAAAATTTTACAATGAACTGTTTGTGATGAGCTACTTCAGGTGCAGGCTGTTTAACAGGGATATTTGTTCTCTGGTCCACTTTGCAGGTGAGTTGTAGCAGGTTATTCTTCTTCTTGGTGAAATCACTTCCAAAAGTGGATGCTGTGACTGTGTTGGAATACCTGATAATTCCATTATGTAGCTGAAAAAAATAGAAAAAAATATGTTTCATGTGTCTCGCTGAAATATGACAACCTAAAGAATTGAAACGTATTACAAATCAGTAGAAAGTCAGATGAGGCAGTGGTGAATTTTCTGAACACCAGTAAAAATGGGTTTAGGCAAAACATGTCATGTCAATGTTAGACTTTTTATGCTTGATCATTGACCTTGTATGAAAGTAATGAAGGGAAATATCTGGTGTGTATCAAGAAAAAAACCCCCCTTGGTGATGAGATTAACTTACCCTCTTGAGGGTTGGGGTGGAAGACACATTGGTAGGAACATTTTAAATAAATTGGGCAAAACACTGGAAAAAATACTCAAGGGAACAACTGTACTGGCAAGAACAGAGCTGAATGATCTCTTTCAACCCGTAACATTTCATCTTTCTCATTTACTTTAAGTGGAGTGAAAGTAGTTCCAATTAATTTCTGAATTTTGACTATAAAGTATTTTTCATTTTCTTCACTATCAGGTAAAGACACTATTGTATTTAATGAAAACACAGATGGAAGTAGGACTCCCGGTCCTAAAGACCTTACATTTGTAAGACTTTTATTAAGCCCAAGGGGTATTTTGAGTGAATAAGTTCTACAGGTTTGGGTGTAGTATTAGTATGTGGGGGTTGGCAGGGAAGCAACTAATGTTGTTAAGTAACCTCTTAAACAATGTAAGGCATCTACACAGAATCTACGTATGTGTTTCAGTATGATCACAATTTTCTTCCTGAGCTGTCGTGGCCATTGTCCCTAGAATTCTGATTTGTTTTCTTGTTCTCTTCCAGCATCTGTGTGGTACTGCGTATGTACGAAGATGCTTTGTGTGTAGCTTTGTATTAGGTATAAAGGATGACATTCACCTATGTGCAGAAAACCACTCAAGTCACGCTGAATTCTTGAATAGAAAATTTCCAAAATGGGCCTAATTACTTAAGGCACCACTAAAAAAACCCCATAGTTTCCTTAGTATAAAGCAATATATGCTCTCCAAAATAAGCAGACAAGACCCTATCTAAATGCTGAAACCACTCACAGTCCATCATTTGAAGCAAAAGACTTAAGTGAAGAAAGCAGGATCTTACTTTTTTTGAAGTCCATACCGCAATCACTAATTTCAGCTGGAATGGCACTGGACCTTTGAGTTTTTCCTTTGTGTTGTTACTACTCATACATTTATTTCTAGACACAACTGTGCCCAGTACTTAGTATGCTTTAAAGGTTCTTGTTTAAGCCCAAAACAGAGAGATTATAAATTTGTTACACCAGTTAAGAAGCCTTTGGTAATTAGTTCAAATTGTAGCTACCCAAATACTCAAGTAATTAGTTCACGTTGTAATTACAGTTCTGGCACTCCCAGAAAGCTGGCTGTCATGAAACAAGGTAGCTACATTTTAAGTTCCCCATTGGGAATATTTTAAAGAACATAAAGATACTCTGAAAGATGTTCATCTTTAAATAATGTTAGCAAACCATTTTGATATATAATATTTTCAAATGCAAATGCTCTTACCTCTTTTCTTGTCCCACAGGTACCATATCGTATGTAGAATACTGCAGTGTAAGGATTCAGGATTGGTTTACAGTTTTGGTCATTCAAGTGAAGAGACAATGCAGAGTAGCCTTTGGACCTGATATAAGCTACTTGAATGACTGCATGCATGTAGGTTGGCTGGCATAAAAGTGTCACTGCAGAGGGGGGAAATTTAAATATCAGTAAACATTATTTAAAAATATATATTTCAGCATAAATATGGTAGGTATGCTGTTGATTATTCTATGCACATCACTAGGAAGCAAACAAAACATTCACTATCCTGGGAATAAAAGCTGGATGGAAAGAAAACAAACTCATGCCTGTTCTTAGTAGTAGATTAACACCACTGACAACTCTTACTTCTTCCTGTCTTCCTTTATAGGACTGAGTGATAAGAGGCTACACAAATTAGCTCCACTCTACAACTCTTGTGCTAATAGGCTAAACTGAGAGTTAGGCCATAGCAGTAATCCACTGATTTGCTTGCTTGACCTTGACCTTCCTGCATGCTCTGAAGCAGCACATAAAAACAGGGATCTTATTAAGCAGTTTTCCAAGTCAAGGGAAGCCCACTTTAAAATTGCAGACTCAAGCTTTGTGATAAGCCGCATGAGGGCAGATTGGCTCATCCTCTCTCCACACAGTGACAATGACAGCTCCTTCTACCAGAGCTGCTTCAGCAATGAAGTTTTCAAAAGCTGTATCATTTCTGCATCATCTGAGCCATGGCTTAAAACATAAATGAATCAGTTTAACTGGCAAACTGCATCCTTCTCTGCCTTCCCCATGGTCTTAAGATACTCTCCATAGCTGCTTCTGTGATAGCTTTCAATTAACTTTCCTTTCTCTATGGCTTTCCTCCCTTGTTCAAGTGGTCTCTGACTTTTTTCCCACTCCAGGACTATCCATGATGGACAGTCTTCTCTGAAGTGTCCCTACAGGAAAGAGTCTTTTCTGATGGAACTTCCTAGCTTTGATATCTGATACTTGGGGCACCTTCCAGCCTTCATGCTCCGAGTATCAGGACCCTAGGACATGTGAGACTTCAAAACTAAATCGTAGCTCCTGGGTTCCAGCAACCTGCTAGGTGCTATGCTTGAAGTGATTAGTATTGTACCACTAAGGGAAAGCTGCGAGGGGTAAATATGACTTTTAGGTGAAGAGACATCAGTTCAAACTGCATTAGAAAATGGAGGATGAGAAAATATTACCAGATACATTGGATGCTGCTGTAGTTTCTGGGAGCTTTCCTAATGCAAAAGGAAAAAAATAAGGATAATTCATGAGACAAAATGTAATCAGTTATCATACAGTATAAGCAACTGAATTAGGATTTTGAAAATATGAATAGTGAATGTTTGAATGAACTGAGCTGTCATTTATGATCACTTTCCAAAGAGTTATATAAGAAAAAACTAAAGTACTGAAAATTGAAAGGGGCAAGAATCGGCTTCAGTAGGAGATGGACCGAATTCTACAGGTATTCGTATGGATAAGTAATGTCATGCTCTAAGATCTGTTGTGAATCCTGAGATGTGTCTATGTTGAATTAGTTGTTTGCACATAAGTGCACATAATTCATAGGCATAATCTAGATGTCTTTTTAAATGTATGTAGTACATCGAGCCAGATTTTCAAAAATGACCCCAGCCTATTTTTAAGCGCCTAATGAAACATACTATGTTAATTTATAAGTAAACTTGGAATTACGTATCAGTTTGAAAATGACTATCTCGGCAGTGTTACATTTTTACAGAAAACTTAACAAAAGGTTTAAGCCAAAGCCCACAAAAGTCAACGGTAGGTTTCCTATTGATTTTAACAGGCTTGGACTTGGACAATAAGAAGACATGACTTACAGTATGATACCCTTAATGTGATTGATTATAAAGGGCCCATATAGTCAAGCTAGATTTACAGTAAACTCTTTAGGTCAGGAACTATGGTTTGTTCAGTATTTAGACAGCGCTTAGCTCAATGGTGCTTGGCAAAGGTTCATGACCAGGATTCAAAGGTGTTACTATAATACAAGTTTGAAAAACATCAACATCATTAGTACAAGCACTAGCTCTGTATTAGGCAGAAGAGCTGTTAATATAAAAATAAAGCAATAGGCTAGAATTAAGGACCATTCTCACAACAATATTTTTTTATTAAGCTTTATTAACCATTTGCCTCAAAATGTATTTAAAAGACAAGAAAAATAGAAACTATAGTTCAACAACCAAAGTTAGCATAGATGATAGAAGGCAAGGAACAGAGATGCATCTCTCCAAAGTGCCTTAAAATATTCTCCAACAGATATCCAACCCCTCCAGCACAATAATTCTTAGCCATGAGTGGCTGTGATGACAGCCCTTAAAATAAAGGGTTAAATCTTGACTCAATACTGAGGATAATGGAGCTTTGTCATTGATTTAATTAGAACCAGAATTGCACCCAGTAATATATTTTGAAGCTATGGAGACTTGGGTATTTTCTAACTGGAACACAGAAGTTATCCAATGGAGAAAAAATATAATTAAACATGTTAGAATAATACCACAGAGGGTTTAGACATAAGTCTTTTTATTTAAAAGAATATATATATGTTCAAAACTCTTAGCCTACTTGCAAAGTATCAGTCTGTCTTAAGATCTGACCATTGGGGGCCATTAATAAATAAAAAAGAAAGGTCCAGCAATCCAGCCTCAGACCTTGTGGGAAAGATGCTGTGGATTTTCAATATTGTGATTTATACCTTTTTCCTGAGATGAGGCACTAGAAAGCATGGTAAAAGCAATTTACTTCTACAGATAACTGCTGTTTCCATGTGCATATAGATGTTCACGCATAACTGCAGATAGCAAGTCAGAAAATCCACTGTAAGCCCTTCAAATAGGTTACCTTCCACATAGGTATGTAAATAGGTTTCAAGTATTAAAAGCAGCTTTTTAAAAGCAAGACAAAGAAAGACTTACCAGTTGTAATGAGCTCTTGGGTGGCGGATGGAAAAGCTGGTAATGCAAAAAGATAATGAAAGACAGAAATAAAACACTATTTTTTATTAAATATATGAGTCCCTGGAAAAGCAACATTTTCTATAACATCATGGCTAAGATGGAATATGTCAAACTACAAATTTAACAAGAATCTGTTAGTGCAAACATGAAGACTGTACAAAGCTTGGAAAGTGATGGAGGTATCGGAGTAGGTATCTTCAGGTAGTTGTGCAATAATGCATCACATCTGAAACTGGACTTCAACAACTGGATCCACATAAGCAGCTATTCAGATTCTCTGCATCGTAGATGAGACCAGCCTGAGTAGAGGAGTATGGATTTACTTCTGAAGATATCTGCTATATCTTTGGGATTTGGGGCATGGAAAGCACTGGAAACAGGAAGCCAATCAGTGCACTGTAAGATTATAGGCTTCTCTTTAACTAGTCACGTAAAGAGGATAATGCTTTACTACTTACATATAGTAATGGACTCCTGTGTGGTGATAGGAGGAGCTGGGGAATAGAGAAGAAAAAAGACCACCTTAAATACTATATGAAACAAACACTTAAATAAACATCATGACTTACTTAAGAATATTAAAATAATACTATGGATTTGCTATTACAATGAACTAAGTCATCGTGGAAAAGGAAACTTTGGTGGCCTGGAAGACATAACTCCTGGAGGTTTCCACTTCCTGTCTTGAATCTTAATTTACAGCCCCCATAACTGCCTGGATTTCCCCATCCCAGTGACACTAAGTTAATTGCCAAATCTTGAATTTCAAATGGGATTTTATGGCAACACAGCTTTTTGGTTAATAGGGATAAATATAAACGGCAAAGCTGATTTATATTTTATTTAGTTCAGAATGGATTTTCCAAGAAAATGTAAAAATAATATTGTATCCATAAATAAAAATCAAAACACATTCACAAGAAGTGATGAGTTTATCTCACTGACCTAATAATCAGAAACAATATGCTATTGATTCATCAGTCACCTGTCTTTGATCATAGTTACTCAGAGCCTGGTTCTCATGACCCTCCTGATGCTAAGTAGCCCTTACTCATGACAGTAGAGTTCAGTGGCAATATCTCAGCAAGGACTACTGGTGTGATCCCTTTGTCATTAGAAAGGGCCACAAAAGAGACAGCTCTGTTTAGCATGGTTAAGAATCAGCAGTTCATGTCCAAACTTTAATTTATCAATTAAACATATGAATAATTATGACAAAAATAAAATAGTAAATACCTGCTTTTTCAGATGTAGGGGACTCTCCAGGAACTTATCAAAGGCATAAAAGAAAAGTCCCAGTTTAGTAACTGTCACAATATGATATAGACTGTTTAAAGGCTTTGTATCCAAAGCAAGGACACAAAGTCAATGCAAAGGCCGGTTTGTCCAAATTTTGGGCTTTCATCCAGATTGTGACCGGGATTTTCTAATTGTTGAGTAATTAAATCTCAACTGTTTGGAGAAGCTCATTACTTGACATTGGTACCACATACTTGTGCCTTTCTCCCCCCATCAAGGGACATAAATTACACATAAACAGTTTAAGTGATCAGAAACTGGTTTAAACCTGTAACAGAACATAAGTTCCGTGCACATAATCCAGTTTCAAAATGGCCAAAACTGGTTTAAGACAAACCTGGTTGAATGTAGTATCAGACTTAACTGATTTGGGTCAAACTAGTTTCTGGAACTTCTGTCCCAGACCCCTTCCTGGTTTAAGTTAAATGGGAGCCCCCAGCATGCTTTGCAGCCTGGGCTGTGTTCTCTGCTCCAACGAGGGACTTTTCCAACCCCAGCAGCCAGGATCGGGGTGGATTTCCCCACCTCACCCCTTCCTCAGCCAGGGAATTGGCCCAGTTCCCAGCTGGGGTTGGGGAGTAAAGCCCCCGATTCACTCCCCGCTGGACCGGCCACCCCCAGGGAACGTCGCAGTCAGGGCAGCAGAGTCCTCTCTCCTGGACGCATCAGGACCTGCTGGGCTGCTGTCTGCATTCACCGGGGAGTCCCATGCTACTGGACAGTCTGGGGAAGTGGAGCTGCAGCCTGTGATGTGAGCCCCCTCCCTCCTTCCAAGTTAACGGCTCTGCTATCCTGCCTTGCAGCCTGGTGGGTGGAGTGGGATGGGAGCTACAGAGGCTGAGCCTGGTAGGCCAGAGGGGCAGCGAGCGCTGGTTCCAGCCATGCAGGGCTTGCAGTGGGCAGGGCGAGTATAGAAGATGTGGCGAGGACTTGTGCGATGGCCGCAGGGAGCTCGGGGCAGGGGCAGCAGGGCCCAGCTGCCAGGTAGAGATGAGGTGCCAGGGTGCAGCTGTGCCTGGGAGGTGCCAGGCAGCTGTGATGCTCTGATCCCCTGGGCCAGCTCTAGAGAAGTGGTGGTGCCCAGGGCTGTGCTCACTCTGCTGCTCCTGGGATGGCAGCAGGGGTTGGGAATGGGTGGGAGGGACAAGGGAAGGGAAGGAGGTTTCCATCTTTCCTCCCCTCTCTCTTCTCAGTTGGCTTGCCAGCTGTGGAGGAAGTCGCCAGGTGATCGGCCCAGCTGCCAGCTGCAGGGAAGCCTGCAGTCCCCACCTGAGCCAGGAGCCAGGGCAATCACCTGGCCATGCCCCCTCCCCAGCCAGTGGACCAGCTGAGATGGGTGTGGGGGGGAAACTATTCCCATCATGGGCTTCCCACTCCCTGTGCCGGGCACAGCCTGGCTGAGGATCCAAAGCTGGGCTGGGGCTGTTTTCCTCCCACTTTCTCTTCAGCTGGCTTGTGGCTGAGCAGGGGGCATGGCCAGGTGATCACCCAGGCTGGTTGAGCAGGGGGCACAGCCAGCCTGCCAGGCTGGCTCCCAGCTCAGGCAGGGGAATAAAGCCCCCACTGCGGGCTTCCCCACATCCAGGAGCCAGGTGGATCACATGGCCATGCCTCTGCTCAGTCAGCTGAGGAGGGAGTGTGGGGGGGGAAACAGCCCAGCTGGGGGTCCAGAGCTGGGGGGGCATCCCCCCACTTCCTCCTCAGCTGGCCTCTGGCCAAGGAGAGGGCATGGCTAGGTGATCAGCACAGCTCCTGGCTCTGGGTGTTGGGCAGTGGGGGGGAAGAAACACCTTGCTGGGGGTTCCCCCTCCCCCCTTGCCCCACAGCAGGGAGACCCCAGCTGGAGGTCCAGCGCTGAGCAGAGAGGAGGGTTTCCCTCCACGCCAGCTAGACTGAAGAGGGGATGTGCTTAGGGGGACCAGCTCTGGGCATAGGGAGAGCGGGGAAGAGGCACCCCACTGGGGGCTTCTTCTCCCCTTTTCCTTTCCCCTGTATGGGGCAGATCCTGGGTGGGGGTCCAGTGCGGGGCAAAGGGGATGGTTTCTCCCCAGGTTCACTCCTCACAAACACCTGCAAAGATTCAATTAATTCAGCTCCAGGCTTTTTGACTGTCTATACTTAGCCCATGAGAGAAGTTAATCCGAGGACAGTATGAGCAAACTGATGCTGCATTATGGAGGAAGTTATTCCTGTTCTCATTTGAAAAACAAAGCAAATCCCAGTTTGCAATTATGTCGCTACAGCATAGCAGAACATGGTGGATGTGCTTAGAAGAATCTGAAGAATATTCATAACCAGAATTACTTTAAAAAAGGTGGTAAAGAAACTCACTGAGGAGAAGCTGGACTTCCTTCTACAGAAATCGGCTATTTGAGTGAGAATGCAGACTGGTTTATATAATGAACAGGATACAGGAAACAGGGAACCAGTAACTGCTTTCTGTAAGAATTTTCTGCCCTTTAAATTGTTATGTAAAACTGGAGAATATTCATTAAAATTAGGCTGAAAATGGCTTACTTCTTATAGTATGTGTCTCTGGGGTTTGCCGAAGACCTAATAATAAAAAAGATAATAGGAAACTAAGTGAAATGCTTAGTCTTTAGTAAAAATATGTTGAATAAATGTCATCAGATATTGAGGAACAAGAAGTCAAATTAGGTGGAATTTCAATGCAGGAAAAAGAGTGAGAAGGAGAGAATATAAGGAAACTACAAATCGAAAAGAAGAAGTGGTCAGTGCAGACAGGTGGGCTGGAAAAGGTAACTACAGTGATGCCAATCAGCCTGTGAAGCCCAGCAAACGGAGCCCTATGGCAAGGAAAGCTCTGCAGTGTAACACTGCCACTGTCTGAATTTCTCCTAAATTCTCCAACGGGAGAGGAAATTTAACCTCCAACCTTTGCAGAAAGAACAGAGATTAACCCAGAAGGGTTCAAATTCATGGAATCATGTGGAAGAAGTGGCTGTATTCTCAAGTGATTAAAGAGCTGATAAGCTAATGGACCATCCTGCTCTCCTTCAACTGGTTACCCTTGTAACATGCCTGCATTTCCAGGCCACTGAAACAAATTCCCTTGCTAACAGGTGCCCTTAGCATTCTCCTTCGAGCTGAGCTTTTCACTTAAAGGACTGCATGTTAGTCCTAACAAGTACATTTTATATGAAATGAAACAGGAACCAGAAAGTACCTGAGCAGATGGTACCAGCATCTTCATGGTGGACACAAGTTATGGGGACCCCAACCTCTGTGAGAGCACTGCTTCAGAGAGGGTTCATTCCCTTTGCACTGCACATCATCTAGGAAAATACTTTAAAAGCCTTTACCAAAATAAGCACTGATCTGGACTGCAGTGGCCTTTCCACACCTAAACTGTCTGCATACAACCACAGTATTTTTGTCCCAGGTATCATCACAGATGGTTGTCCAGCTTCCTCTGTGGTAGACTTCAACATGATCTGAACACCTGTACTTTCAATTCACTAGCCTCTGAGAAGAGCACAGGATATAGCATTCGTAATGTTAATGTATTCATTGTGTTTTCAATATCAAGAGATTTCCTGAACCTAGAAAGAGCCTGCCCACTGCCTGGATAGAGCAGATTCTGCCCTGAATGCCCAAGGCAATGCCAAATGCATAAGGATACAAAACTTACTCCAGGACAACCTATGAGAAGAGTGGTGCAATGCAAACCCCACCACTAGAAGATTCTCAGAAATTGGCCCAGACAAGATGCGAGTAAAAGGGTAAAGTGTAAAAGGTAGCAAAAGGAATATTGTAAAGTATATGCCAAAGATAATTCAAAGCCTTGACTTACTTGCTGCTACAGGGGTTGTGCTTCCAGTATCTGTTAAAGTG
>NW_017728994.1:65568773-65573810 GCF_001723915.1 Gavialis gangeticus | reverse complement strand
AGAGCGGTGCAATGCAAACCCCACCACTAGAAGATTCTCAGAAATTGGCCCAGACAAGATGCGAGTAAAAGGGTAAAGTGTAAAAGGTAGCAAAAGGAATATTGTAAAGTATATGCCAAAGATAATTCAAAGCCTTGACTTACTTGCTGCTACAGGGGTTGTGCTTCCAGTATCTGTTAAAGTGGAAAAAGCAGAAGCATCAATTCTCATCACAGGACATAGACACTAAAATGTGAGAACAACAAAAGCAAATTGCATTAAGAAACAGCAAAAATTTGATATGGAAAATAATCCAGCTACCAAGGAAAGATATTCAGCATGCAGCAGGGATCATGTTATCACTAAACAATTGTGCCTTAATGTACGTATACCTTAATGCTAAACACGGTTTGAAGTTGCAAATAAGTATCCTGCCTAACTTCTATGCTGACTTGGTTCCAGAAAAAAAATGTGACAACTGGATTTATCAGCCTCCAGTTAGACATCAGTTAGGTCAACAAGACGTACAAACATGGAGTCATGATAACTGAATGCCCCTTTAGGTGCACAGCCAAATCTACATTATTTCATAATGCACTGGCAGCCCTATGTTAGGAAAATGAAGATCGCATAGGCTCTTGGTTAAACAATTTATGGGTGAATGTATTGCATAACCTGGATTGCAGGAAAGTATTAATAGGCCACAAAGTAGATCAGCTGCATTTCTCACACTGGGCAATAACATAATGCCTTTTTTCTTTATAAATACATACTTAAAATTATGCAGTTTTGCTACTGCTTTAAGTTAAGTATTGTGCCTGATAGATTGGTTTTTGTCTTTCATTTTTCCAGCAGTTTCATTGAGTACATTCCTCTCAATGTTTCTTCCAGGTTAGATTTACACAGTGAGTGTCCCTTACCCTCATTAGCTGTCATCAGTGATTCTGCAGTAGTAAACATTTCATGTGGGGTTGAAGTGGATGTAAAGAAGATACTGGGTTCTGGTGTTGTGTCTTCTGCAAATGTGACCAGAAAATTGAGGGAATAACTTATTAGTGAGAACAAGAGAACAAACAATCAGTAAAAGACAAAAAACCCAAACCAAACCAAACAAAAACACTGGGAAGAACCCCTCTTCTCTCTGAAAACTAAATTGTTGGTTACCACTCCAGACTTTGTGGAAAAATGAGTTAAATATATATGTATTATCCCTTGACATTTGGTTCTGGGCATCAGAATAGTATCCTCTAGCTAATAATAATTACTATGATAATTTTAAGTGAAGTTGGCAGATTTTTGCTGTTGACATCATTGGTTCAGGAAAGTTGTAACTAACCAGATGGCACAAAAGTTGTGTTGTTAATGTCAGTGTTTGTGGAAAAAGAAAAACATCAGATCTTACTCCTGTAAAAAGCAAACTGATTTAAAGGAAAATAGAAGATCAATGTGGAAAGGAAGGAGAATGATACATCCAGAGCTGATCCTAGGGGCATATCAGCCTGTGCAGGGTCTGTGGGGGGGTGGAGGGGGTGGCGAGCAGCCAGAGCACGAAGCCGGCAGCATGCAGAGCCACACAGGGTGGTGGCACCATTGACACATGCCAATGGCGCTGTCTGCACGGCCTGTACAGCAGTGTTGGTGGGGCCCCCCAAAGCACGGGGCCTGAGGTGGTTACCCTGATTTGCCCTCTCCCAAGGAATGGCTCTGGATACACCTCCCAGCAGGGCATCACCTACATATATAACATGCTGCAAAGAAACCATGTGATCTAGACTTAACCTTCATGATATACAAGCCACAATTATGGTTTATGTTCAAGTAAAATTCTAAGAGAAGTGGTGCAATTCAGTAATTCCCCTTAATAAATGCTGATTGCATTCATTCACATTATTGAGGGGGTATGCACCATACTGCTAACACAACAAGGACAAATGGTCTGGGAACTGGCAGTATGTACTACAGTGCCCATAACACAACGTAAAGTGACACCAGCTAACAAGGCCCCAGAGCAGGGGGGGGTCTGAGTCCCCGTTTTGGGGGAACAGACAAAATTAGGAGAAGGCCCAAAAAGACCAAATTACTACGTGTACATGTGATAAGCTACAAGGACTATGACAACAACACAGAGAGACCAACCAGAGATGGCCATAGATCAAGAGTCATCAGGAGTCATCATGAGGGAAAGAGAATACAAAAGCAGAGATTGAGAGTAGCAAAGGGTCCCTCCCTCCCCCCATTGTCCTCCACCTGGGTCCCACCCTGTCCTTATCTCCTCCCCATCCCAGTCCCCTGGCTAGAGTCCCTGAAGCCACCATGGACAGAGGGCACACCACCAGCCTGTCTCATCCACCCCGCTGGAGGGGAGGTGCAAGCCTCGGCATCCCACCTCTGGACTGCTGACATCTGACAACTGAGAGAGTGCCTCAGGGTGAAGCCTGCGTCCTGGCCACATGTACTTTGACTGATGACAGCCCTAGGATTTGGTAGATATATAGAATTGCTTCATTGCTTGTATTGCTTCTTTTCTGTTATCACTGTGCATCAATACATTTGCCTATTATCAAATGGAGAGGTCATGGTCAGTCTGAGGGTCATGGATATGGCCACTAGGTCCTAAATCCAGAGCCAACAACTGGTGCCAAATGTGAGGCTTGGGATTCTGACTTAGGAACTGAGTAATTCCCCTTAATAAATGCTGATTTCATTCATTCACTTTATTTCCTGTTTTGGCCTATTAAACAGACCATGCTGTAGATCTTTACATAGCACAACTAAAATAGGCTGGGATTAAGCATCCTCTTTGATGGTTGTATTCAAGAGTTGCAAATTTAACTATACCCTCCTAGAACATTTTTTTGCTTCTCTCTAGATGACCTCCTGATCCTCTTCAGTTCTATCACCCAAAACTTGGCTTTTTTAGCATTCAGTATTACATGCTGAATGCATTATTTCCTGTATCCCAGTACTCTCCTAAATCTGCAGCGACTGTTAAGGAGCACGCCCCATTGTATGTGAACTGACACCGAGAACAGACTGCAGTTATTCATGTCTTCATATCATTCAAAGATTTATTTTAGCTTCTGTTTTTGTTCTAAAGGACTGAGGAAAAATCTGAATAGCATGTGCACCTGATCAGTGCACTAACATGCGCACTAGATCAGTGCACTTTCAATGCTCATTTAACACAGTCACATACCAGGAAAAATGAAACAGAAACATAGAAGGGATAGTTATGGGGGAATATCAGGATGCCTCCAGCTAGAATTCTGCTGTTCAGTGCGCACGTGTTACCATACACAGTTTAGGTAATGGATATATGCTCATGTGTCCATAAGACCCTAGAAGCCTTATATGAAGATGACTTAGGCTAGCAGTTTTCTCTTCCCACTGAAGTGATGTCATAAGCTTGTCTATCTTAGTAGATTTGAATACCAACTGATTCTGCCCATTTCCTGGAAAATAATTTTTTTTATCTCTCAGCATCATGAGAAATTTTGGGGTTTTCTGGCGTAGTGATTATTTCTCTCTTTTCTGTGGTGGAGGTGAAAGTAAAGAAGGAATCTGCGTAACCTGAAGTATCTGTTAGAAGGTAAGGAAATAATTTATTAGAGAGCATTAGCACATCATAATAGAAACTAGAAGTGGGTGGTTGATGAAGAAGTTGGATTTCAGACACAATACCTTAGTCTTTCAATTTTGGGGATGACAGGCAGAATTCTGTATTCCATTGATATATACTAATGCAGTCATGAACAAAGCTGGGGGGGGGGGCTTGTGCCAGAATATGGAGATACACACCAGTTAGAGCTCTGTTCAAACAACTGCACGTGCAAGGATTCCAAAATGCAGATGTTGTTTCTGTAAGTCTCTGAGAGCCTGACTGTGGCAGGGCACTGTTGGTGCCTGCCACTTTAAGGGCAGAGTCAAGCAGCCGGCAGGTACTTGATTGCGGCAGCCATTTTAGATCCCTGGCTGCCTATATAAACAGAGCAGTTTGCTACTGGAAGGCCAAGCAGTAACACTGCCTGGCTGCTAAGATGAATACAAAATCCTGGATGTAAGGGTAGGAGCTTAAGGGGATGGTTTGGAGGCTCCTGGTCCTGGGCATGACCTAAAACTGCACCCTGCTGGGAGTGGGTGGCCTGGTGGGGCTCTTAGTGGCGTGGGAGCCCCCAGGAAATGCCAAGCCAGTTACCACCTTGGTGAAGGGTGAGAAGGGGTGCCTTAATCCCAGCCTTCACCTTCAGGTGGGCTATTCATACCATCAGAGCAGGGAAGACCAGGTAAGCTTCAGGAAGTGCCTGAGCCTGCTGGGGGAATGACCCTGCAGGGCCAGGCATGCTTCAAGAAGCACCCGAGCCGGGAATGGGGCACCCCAATCCCTGAGTGCAGGCAGGAGTTGTAGACCCAACTGAGGGACTTGAGTGGCCAATGCTGGGGCCAGGACTGGAAGGGTCAAAAGGGCTAGGGGCCCACTGCGAGGGATGCCCATATGAAGTGAAGAAGCTTGGGGTCCCGACTAGCCTGAGATGGGGCCAGCACTTATACAGAAGCTGAATGTCCCTTTGAAAGGGGCCACAGCTAATGGGTGAAGGGGATAGTTGAGTCAACTGCCTGAGATGCCATCTGTGAGGCTTGGGCTGCAGTGTAAGGCTGGAATGGAGCTGCAGATAGCTCCCCCTCCCCCAATATTGGGGTGTATAATGGGCAGCCTCCCACCTAATTAACACTCAATTATATTCCATCAAGGCATGGCAGGAAAGACAGGTGGGCGGCATGCGCAGAGGCAGGTGGGGAAATTAGCTCTGTGGCTAGTCAGGGACCCTACTTTGCCACACTGATATTTAGAAAATGAAGATTATTTAGGTTAGTGGCCCTTTCTTCCTAGACAGATTACCCCCCACCCCAGTTATGTATCCACCTTACAGTACTTTCAGCTGGTCTGTGTTTCTCTTTTATGACTCATTATTGACTCATTATTGACTCCAAGATGAACATGGGCCGACAATGCGAGGTCACGGTTGGCAGGGCTAACCGGACCTTGTCGTACATCCACAG
>NW_017728994.1:65565623-65568497 GCF_001723915.1 Gavialis gangeticus | reverse complement strand
CTGTAAGAACTACTTCACAGTTAGGGCGGCTAGGAGCTGGAACCAACTTCCTAGGGAAGTGGTGCTGGCTCCTACCCTGGGGATCTTTAAGAAGAGGCTTGATGACTACCTGGCTGGACTCATTTGAGTCCAGTCTTTTCTTCCGCCCAGGCGGGGGGTCGGACCTGAAGATCTACAAGGTCCCTCCCGACCCTACTTCTATGATTCTATGAGAATGTCATGGGAGTGTCAGAAGCCTTGCTTAAATCACATCCTAGAAGTTTACCTTGAGGTTAAAAATTAAGCACTAATTACAGTTTAAATAACAGGTAAAGTTGGGGGATTTCTGTCATTGACATCAATGTGATAGTGCTGGTTGCTTCAGAAGCCTAAGTAGAAATATGTTCTGTTTTAGCTTCACCTTCCTTGACAAAGAATCAAAAACACCAAAAGGTGTAATGGCTTATATTCTCAGCAAAAGTGGGGTTACTGACTAAAATATGAAGGAGCATTTTGGTTCTATGAAAAAGCAGATTGTTGGATAGATACAGACAAACTTTCTGCATCATACATGATAAAGAAGTAGTAATCATTTGGAAGGGGATGGGGAAACCTCACTTTGAAAGCTTGAGAAACTAGGCTGGACAGAAACACTAATTCTCTGACAATTCTGGGAGTTGCAAAACACATGGGCAGAATCATTAAAAATTCTTTACTCACCAGAGGGTATCAAAGTTGTGTATCCAGTATCTGTTACTGTGGAAAAACAAAAATATCAATTCCCATCTTTGTTCATATAATTGTATTATAAAAAGCAAAACAAAAAATTGAAAATATTTGTTTACACTTTAGTCCCTCACCATCAGTAGCAGTTGTCAGTGATTTTGGAGTAGTGATTGTTTCACTCTCTTCTGTGATGGTGGTGGAAGAAGAGAAGGAATCTGTGGACTCTGGAGTGCCTGTAAGAAGGTGGAGGACTTTGTTAGGGTGAACTGGCCCTTTACATTTTTCTGATGTGGGTCAACAATATATACTCTACTGATTTATTACTACTACTGTACAATTTAGCTATAGTCAAAGTTGAGACACTGGTGGTTGTTCTCATCCTTGGTGCAAGATCAGTTATATCAGGAGTAGTTGGGTAGTAAGTGGTCAGTGCTGACTCAGCCCCATATGGAGTGCAGCCGGGTCAGCCTCTGTCTGGGCCAGATCCAATTAATTGGTGGGTGCCTGCCTGCAGGATGAATCCAATCAGCTGGCGGGCTGGATCCAACCCTCCTAAATCTGGAAATTATCTGTCAATACCACATTGCCCGACACTATAATATGCCTTACTGAGGACATTCACCTTGGGAGAGCTAGTGTTGTGTCCATCCCCAACATGAAGCCAATTTATTACATAGTTATGCATTGGGTAAACTGCTCCTTAGTAGGAGTTTTACCTGCTGTTTACTCACACACTGAACTGCTTTCAATTTTCTCCTCAATGCAGGATTTTGAACTATCTGGTGACAGTACTTTTCTTTGTACCAGTATATCCATAGGATCTTAGTAGCCTGCTATTCTAAAAATGAAGATGTCTTAGCTTAGTAGCTCTTTCTTCCTACGTAATTTAAGTCAAAACGTATCAAATTTGAGACATTTTATTGAAAATTTGGATCCTGCTGGCTTCCAAAAGAATAATTCCATGAGTATTTCTAGCATGTTGCTTGGATTGCAATTGCTTGCAGTTTTTCCTTACCATCCGCCGCTGTAGTCGAGGGTTCTGCAGTGGTTTCTTCTCTCTCCTCTCTGGTGGAGCTGGGAGCAGAGGAGGAATCTGTAGGGTCTGTAAGAAGGTTGAAGAAATTAATTATTATACAGGACTCTAATAATTAATCACATACTGACAGAGATATAAGCAACTTTGGAGATTTGTTGTTTTCTTCCTGAGAACAGAAGTGGGTGCATTAGGAGCTAGTTGGAAAGTGTGTGTGTGTGTGGGGGGGTAAATATTTAAGATCACAAAGCCCCACAAGGTGGCATATTTTTATTCTTAGCTCAAGAGAGAGTTGCAGATTAAGTACTAAGAAGGGATTAGATCCATCTAGATGTGGTTAACCATGCCCTTTAGACACGGAACTTACTTCTGGTTGTGTCTTGCTATGAAAGACCAAGTAGTCATTTGGGAAGGGGTGGAGAATGGATTTCCACATGAATTTTAGGAACTAGGTTGGGGAACACACTAAGCCTGCGTATAGATGAAGTGAGGGGCATGTGCGCGCGACACTTTAAAGCGGGTTAAATGCTTTTTCACTGCTTTAATGGTGTTGGTGTTTGCACACGTCGGCAGTGTATTGCGCAGTAATTCCAGCCGCTGTAGCAAATTTGCCAGCATAATGGGCCTCAAATGACTTAGGGCACAACAAACTAAAACTCCTTTAAGGAGTTTTAGTTTGCTGCCCTACAGCTGCAGAGCAAAGCACCGGGATCTGTTCAGCTCAGGGGCCCTGCAGGAAGCCCTGCAGGCAGCCTGGGAAGGCAGGCTCTGCATAAAAAAAAAAGGAGTGATTTCTTTTTTTTTTTTTTTGGTCCCTCCCCCACCCTGGAACTCGCCTGCCTGAGCTGTGCGGGGGCCCTGTGCATCCCTCCATAGCTTAGGCGGCCCCAGGGGGCACCGCAGCCAGGTGCCCGCAGGCAGGTGCTGCCTGGGTGGGGTGCTGCTGCTGTGGAGGGAAGCACCAGTCCCCACCCACCCTTGCAGCCCAGGGACCTCTCCACCTGCCAACAGCTAGCCCTCCCCGCTACCGGAGAGGCAGGAGATGGGGGTTTAAAGGCCCCTAAATGGAAGCAGTGCTTTCAAAAACCCACCACTTCAATTTGGGGCCCCTGTTTTATCTACACATGCCCTAACAC
>NW_017728994.1:65562578-65564006 GCF_001723915.1 Gavialis gangeticus | reverse complement strand
CCCAAGCTCCTTTTAAGAAGTGCAAATCATGAACATTCGCAGTATTTTTTGGTCTAGCCTATTCAAGAGACCAGTTGGTATTTTCCTCTTAAACCCTGGGTATACAACCTCCTGATAGCTTTTTTCAGGTGATGCACATTTAACTTTAGATACATCTTTCCTCATTTTCTCCAAAGGACTTGCCGCATTTTAACTCATCATTTAGGTGCCAATATTACACTTTGCAATATGACCTGAAGAATATGACCATATCCTGACATGCTCTTCCACTCTTGGGAGAAGAATACGTCTCCCTAAAATATACCCGCTTCAATATCTTGCCCTTTCTTCATGCTCATTTCTATTCCTGGGAAAAAGAATTGGGGGTGTTCAACTTGCAACTTGGAAGGACATGTGCAACCACCCCATTAAAATTCTGTCCAACCATCTCCACGTGGAAAGATCACTACGTGTAAATGCAGTTTTAGTAACTGGATTCTCAGGTATATTGAGATGAAATGGCTGTGTTTGTGTGAACCCGAACATTTTAAAAGTGTTAAATGTCATGTTTCTTTTTTCCTAAATAATCTATGACGGAAGTCTGGCTCCTTTACATTTGAAGTAATGGCAGCTGATTCTGCCTACTTGCTGTGAGCGAGCTCCGTGCATCCTTCTGGCATTTTCCTGAGTCTGTTTACACGCCAATTCTTCCTTACCGTCGACAGTTGTAGGCGAGGGTTCTGGAGCAGGGGTTTCTTTAGCCTCCTCTGTGGTGGAGACAGGAGCAGAAAATGAATCTGTGGGTTCTTCAGTGCCTGGTAAAAGATTGTTAAACTTGTTACTCAGAAGTGGTCTGTTAGTCACGGAAACTAGAACTGGGCAATTCAGGTAAAAACTGGGATTTCAGGCTTTGTGGGAAACTGAAATAATGCAACATTTATATTTCTTGTGCTCTGCATGGGAATAGTATCTTTCAGTTTTAAATTATGACTGTGAGTTCTAGTAAAGCCGGGACATGCATACGCACATAAGCGCACGTGTGTGAGCAGCCTACACGTACAGCAGTACTCTCCCCCTGCCCCGCACGGCTGATCCCTGCCCCAGGCAGGAAGAGCAGTGCTCAGCCAAGTCCACGC
Organism: Gavialis gangeticus; assembly: GCF_001723915.1. Classification (NCBI taxonomy): domain Eukaryota; kingdom Metazoa; phylum Chordata; order Crocodylia; family Gavialidae; genus Gavialis; species Gavialis gangeticus. The sequence continues at coordinate 65,562,891 of NW_017728994.1, read as the reverse complement.
CACTCCTCCAGCCACTGCTAGGAGGAGTCAGGCCAGGCACAAGAAGGTGGGGTGGTGCATGCTCCAGTCTGCCCAACTTGCCCCTGCACAGCAGCAGCAGTGCTTACCCGTGGGGAGACAAGTCTTTTGATCCAGACCAGCACCTCCCCCTCGGGCTTTCTTTCTTAAACTTTCACTAATACTACTACAAACTTAGACTCCAAGAGAGGGTATCAAAATACAAGTTTGCCTAGGGTGTCACTTTTCCCTAAGGCCAGCCCTATGTGCAACCACGTTAACTTTGCTCTGACAACAATACCATACAAAGCCCAGT
>NW_017728994.1:65559423-65561326 GCF_001723915.1 Gavialis gangeticus | reverse complement strand
GTCCTCTAATGAACGTAGGGGACCATGTGAGTATATACTTCCCTATATATAGCCAGCCAGTGGGAGGTGGGGTGGGGAGGGGAGCTCTTGCCTTCTGTTTAAAAAATGTAAGACGAATGAGCTTTGTGTTTCTTTCTTCCTAGATAATATATGATGGAAGCTTGGCTAGTTTGCTTGATAGATTGCTGGCTTTTCCTTCCTGAATCTTGTAGTTAATTACGTGCGTCTTTCTGGCAATGTCCTAAGATTGCATTCATATTCTGATTGTCCCTTACCAGCCAAACCTGTGGTCAAGATTTCTGGGGTATTGCTTGTTTCACTGTCCTTTGTGGTGGCGGTAGGAGCAGAGAAAGAATCTGTGGACTCCGTAGCACCTGTTAGAAGGCTGAAGAATTTAACTAAGTGGGAAGCAAGCCCTCTTTCTACAATGGAAGCTAAATTACTTGAGTGTTTGACGGAAGGCCTGCTTCCAGCAAGTTAATTGCATACATCATTCTGGCATTTTTCTTGAATGCCAATAATGCCCTGTTTCTTACCATTCAGTACCGTAGTCAAGGGCTCTGGGGTGGAGGTTGCTTTACTCTCCTCTGTGGTGGAAGTGGAAGCAGAGGCTGAATCTGTGGCCCCTCCAATGCCTGTTAGAAGTTTGAGGAATATCATTGTTAAACATCACTGGCATGTAGCACTGAAAACTAGAATTGGGTGGTTGAATAAGTTTTTAGATTCCAGACTTTGTAGACACGTGTGGCAATGTGCTAGCCCCTAATTAGTGGTAAGATAGGTCAGAATTGCATCTTCAGGTTAATAAGCATTTAGTATTCCTCTTATATTTATAGGCAAGTTCAGAGATTGTTCATACAATCAATGTAGAACTGGAACAAGAGTTAAGTGGGTTTAATAATTTTTGTTTATTCTTCTTCAGCACTTCCCAGACCATCTCAAAATACAACATGTTGATGTGGTTTATATTCTTAGCTCCTTACAGAAAGGACTGTAAGTAAAACACCAAGAGGGTTCTAGCCCTAGGAAGTAGTAGACTGGTAGATAACCATACACAATCACCACCTGTCTTTGATTTGAATATGCCCCAATGATTTCAGATGTTGTAGCCATCTGGAAAATAGGGGGTCCTGAAATGCAAGAGTAATGCAAGAAAGTTGCCTGGACAAATACATTAGGGCATTCTTGGATATAGGAAGGTAAATGTCTGATACAATTCATGAGCCTTGACTTATCACATACTACAAGAATTGTGTGTTCAGCATGTGTTAATATATAAGAATATATTTACAAACCCAAACAATTCATGCCATCGCACACTGATACTAATTTTAGAATAGGAAAAGTAAACTTACTTAAAGAAAAATAAAATTTGACATGGAAATTAAGTTACTAGTCAATCCAGCCACATATTTAATATTTAGTATATGACTATCTAGCATTTCATTTGTCTACAGTATTAATTTGAATCTTAGTTTATGTTCCTGTGACCTCAGAGAAGATGCCAATTTTCTTATCCAGCCCAAACCTTCTTGTTATAAGTTCTGAAAACATAATCCGTCACTTTTTTCTTTTTTTTTGGATATTAAAAAGCTCAATCCTGAGATCTTTATGTGGCATTATTATTCTTACCAAACATGCAGAAATAAAATATCCTTTTGGTTGCCTTTATTCAGAAGCTATATTTTAACTTTTCATCCTCATTTTTTTTGCTTCTTCCTAGATACTCTTGTCAATTTTTGTAATACTTTCACAAAATGCTGGGTGCTTTTCTTAAAGGTCAATATTTAATACTTCATGAAATAACACTCTCATAAGTCTTGAAGAACCTAGCTGTACTGTACAACAATGTACATGTGATGGGGCATGTCTACATGTGCATTAAGAAAAGTTCATTAATGTA
>NW_017728994.1:65546693-65554423 GCF_001723915.1 Gavialis gangeticus | reverse complement strand
AATAACACTCTCATAAGTCTTGAAGAACCTAGCTGTACTGTACAACAATGTACATGTGATGGGGCATGTCTACATGTGCATTAAGAAAAGTTCATTAATGTACATTAAATTTAGTACCTCCAATGTGAGGTACTAAATAAATGTGCATTAAGCTGCCCTAATGTGCAGTAGTGAAAAAGCACATTTTTAATGTGACGCTTAATGCTCAGTAGCCTATTTTACTGTATATTGGCGTAATTGCACTTTTTTTTTACGTGATGCTTGAATGTGCAATAAAATAGGATACTGTGCATTAAAGTGCATGTGTAGACTATATACTAGCACTCCTAATGAAGGCTATGCAAATAATGATTTTTGGTTGGATGTTCTATATATTTAATGACAAAAATTTGAGGGCATGTGACAACATACAGAGATGATAGCTACAAACAATTGCACATGTCACTTATGTCATCTTATTTATATAATGACTTCAGCACCATGACAATTTAGCAAACTTGCACTTATCCTCCAAGTTTAAGTTCATCAGGCCATTGGCATTTATAAATATTTTTGAGCATAGTTTTGGTAACTAGATACCCGTTAGTTGCACAATTATGTGGAAATTGTTTAGCAATGCCTCGGCACCCTGATGTTTTGGAGATCAAGATAATTCAGGACAGTAGCTCTTTCTCCATAATTTATGCCTGAGCCTAATCTATAAACTGGCTTGTAGAAAAGTACAAGAAGTACAAAAGAAAGTCTTTTGCATTGGTTTTTCTAGACAATGATTTTTCTATGTTGTGCAAAATTTAAAAATAAGTATTAAAAAATGTGCATTCTTGATAATAGTTTTGCTACCTATGGATACCTTTTTGAATACTTAAAAGAATGAATTTGGTCCTGTCCTGTGTATTTCCTGAAATAAAATTGCCTAAATTATCCCAGGAGTCTTTTGTTTTTTACATATATTTGCACTGAGTTCTCAATTACCTTCATGAGTTATGGTTTGTGATTCTGAAGTAGAGGTTGTTTGACTGTCCTGTTGCAGGGAGGTGAAGGACATGAAATGATCTGGTTGCCTTGTATCATTCACTGAGGCTGTCAGAATTTGAAGAAAGAAATTATTAGAGAGAATGAGCAATCAGTTTGAAAAATTACAATTAGAGCACTGGTGTAAAGATTGAGGTTTTAGGTTCTGTGCAGAAGTGAGTTTGTACAAAGAATGCTGTCCCTGTGTTGCTCACTATACCTCCCATGGTGGAAAAGTGGCGCAGAAGGAGAGAACACAGAACTGGAAGGGGCTCACTGGGCTTTTGGGTCCAGTTCCCTGTGTCCTTAGGCAGTTCCTAACCAAAAGAAGATGAAAAATTACTACTTAAAATTCTCATACAAAAATACAGGGCGCAACACCCAAGAACACCTATAACATGTCACAGACAAAAGCAGGGGAGACAGGGGGACTGCCACTGCAATGCCAGGGAAGTGATTCATTAATATATGCTTAGAAGAGCCTACAGAAAGGCTCTATGGAATAAAAAAGCCCCTGCAACCTGTGTCAGTCCAACCTATAGGATGAATTCCTTCCTGACCCCAAGTTCGGTGGTTGGTATGGCTCTAAGATTCAGGCTTTCTAAAACAGGAACCATTAGGTTTGCTAAAAACAGGAAGAATCATCAGCACACGTTAGTCAAATCCCCAACCTTAGCTGTGGTCAAAGTCCCATTGTGTCTGAAGAAACTGAAAAACTTGCCAGTGCATTCACTGAGGGGAAACGAAATTCCTGCCTGACCCCAACTGGCCACCAACAAAAGCCCTGAGGCAGGGGATGACCAGATATCTTCTGCATAGCAGGTGGTACTTTTAAACCTCAACCTGGGGACTACAAATATGTCACTCCACATATCAAAGCCTGACTATTGACCCAGAATTCCCTATTTCAGGGGTTGTCAACCAGGGGTATTCATACCCCTGGAGGTACTTGGCAAGCCCCCAGAGGGTACGCAGCAGCAGTGTGGAGAAACTACACAGGGGCACTTCTGTTTTTGCGGCTGGTGCTTCTGGTTTCACTGCTGTGTGCAGGGGACCGCCCCCCCCGGCTTGTTGATCAGCCACCTGGGGACTCCTCCCTCCCCCCCCACAATGCTCATCGACCAGCCAGACTCCCTGCTTCTCAGCCGGCTGCCGCGGGTACACCAGCCAAAAAAGGTTGAAAACCCCTGTCCTATTCTATCATGCTTTCCCTTCCATAAACTTGCGCAGTTTAGTCTTAAAGCAGTTCAAGATCTTTACCCTTAGTATGAACATATCCCCCACTCGCTACGTGTTCATTAATGCACCTTAGATACTGTGCATTTAGTTTAGTTAGGACTTAATAAAGTACTAACTAAATGCACAGTGCCCAGAGTTACTGCACAGTAACGCTGGTGAACGGTTATTTAGTGATGCTTACTGTGCATTAGCCTAATAACACTGTACAATAGGCTATTAACATGGTTTTTGCCATGACACGCTACTGTGCAGTGTTATTAGGCTAATGCACAGTAAGCGTCTCATGTAGATACATCCACTGTGTAGCATAGCACTAATGTATAGTGCTCTGGAAGCATCACTAGACTTGCTGAGTTCAGTCTTTTGTCATTCAGGAAGCAAACTGAAGCAGCATCTGAAAATATTTTACCATCATTTACTTATATTCATGATTATACAAATGTTCTGTAAGAACATAAGAATGACAAGATGCCATTTTGAAAATAAAGCTGACTCTTTCTTCACATTTATGTCAGAAAGTTGCCACTTTAAAAGGATTAACAGGGTGATTTCTGATCTTTCCTTCCTCCTGTAATTCATTTGCATAGATTATTCTAGCATGTTTGCTAAATTACATTTACAATCTGATGGTTTCTTACTTCTGTAAGCAGAAGTCAGTAATCCTGGAGTAGAGGTGGTTCTACTTTCCTCCATGATGGAGATGGAAGCAGAGAAGGTATCTGTGTTGTCTGCTGTGCCTTTAGAGGATTGGAAAAATAAATTATTACGGAAAACTAGAAATTAGGAATAGTAACTAGAGTTTGGGTATTGTTGAAATGGTTTGAAATCAAGTTTGGAGGAAAAGTTATTTAAGTGCATTAGCTCTTAACATCTCATGTTTTGGGTTAGAATTGCCTCCTGTTACTCAGAGCTAAATAGTACTGTAACTGTAAGTGCAGGCAGGTGCCTTGCTTTTGTCACTGATTAATTTCTTTTCTGAAGGACCAGGTATTTAACTATCTAAAGCTGACTGCTATTACTTTATGGGCATGATAAGTGGTTGAGGTACATAGTTCAATGCAAATTATTCCATAATCTCCAGCTGGTCTGATATTTTAAAAAATCAAGAAAACATAGGACAGTAGCTCTTTCTGCTGTACAATTTATGCCTGAACCCATCCTATAAATTAGTGGGCAAAAAATATTAATAAGCTATTAAAATATGTTACGCAGGTCCTTTTTCCTGAGCAATGAGCTAACATTTTTTTCTACCATGTTTTATTTATGATGCAAAACCTATATACAGGTTTTAAGAATACATTTTTGTGCAGTCATTTTGCTTCTTTAGGGCACTCATTAGAATTAGTTTGGTTTCATTCATTTACCCAATGATTTTTCTTAATTTATAGTTTGTGGAAATATGGTTTAAAGTACTGGACCTTAATTTCTGGTGTGGTAGCTCTAAATTGCATTTTCAAGGTAAATACAAACTACTTTTATAATTATAAAAAGTGAGGATTTTTTAAAAATTGGCACAATGAGCATAGGACTGAGTGTTCCAGGGGTGAGAGCAGAAGCAAGTTTCCTAGTGTTACCTTTCCCAACACCAAACATCATAAACACAACAAATTGGCCTGCCTCTCTCCTGCTCAAGAGAGGCATGTGCCTGAAATACCATGGACTGGAATGGTTCCATAAGGAAGTGGGTTGTGAGTCTTACAGTTATTTCTGGGTTTGCATCTGTCTGTAGCCTTACTAGATGACACAGTGTCCATATGGGAAGTTTTGGAGGATCCATTAATGGGAGAAGTAAAGAAACTAAGTTGGTCAAAAACATCATGACACTTGTGATGTCTGAAACATCATGACTATTGTAAAGTAAGGGTTGCCTATAGATGTGTGGTGACGCTGCTCCGACGTGCTGTAATTATGAGTCTGTAATTAATCAAGTCTTCTGGAGTGTGCTAATTAGTGCGCTCCAGCAGCCTCTGCGTCTCAAGTATTCGGCATCCCCATGCTTCAAAATGGCACTTTAACTAAAGTGAATGAACTTCAGTTAAAGTACCCCCGCCACCATTTCTATGCGCAGGACACTGAATACACAAAAATGCTGCAGGCTCTTTAATTAAAGCAGTTCTCAGAGCCGCTTTAATTAAAGCGTCATCCCCCGGTCTCCTGGAGCACATGTAAAGACACCCTAAATGTCTCAAATTATTTAGAAATCTTGAGTCAGAGGGTATCTGGGTTATATCTGCTAATGTGAAGAAAAAAAAAATCTAAACACACATTCTCCCCTCGTGGTTTCATAGTTTCACAGCTTCATAGTAGCTAGGGACCTGAACAGATCATCTAGCCTGACCCCCTGCCACAGGCAGGAATGAATGCTGGGTTCACAAGACCCCAGCCAGGTGATCATCCAACCTCCTCTTGAATTTCCGCAAGGTAGGGGCAAGGACCACTTCCCTGGGAAGTTGGTTCCAGCTTCTGGCCACCCTGACTGTAAAATATTGCCTTCTGATCTCTAACCTGAACCTATTCTCCATCAGCTTATTACCATTGATCCTCATCACCCCAGGTGGTGCTGGGGAAAATAGGGCTCTTCCTATTTGCTGATGATCTCCCCTGATGAGTTTGTAGGCAGCCACCAGGTCCCCCCTCAGCCTCCTCTTGCTGAGGCTGAACAGGTTCAGGTCCCTCAGTCTCTCCTCATAGGGCCTGTCCGGCTGCCCTCTCACCAAGCGGGTGGCCCTCCTCTGAACTCTCTCCAAGCTGACCACATCCTTTTTAAAGTGCGGCGCCCAGTACTGAACGTAGTACTCCAATTTGCAGCCTGACCAAAGTCTCATAGAGGGGGGAGTATCAGGCAGACTCTGCCACCGACATACCAGGCCATATATCTCCCTGCCACTGGTTCCCCTTCTGGTGCGGTCCCCTCACTGGGACCTTCGGCTCCTCTAGCCCTGGCCCATCCCCAGGCCAACCGGGAGCCCAGGGCCCTGGGTCTTGGGTGTCCCTCTCAGTGGGCCTCCTTGCCCTTCTGACCCTCCTGGTCCTGGCCCCCACCTGGGCCAGTCAGGGGAAGCTCTGGCAGGCCTCAAGGTATGACCCATACTCTTTTCCCGGGATCCCCCTCTCTGGGTCCTCCTTCATGGACGTGGGGAGCTGGGGTACCTCACACCACGACTGGTGCTTCAGGGTCTCACAGGGGACTCTCACTCCCCCCCGGGCAGCAGGTCGTGGTACTCCTATGGATGTTATATTTGACCCAAACTCTGCCTCCCAGCATTGGAGGACTTACTGGGGTCAGGACTCAGCTCTCTCGCTCTCTGGCTGAGCCCCCATTCTTCCCTCACTGGACTCCACCCCTCTGCCCCTCATACTGGGGCTTCTACTGGGGTTTCTCATTGTTGCCCCCTCAGTTCTCACGCTGCCCCCTCACAACTGGGGCTCAGACGTTATATATGACCCAAACTCCGCCTCCCCACGTTGGAGGACTTACTAGGGTCAGGACTCAGCTCTCTCACTCTCTGTTCTTCCCTCACACTGGGGGCTTCTCACTGTTCATCACACCCCCTTTACTCAGGGTCTCGGGGCTTCCTTCCTCTGGGGGCTCAAGTGGCCATAGCTGTGCCTGGCCCCAACTCCCCAGCACGGGGTCTCAAACCCCCGCAGGGCTCAGGCAGCCTCGGCCATACCTGGCCTCCAACTCTTCACTCTCCTCCTTGGGGTTTGCACCCCCACAACTACCTCTGATGGAACGCAACCCACCTGAAGGTGAGGGCTAGGGGTTAAGGTGCCCTGACCCGCCTTTCACCAGGGTGATCACTGGCCTGGCATTTCCTGGGGGCTCCCGTGCCACTGGGAGCCCCACCAGGCCACCCACTCCTGGCAGGGTGCAGTTTTAGGTCATGCCCAGGACCAGGAGCCTCCTACCATCCCTTACAGCTCTTCCCTTACCTCCAGATCAAACTCTGCAGCCCTCTGGCCAGGCAATGTTGTTGCCTGACCTCCAGCAGCCAAACTACCTTGTTTATATGGGCAGCTCTGAACCTAAAAAGGCTGCCCTCATTAGGCCAGCTGCAGGGCCTTAAAGTGGCAGGCATACACAGTGCCCTGCCACACGCCCATCAGTCAGTTTTTTACCCATCCAACTGTGTAGGCATCAATGCCACAGTCGCTTAATTTATTGATGAGAATGGTTCTTAATGACTGAGTTTATAACAACAAACGTAGTCATTTAAAGAAAAAGAATCCATTACCATGGAGATTAATACACCTAAAGACAGCAGCATGTATGTATGCAGTTTCAGTAGTGATAGCCATCTGACTCATTTATTTGGCTAACCTGAATAAATCCAGCCCTAAACTTCTCCTATTAAATGCTTCCACAATAGATTGTCATTATTCCTTTTTTTAATTCATTTTTCTACATTTTAAGCAGGTTGTATCCTATGGGACACTAAACGATCATTTACCAAGCAGGCTCTGATGAATTATATATAATAAGAACATGCAGTTCTGACTGGATTCCCATTTAGGTGCATGATTTTATGCGTGTTATTCCATAATGCCTGGCAGCCCTGAGATTTCAAAGATCAAGATAATTAAGCCAGTGACAATTTCTGCCAGAATAAATTGTATAACAGGTTTTCAGAAAAGGATTAATCACCATAAAAATATAGCCATTGTATTTATTTTTTTTCTGAGCAATAAAAACATCTTCAATTTGTAGCACAAAACATATCAGAATGGTTAATGTTGTACTTTTTGGATAGCAGCTTCAGTACTTTAGAACACTTAACAGAATGAATTTAGTTATCCATGTTTCCTGTAATTTAACTGCATATAATATTCCAACATGCCTTTTAGGTTATGTTTACATTATATTTTGTTACCTTTGTAAGTTGTAGTCAGTAACTCTAGAGTTGAGATTGCTACACTCATCTGTGGAGCTGAAGTGGATGTAAAGGAGGTTTGTGGTTCTGGTGTTGTGCTATGCTTGGAGGCTGTCAGGAGGTTAAAGAAATAAATTAATTAAAGGGGACTAACATTGAGTTTTAAAAGCTAGAACTAAAGGGCTGGTGAAAAAAATTGGGTTTTAGGCTTTGTGGAAAAATGAATGAATGCACTAGCTCTTAAATTCTAGTGAGACACAAGTATATTCCCAAGGCACTAGCTAATTACTGTTATTAAGTGAATGTGGATGGTTTTTGTTATTAACATCATTGGTGCAGAGCTAAATGCTTAAGGAACAAAAGTGGAAGTGTTTTAGGTCAATCTTTCTGAAAACCTAATGTAAGAACCCCAGCTCATCATTGTTATACTTGCAGGTCTAAAGAGTCCTGTAACTCAAAAATCATAGAGTCCTGTGGCTTTGTAAAGAAGTGGGCTGGTAAAACTATAACTCCAAAACATACATAATATATACACAGTAGTCATTTGGGAGAGTGCATGGCTAGAGAAATTTAAATCTGGACTGGACAAAAACACCAGCACTATGA
>NW_017728994.1:65520280-65541693 GCF_001723915.1 Gavialis gangeticus | reverse complement strand
AACTCCAAAACATACATAATATATACACAGTAGTCATTTGGGAGAGTGCATGGCTAGAGAAATTTAAATCTGGACTGGACAAAAACACTAACACTATGACAAGTCTGACTATTCAACTATAAAATTATAGGGAATGCAAGAAAATAGTTAAAATAATTGAAAATTCATGACTTACTAGGTGGTACTGGAGTTGTGCGTCTGGCATCTGTAGAAAAGGTTATTGTAGAAAAAAGACATAATTGCTCATCACTTTACATGGTTTCTAATTTTGAAGAAGAAAAAAGCTATATGATTTAAAGGAAAATGATAAGTCTACACAGGAGAAATATGGAAAAATACACATATTCCTCAGAATAGCACTGTATATCTCTCTCTAGTATCTCCTTTTAACAGGTTGGCAATATTGTCCTGGTCACAAGCACAGTTGAAAGAAAATGGCCATATGCAAATAAGAGATGCTGATTCCAGTTATCTCACTGGAGTGCATGTACTTTATTAAAATGAAAATAATGCCAGGAGAGTCAAACAACTTGGGGGGTCTTCTTTTCCAAAATGAAAGGTATTCCAGGGGGAACACAGAAAATGCTTATAAGATGGGAAACAAGGTATTTGGGGTTGTTTTGATATTAAGGTGGTTTTATTTTAATATTATTATTTATTTATGGGATTTAGGGCTGTGTGAAATTTTGCTGGCCATTTCGTTTTGACACGGTTTCAACCAATTTCGAGGTTGAAACAGCAACATTTGGAATGAAACAAAGGCCGTCAAAATAGCCTTGAATCAAAATGAGGCTAGTTGAAATGTTTTGAAAGTTGAAATGTTTCAACCACAGGCTGGGGATGGGAAGTCAATGGAGCTGGGATGACTTACCATGCCCAGCGCAAGATCTGGCAGCGGATGGGAAGTGAGCCCAGCTGGGTTGACTCTTCATCCCTGGCACTAGATCCCTATCCCTGGGATCTAGCTAGATTGGGCTGGGGGTGGGAGGCAGCCCAGCTGGGCTGCTTTCCTATCCTCAGTGCTAGATTGCACTGAGGAATGGGGAAGCAGGCCAGCTTGGCTGCCTCCCGCCCCCGGTGCTATCCAGCGCTGGGGATGGGAAGTCAGCTCAGCTGGGCTGACTTCCCATCTCCAGCAAAATGTTGAAACAGCATTGAAACAGCCTTTCTGTTTCGGTGGAATGGAACAGCTGTTTCAATTTGAAATGGAATGCTGTTCTGTCAAAACGTTTAAACTCAAGGCAAAGTGGAACGGTGCCATTTCGCACAGCCCTAATGGGATTTATGTTGGCCTTCCCAATAAAGGTTCAGGTCTGCTTAGAGCAAGTGGAACAGAACAACTTAAAAGGGCAACTTGAATAAATAAAATAAAACAAAATATAGGAGGGACCTAGTCAACAATATCTCAGCCTAGTTTTGGGTCCTAAATGACCACCCAAACAGAAAGGTCCTGCAGCACTTCCAATAGATGGCTAGCCTCAGGATTGGTGAGCCTGAAGAGGGAGGGAATCCCAGAGCTGAGGATCAATGGCTAAGAACAATTTCCCATACATTTTTGCCAAGTGGAATTGGTGTAATGGCAGCACTTACAGGAGATTGTGCTCAGCTGACTTTAGGGATTGCACTGAGGCATGAAGGAGAATGTGGTCTCTCAGGCATGTAGGTCCCAGGAAGTTTTGGGCTCTATAGATCAAAACTAGCTCTTTGAATCTTGGGCAGCAAAAATATAGAAAGGTAAGTTAGACCTATTATTTGTCCTCACATTGTTTCCCACCTTATAAAAATCACACAGGTTTCCTTAATGCTCCAAGGGAAATCCTGAACCTATTGCAATCATGGGCAAAACCTTAAGTTCAGTTAGCCCAAATTCTACTATCTGTGTCTGTCTAGTGTAGCTCTCCTGACTAACGCACCTTCCCTGGAATGACTGACTAACACATAACCCTCCCCCCCCACACACACAACATCCCCAAACCCTATTATGTGATGAACACTATGGTTACACCTGTCATTTCTGTAAGCCTTTTAAGCTTAATTGTGGTTTCATACCTTTGGTGTCTTCACTAGGTTTACTGAGGTCAAATAGGAGTTTTGAATGTTAGCTGGGAGTATTCAGAGAAAAGAAAGAATGAGCTGAATGCAGGGGGAAGGGAAATGGACAAAACCTTCTCTGCACCTGCTCCCTATATATGGGGTGGTGAAGTATGTAGCTTCCTGGGAGTACGGGCTGTATATTCTTGAGACAGAAAAGAGAATTTACCTGAACAAATGGCACTGGCATCTTCATTATGGTCACAGTTGTGAGTCAACCATCCTGCATGTTTACATTGACTGAGATGTCTTTCACTTCCAGTGCAACGCACATTATCCAACATAATTTCTCCAGAGCCTGGACCAAAATAGGCTTTCCCAGGTGCTGACATGACGTTGCCACATCCAACCTGCCTGCATATGACTTGTGCATCTTTTCTGCCCCAGAGATCATCACAAACAGTTCCCCATGTTCCATTGAAGTAAACTTCCACCCGGCCCTCACAGCTTCTCCTTCCATTCACCAGTCGTATGGGGAATACAGCTTTTAAAGGCAAAAAGAAAGCAAAATGCCAGAAACTGAAATTCAGTGTATCTGTTTTCCATCTTTGGTATATAATCTTAGGGTTCAAAGATTGTATTCGCTAGGTAAAGCTTGATAATTTAGTGGGCTGAATACTATCTCCCATTCTGCAAATTTGTCACTACATTTCTTAGATTTATTCTTTAATTTATTTTTTATTTGAATGTCTCCTATGAATATTTTCAGTGAATCTTCCTTGGTTGGTAGCTGACTGTACTTATCTTTACTTTTCAAGCTCTTCTAATTGTAGTTTTCTAGGACGCATGATTTTAAAGATTTTTTTAAGGTTCTTTTATTTTCAGTCAAGGAAGACTAATTGAAACACCATCTGAAAACTGAGACCATAAGCACAAATAAACATGCTTGTAGTTTTCTGTGTTGTCTAATTTGTAGGCTCATTTCAATGTCAATTACAGAAGAACATTAAAGTCTAAGATTTTGAGCATCATCCAATTAGAAGACCTCCAGGCCAACAGAATAAACAAAAATCACCTTATGCACATTTAATTATGGTTACTGAATGCATTTTTATATGAATGGCCCTGACAAATTGATACTTCATATTTGAAGATAACTCAGGCCTGTGGCTCCTCCTATTCAGACAGTTAAAATGAGTGATTTGGTTACTTTAGTATGTTTGACTGAATGCCAGCTGGCCCTATCTATTTCCAGTTATTTAATTTCATCTATCATTCCAGCATGTTTATACTCTGATTGACCCTCACCATCTGTACTCAATGATTCTGGGGTAAAGATTGCCCCATTTGTTTTTGAGAGACTGGTCAGTGAAAAGAAGTGATTAGTTTTTAGTGTTGTGTCATCTATGGAAACTGTCAACAGGTTGAGGGAAATACATTAGTAGAGTTAACTAGCAACTGGGAACAAACTATAATTGGGGTGTTGGTCTAGAGTTCAGGCCTGAAGGAACTGTATCCTCAAGTTAGCAACTAATTATAATTATAAGTGGAATTTTGTGGGGTTTTTGACACTGGTGCAAGAAATAGGTGCTTAACAAATAGAAGTGGAAGTGATCTTAGACTAATCTTCTCTTGAGATAATAAAAATCCCAAATTGGAATAGTTTATACTTTTTTTTCTATAAAGGGGCATGCAACTGAAATACCAGAGAATGTAGTGGCTCCATAGAGAAGTAAATTTATATACATGATAGGAAATGCCAATCCTATATATGTCAGACTGTGCTCTTACTACCTGGGACACAGCCATCATCTGGGGTAGGGTGGGTACTTTATCATTAAAAGAATTCAAGAAAGCAGATTGGATAAAACTGTTGTACTACAACATTCCTGGATATTGAATGTTTACATACCATAGTTTTTCGCATGCAATATACTTCCCGCTCCTCCCCCCGCCAAATCAATCCCCCTCTCCTCCCAAACTGAGGTGTACATATTAAGCAGGAGAGCTAATTTTCAGCCTGGGATAGAAATACCCTGTTTTGATTCTTGCTACACAGTGTAGCAACTGTGGTATTACTGTTCTGGCAGCTGATGAAGTCAATTGACTTAATGGTTCATTTTTCTCCACTCCACAGGTGTTAGTGACTAATTAAGCTAACCTCTCTTAGGGCAATTTTGCTGTCTGCTAGCTGCTCCTGGTGTCTCTCCTCCTATTTCACAGGCTAAGCAGGAAAAGGAGGGTGAGTCAGCTGAAGCGTTTTCATGCACAAACAATTTGCCTTTCTTAATTCTAAAAGTAATATACCTATATCCCTCTCTTGAGGACTTTCCTGAGTCCTGTAGTGATTTGGCTCAGCTGTATACCCATCTACCCATTACAACTCATTAGAATTCTTAACTAGGGCTGTTTAAATGATAACTTTTTTAGTAGGGAGGCAGAAACAACTTATAATACTTTAAATAGCCACAACTATTTATTGCAACTCAATTGCTACAGGTACTTCATCAGGTTTCTGTTTAGTAGTTTACATCACCCTGCTGTTTCTTATAGGTTCTTTACCTTCAGTAGCTCTAGGTGTTTGTGCTGGGGTAGATGGTTTCCTTTTTGTCTTTTTGGAGATGCGTGAATCTGTCAGAAAATATGAAGGAAAAAGTACTTAGAACTGAACAGGTCTTGGTCATTCATGGGATTCTGTTCTATGGTTAAAAGACTGAAGACACTGCAGGAAAAAGTTAATTCTGTCATTCACTTGTTCAAAATCCCATCTTAGAGACCAAGCCACTTTACTAAATTCAAGGCACGTGGGTCAGGACTTCAGTGATTCAGGATCAGGCTCTTAGTCTGGTATACATTAGGAGACTAAAGGGAAAAATCCCATTGGTGATCCCAACACACCAATGGATATAAATCCAAATAAAGGCCCAGAAAAATGTGTTGAACAATGTGGTGAAAGAAGAGGAGGATGCTCTCACCTTTCAGCCCAATAGTACAGGCCCAGAGTAATTAAGCTGCAACCCCACAAGCTCCTAGGCTGGGCACTAGGGGTGTACAAAATGGGTTGTATTCAATTCAGATTTGGCCCGAATTGGGGGACAGTGATTCAATTCGTTGATTCAGATCACTGTCCCAGTTCAATTCAGCCAAATCTGAAGATTCGATGCTGATTTGTAGAATCAGTGATTTGGCCATAGACACAGCTTTAAATCTTTTTTCAATATACCTTCAGGTACCAGGCATGACTCATGAATGCTGCGATGGCAGAGTGGATGGAGCATCCCACAGGGGTGTGGGGGCGCCTCCCACATGCTCAGTGGGAGACCTGGAAGTGGGCTGGAGGTACTTCCGGTCTACTTCTGGGTCCGCCACAGAGTGTGTGGGCCCCTGCTTCCGTGCCCCCGTGGCGGACCCAGAAGTGGACCAAAGTGCTTCTGGTCCATTTGCGCATCCACTGCCGAGTGTGCTTGGGACCCCCCCATGCTCCCTTGGGACACTCCATCTACCCCAGCATCTCAGAGTTCATGAGCTGCCTGGTACCTTGAGGTATGTAGAAAAAACATTTAAAGCTGTGTTTATGTCTGAATTATCGAATCACTCCGAATCTCTCTGAATCAATTCAGAGGGTTCCAATTTGGTTTGGATTCGGAGATTCAGCCATTGAATTGGGCTGAATCTCCACCCAATTGAATCAGCAACTGAAGCTTTTCACAGCCCTACTGGGCAATGTAGATTTCCCCATTGCTCTCCTGCTGCTGCCATGAGGGTCTTCAGGTCCCCTCCCTCTTTCATCTTCTGCTACCTGCCTGAGGATGGGAAAATACAGCCTTCAGGTTTAAAGGAGCCTGTAGCTGAGAGCTTGGAGGGACTCAGGGAAACCACACAATGCAGATATGCTGATGCAGTGCAGCATGGGTTGCCCAATGCACAGCACAGCATGGACCCCATGTGACATGGTGTGTCATGGCAAGGGAATGGGGCAGTATGGGGGCACTGATGTGGCAGCAAGGGGAGTACCCAATACAGGATGTACCCATGCCCTGTGGTATGATGCCCGTGTGGCATGCGGCCCAGCCTGCATGGTGGGTGGAAGGGGCAGGACCTTTTGTTCCATCACTATTCCTAATGGCTTTTCTACACCTTTCATTTAATTTTCATTTAATAAAATGGATAAAGAGAAATGGGATAGTTTCTGCCCTAATGGAGCAGAAATGGTGTTTTCTGTTTTACTTTCCGCAAATATGTGCTTCCCTGGGGGATCTTACTCTACCATAGGGGAAAATACAATGTGAACTATGAGTAAATGCCAAAAATTGCTGTCACATAAATGCTTTTGGGTACATCTACATGTTCACTTTATTGAGGAGCTGACTAATTAGCTCTGCAGTAAAGTGTCACTGTCTATACATGCACCCCTATTTGGGAACAGTAAAAACTAACTCCATTGCAGGATAGTACTGTCTTTGGCAAGCAAAGTAGTTACATGTGCCAAAATGCACATGTAGATGATGGTGACTGGGCCTGGCTGGGGTACAAGGATGCTATAATGTGGGGGCTGCCTGCTGGCATATAAAACCAGTACATACCCATAACAGAGTTTTGGCACAAGCAGACTGGTTTAAAAATGGTGGAACTTGGTGGAAGATTTACCATTCACATCAAAGGGCGAATGTGTGCTCTGTTCACTACCAGTCTAAACTACACCGCTTACAGAAAACCACAAAACTTAGATTGATTTCCACCTTGGGCTGTTTGAATGTCTGTACCTAGCCTAAATCTCTTTGCAAGTACAGTTATTACTTATGTAGATAGTAATATTAGGGAAGTTTTAACACTTAGAAAAAGACAGTGTGAAGTTGGCTGTTCATGCACACATGACTGTTTTTTGGTCATAGTTGGCATATACAACATGTAATTTTCTAGAAATTGTTGAAATTTCTAGAAACATATTCAGGTTTGAGTAGCATATAGTAAATGTGGTAATTATAAGCCTATGGTGGAAAGATATTTTTTTAAAGTGATCATAAAGATAGTAGTTGAAAAATTGCTTTTGATTCTTCATATACTAATTATTGTTGTCTTCTGTGATGTTCGTTCTGCTTTATAAATCAGAAGTAAAACTAACTATTGTCTCTACTGTATATTGGATACTAGAACTCTGTATCTATATTAATAAAAGGGCCTCTGTGTGTGTGTGTGTGTGTGTGTGTGTGTGTGTGTGTGTGTGTGTGTGTGTGTGTGTGTGTGTGTGTGTGTGTGTGTGTGTGTGCGTGCGCGCGTGTGCGTGAGCACCATAGCTCCAAGACCATGATACCTAGAGACTTGAAACTTTGCATGCATACTAAGGGTACCCTGGGGGCGTGCACCTGGGTGCTATTTTTTTTATTTGGATCAAAGAAAATTTCACTAATTTTTTTTTTTAATCTATACTGGATAACCCCCTGTGACAGGTCAGCCCCAGAAAGTGGAATAAATTTTTATGTGCAAAACATTCTTTAGCAAAGCTCAAAGCTCCTGGCCAAGGTCAACCGGTACAGCTGGAGAAGTCTCCATGTTTAGGAGTATTCCCCTAAGGACTGTGGTTGGGACTGGTTAACAGAACCTGGGAGTACCCGCAGGCGGAGTGAGGGCTTAAGCAAGGTCCAGGGAGAAAACTGTACTGGGCCTTCTCAGGGACTAATTGGGGGTTGTGAGAGGCATTCCCTGTAAGGCAATCTACAAAAAGCAAACCTGCTAAAAATTGACTTGCAAAAGCTGCAGCCAGAGCAGCTGAGACTCCAGAGCAGCAAGTTGAAAGACGAGAACCAAACAGAGCAGCAATGGATGCATCTACAGCAACTGAAACTCCTGTACAGCAAGTTGCATAGAGCGGCAATGGGTGCAGCCAGGAACCAGCCCTGGAGGGAAAAAGAAAACTCTGCATTCTTCTACAATTCAGCTTCAGATTACGGTTCTGATCCATTAGTTGCAATTGGCTCAGTGGTGACTTCTTGCAGCCACTGCCTTGCAATGAGATGGAAAGCAGAAGCCTGCAACAGTGGCAAGGTTCAATTCCCCCAAATGAATGATCTTCCTGAACCCCTTCATACATTGTTGACAGGCAACACTACAGATGCACGATTCAAAGTAACATTAGAAGATACAACTCATGCTTCCAAATTACATCTTTTGGCAGCACAAAAGACATCAGAGAATCTGGCTACATGCCCACATTTAAAGTGCAGGGCCAGGTTTATCATCAGATTGGCAGTCTGATGTCACTCCCAAATGAAGAGCCCAAATTTCTGCAGATCTATTTCATGGGTGACAATACAAAACAGGCTGAACAGCATTGCAACAGTGTCATTCAAACCAACCTGCAGGTGGTGTTGCAGTTGCAAGCCATGCTTCACAAGGAAAACAACTATGTTCACAGTTTCAAGTGTGCAATGGAGAAGATGTCTCCAGAGTATAATGTTGACATTCAAGCAGACAAAACTCCAGCTGGTGAACATGAGCGGCACTTCAATGCACCTACATCAGAAGTGGCTGTCATTCTGGCTGGTGAACAACATGGCAATCAATACATTGTGTTGCAACTCAGGAACTACTCCCTCCAGAGAATCGCTGAGACAGGCTGATCATATGATGCACTTCAGTATCCACTAATTTTCTGGCAGGGTGATGATGGCTACCATTTTGAACTGCGACAAACAAACCCAGCAACAGGCCCGCCAACTCAAAAGAAGATTTCTGCCATGGACTTTTATGCTTACAGGATGATACTGCAAACTAGAAGTTTCAATCACATCTTGCGATGCAAAGATCTCTTCCACCAATTTGCTGTGGACATGTATGCCAAAACTGAAGCAGAAAGGTTGAGATTCATTTGAATGAACCAAAAGAAACTCAGAGTTGAAAACTATGTTCACCTCAGGGATGCCATGAACAATGATGGAGATGCTGCCAATGTTGGCCAATTGGTCATCTTATCTTCCAGTTTCACAAGTGGGCCTCACTAAATGCATGAGCACACTCAGGATGCCATAACGTATGTGAGAAACTATGGCCGCCCTGATCTCTTCATTACCTTTACCTGCAACCCAGCTTGGGCATCTTCTTTCTGGATGCTTAAGGTGGAACTGGGAAAACTTTTCTCCTCAATCTTCTTTTGGCCAAAATCCAGCAGACAAACAGGATTGCCCTTGCAGTGGCATCATCAGGCATTGCTGCCACACTGTTAACAGGAGGAAGAACAGCTCACTCAGCCTTCAAGTTGCCCTTAAATCTGGCAAGTGCAGAGGCACCAACCTGCAACATTGCCAGGGGTACTGGCAAAGCAAAGGCTCTTCAGGAGTGCCAGCTCATTGTCTGGGATGAGTGCACAATGTCTCACAAAGCTGCCTTAGAGGCTCTTGATTGCACCCTCCAAGATCTTCCACATAATGACAAAACAATGGGAGCAGTGACTGGTGTTGCCTGGGGATTTTCGACAGACACTGCCAGTCATTCCACATGGAACCAAAGCTGATGAACTGGAGGCCTGCCTCAAAGCTTCATACATTTGGAAAAACATTCAGTGACTCAGCCTCATGACCAACATGCAAGTGCATCTAACAGCTGATGTATCTGGTAGAGAGTTTGCTGCAAGCCTGCTCAAACTGGGAAATGGGGCCATGGTATCTGAGAATCAAGATGGAGCTATCTCAATAAACAACACTGAGAAAAAGTTGCAGCACTTCAAGAACTGAAAGAGGCAGTTTTTCCAAATGTTGCACATCACTTTCATGACCACAAGTGGCTATGCCAAAGAGTCATCCTGGCATCAAAAAACGATGCGGTCAATACCATAAACAAAGACCTTCGTTCTCAACTGCCTGGCCTGGAATTTCTCAACTCTCTCGAACCACCAGGTGTGTCTTCACACAATCTGGAGCTCAAGATTGGTGCACCCATCATTCTTCTCAGGAATCTGGACCCACCAGCACACAAACACATATGTATATGTGTGTGTGTGTATGTATGTACACACACACACAGATATACACACATATATACACACACACATCTACATATATATACACAAACATATACACACACCCACATATATATGTGAACATATATATGATGCGCACACACACATAATGTACACACATATGTACACACACATACACACATATGCATGTGTATATGTGTGTATACATATATATACACATACATACATACATACGTGTGTATATATGTATATATACATACATACATATATATGCACCTACATATATACATATACATACGTATACACACACACACACATATCTATTAGGGCTGTGAGAAATTGCACGGGCTGTTTTGTTTCAACATTGTTTCAACTCATTTTGAGCTTGAAACAGTGAAATGGAAATGAAACAAAGGACTTCAAATGAGGCTAGTTGAAATATTTTGAAAGTATGGAAAGATTTTGAGTTTCGAAGCAGCTAGGTGGTGGGAGACGGGAGAACCAGGGCTGCGCTCCCAGCAGCTCCGCAGCCCCATGTGGCTCAGCCAGGAGGGGAGCACAGCCCTGGCTCTCTCTGCCTCCCATGCCCGAGTTGTAGGAAGCTGATCACAGCGCAGAGAAAGGGAACTGAGCCCGGGCTCAGTTCCCCTCCACAGTGCTGTGATCGAGCTGGGGAAGGGAAGTGAGCCCGATAGCTCAGTTCCCCTCTGTGACAGGAGTACTACTATCGGAGCCTCTCCGGGTGTGGCTCTGCCCTCCTGCAATGGGCCAACCACCTGCTTACTCTCCTGCCACGCCTTGATCTTATTCGATTAATAGATTGTTGTAATCAGCGGGAGGCTGCCCATTTCTATGCACCCCGATGACAGGGGGCGCTACCTGTGGCTCCTTTTGCCTCCCCTACACCGCAGCCCAAGCCTCACAGTTGGTGCTGATGTAATCTGACCAGGGCCCTGTTATGTCTTGGCCCCCCTTTCCACTCCTGGGGCTCCTCGCCGCCCCCCCTCTCACTCTCGGGGCTCCTCACTGCCCCCTTCACTCTAGGGCTAGGGCCAATGCACCCCAAAGCTGTGCCCTCTCAGCGCTGGCGTCCCCACACTACTGTGGAGCCCCTCTGAGGCCTCCTCCAACCCCTAATAGCCTCACCCGGTCCTCCAGTCTTATAAAACAGTAAACACAAAGCACAAAGCCCCCAGGCTATAACATAAAGCTAAACCGTTCCATCAAACAACACTTGATCCCTACTGGGAAAATACTCCAGCCCATGGCAGCAACCAGTGGATATTCATGCAGTCACTCCCTGCCCTTCTACCCGCAATGGCGGAGCTCCCCACTCCTTGGCTGCCAGAGGGGAACTGCCACCCTGGCCTCCTGCCTGGGCTTAAGAAGGGATAAGCCCTGCTCCTTCCTGTCAGCAGGCTTCGCTGGTTGCCCCAGTAACCAGCATCTGTGCTGCCCTGGTGACTGGCAGCCGCGCCTCCCCCTTCTCACCGGTAGGGGCCTCTCTTGAGCCGTCCCTGTTCTGAGGCGCAGGGCACCTATGATCAGGCTGGGGAAGGAAACTCAGCCCAGCTGAGCTGAGTTCCCCTCCCTAGCGCTACATTCGGGCTGGGGAAGCGAAGCTGGGCTGAATTCCTTTCAGGTCCCATATAAATGTCTTACAATTTGTCTGCTCTGACATCAATTGCAATTCAAAGGCCTTTTCTGAATTAAATCCCATCAGACTCCTGAGAGGTTAAACTCAAGGCCACAATGCAAATCCATTAAAGAGCAGAGATTATTAGTCTGGTTCTTTGCTGGGATTTGATCATTTCCCTTTTTATTCCAGTTTTGCTCTTTTTCACAATGACAATTATGGGATTACTTTTCTTTTGTCTCTATAATTAAATGCTACCGTCTTTTCCAGCTAAATCTATATACAGTCATCTATTTCTTCAAATAAACAGACGAGCCATTATTGTCAGTGTCAGTGCTTGTCCTTAAAAATGAAAGTTTCTTATTCAAGCTAACAAGATTATCAGAATGTCCTTATTTTAAGTTTTAAGATACATGAGCTGTAGATTCACTCTTTTCTTCACAATGACTGCTTTTTAAAATGATCTACTTCTTTATCATTATGGTCTCTGGCACGCTGCTCTATCTACACTGTCAAACCTTAAATGTACAATACAATCTAATTATAACCCTGAACAGAATATTAGAGGGGAATATATGCAAACTGATTTTTCCAAAATTGTAATTTTTTTTTCTCATTTTTCCCTTCATGTTTCTTATACAAAAAATAACCCCACAAACACTAGTCCCACTGCTCCAATTTATAATATAAACTATAGATTTGACCTTAAACAAATGACATGGAGATGAAATAAAATGGAAGTTTCGTTGTTGTAAGCTGTTTAGATACTTCCCATAATATTTTACTTTTATTAGCTGCTACCAGCTCTGAATAAGTTGTATCTATATTAAAAATACTCTGCCTGTAATTATTTCATACAAGAAGAAAGAAACATGAAAATATGGATACAATACCTGACTTGTGTAGAAGAATGGTACCAAATAGCAGCAACAAAGTGAATACCTTCTGAGAGTCCATTTTCAACTGGTCCTTCTTCTGATGTAAAAAAACATTGTTTCAGCATTTATATAAGTGCCAGTCTGCATCAAGAGGGCATATTGTGCAATTTAATTTTTCTTCTTCGACTTTTAAGTGAATGATAAGGAAGTAATTTATAGGATATTTTCATTAGAAAGGGTACATCCATGAATCCGGATATCAACTCATCTTCCTTGTTCCAAAGACACCACAGGATTAATTCCAAATATCCACCAAACACCTTTATGGCCACGTGCAATATTGTACTCTGCTGTAATTGTTCCAGGAAGTGGTGGCTTGCAGAGGTTATGATGTTTCTTCAAAAAACCATAATTCTAGTTAATCAGTTTTCCAAACACCATAGTGCCACACTGAAGGAAATGTCACCTTTGTTGTGGGAATTGCATCATAAGTATGGCAGTACATCAAGTTCATGGAAAGGCCTCAGTTAGTCAGAGATCCACCCTACTGCGGTGAGAGAAAACTTCAACACACTGCAATTCTTAAATTTTTCCAAACTTCCTTGATTCCAGTTTAGCCTGGATGGAGGGAATCATTTTAAATTAATCTTTTGATCTGATATAGCAATGAAACAGTGGTCCTAAAAGCTGATGGCAAGCTTGGTCCTGTACCCTGATTGCGTGGATCTGTGGGCTGTTTCTACAGTGCCTTCCATGTAGATCAGAACAATCTGGGTTGCTTTGATTTATATTGACCTGCTATTGTCTGCAAGAGGCTATTTGTTATTTGTGTATTGCTGGAGCACAGCTGGGGAGATCCAGCTGCTTGCCGCTTTCTTGGAGCCATGGAACTATTAATCAATCAAATAGCAGGTGTTTATTGCCATTTTGATTCACTGTATTTAAGAAGAAAGACATGACCAAGGCACTGCTTAAAAATCACTCACAGGGTGTGTCTACACATGCACATTTACTGCACAGTAACAAATTACTGCACAGTACAGGTGTGCATCTACACATGCATGTGCAGTAAAAATGGCAATTTACGCTGACTTGAGCATAAATTTGATACCTTTATTCTGCAGGTATCAAGTTTATACCCAATTAGTTACTGTGCAGTAACGCATGTGTAAAAGCATTACTGCACATTATAAACAAATTAACACTGTGTGTGGGGACTGATTTGGGATTAATTTTAGTCCCAAATCAGTCCACACACAGAGTTAATGTGCTTTAATGCCTGCATGTGTAGATGTTCCCTATTCCCGCGTACTGTGCAGTAAATTATTGTGCAGTAAATTTAAGCCAGTGTAAATGCATGTGTAGACATGCCTACCATGTCTTGTCATAGTCTCACAACACAGTTTTCTGCAGCATGTTTACATACCTTTCAGGATCTGGGCTTAAGTGATTTAGGAGAATACTCAAAATTAAAACTTCAAGAGATGCTTTAGTAATTACCACTAGAGGGCAGCTGTGTACTATGCTCAGAGAATGAAGGGGCACTGGATAAAAGTAGCTGGAAGCAAACAGTTTTGCATGGATCACTGATAATACCTCAGCTTTGATGGAGTGTTTTATAAAGTATGTTAAGAACACAGCAAACAGACATGGAGGAAGGAATCCATATCAAGATTGGCATTTCCCCACACCCTCACATAATTAATTCTGACAGGTTAGCAAATATTTCTGTACTCATGCTATGTCCACTAAAGTCCCTGGGAGTCTAGCAACTATGACTGGATCCAGACATGCAGGCACATGTATTTTCCCCATGGATAAACAGCAGAGGCACAATATGTGCCACTGCTACTTGTTCCCAGGAAACACTAATGCACATGCACTCTGATGCATGGCAAATTGCCTTGGGTGGGGTAGGGGAGGCCAGGGCCAGCACCTGGGCTGGCCCAGCAGCCTTAGCTGGAGTCCTGGGGGCCTCTTGGGGCTCCAGTGGCAATGATCCAGCAGCAGGGAGCCTGGCCAGCATCTGGAGTGTGGGGCTGACTGGCCAGGCTCTGGTTTTGGACTATAATCTGACTGCTACCTTCAGTTGGATTAACTTTAACCTACACGAGGGATTTGAAATGTAAAATGAGATGAGCGAGTGCTCAGGTTTTTCTCTGCCTTTAACAGGAAAGGATATAGGTATGGGGGGAAATATACAAGACATTACAGTGGAGTAGATCTGGAGTTTGGGATTTAGAGTTATGAGACCAAGAAATATTCATTGGCAACATTTCAAACAAAGCAACAAGGTACTGTGCAGCCTAAAACATGTAAGCTAGGAATGGGTGAAGATCAGAATGCAGACAGAGTTTCCCCCATGCCTTTGGGAATGAAATACTGTATGTAAATTACCAGCTACCGAGAGAAAGCCGTTGCTCTTTATCTAAGACTTCCATCTTTCCCACTGATATCTGTCTTAATTGATATGTTTAAGTTAAAAGCATTCTCTTTACAAGGAGATTTGGAGAATGACAAGGAAATTGAATATGTTCCTTGTCAAAAAGGTGGTTGTATGACCCTGGAAACATAAATAACCACCTAGAGATAAGGGTTGGATCATATCCTTCTCTGAGATGGCATTTTATGAGTAAGTGATTGATATACTTGGGAACAAGATGACCTGGTTTAATGAACTCTGTAGTATATCCTTTGAGTTAAATAAATAATACCACAGATGTAGAGAATAGGAGGATCTGAATGAATAGCTTTGCTTGACACTGGGTTCTGCTTCCATTGTTTCTTTTCTTAGGCCAGGTACAAACATTACACTTTTGCCAATATAAGTAATCAGTAACTGGCCTATATCCGTAACAGAACAGAAGTTTGGCACACTTGGATTGGTTTAAAAATGGCAGAACCTCGTATAAGATTAGCCACCCTATGTGCGTTCTTTTCACTATTGATCTAAACTATTCTGCTTACAGAAAACTGTGTAACTTAGATCAATTCTGCCTTGGGCTTTTTGAATGTCAGTACCTCACCTTATTTTTCCTTTTTTTCCCCTGTCTTGGTTTGGATAACTTGGCATATCAATGTCTGAGGAAGGTAGGCCTTTAACCTATCTAGGCAGGTGCTCCTGTATCTGTCACTTAGTCTAGGGACAGAAATTACACATAAACCAGTATAAGTGATTGGAAACTGGTTCAAATCTGTAACACAACAGAAATTCAGTGCTCATAAACCACTTTAAAAATGGCCAAAACAGGTTTAAGGTAAACTGGATGGATGTAGTATCAGACTTAACTGATTTAGGTTAAATCAGTTTATTAAACTTCTGGCCTGGGCTACTGCAGGCATGTAGCTGCATTTCTGGAATGAAAAATGAATGACTGTTCACTTGCTTATCAGTTTAATCTATGCAGCTTAGACTAGCCTTTGAACACTGACCTGATTCAGCTTCAGCTTTTTGACTGTGTACTTGGCCTTACTGCCACACTTGTAGTCAGTAGAGATTACAGAAAGCCATCAGAGAGGGGACAGGTAGTAGGATGTTCTCCCTTAAGACTCTGGATTTTTGATGCTCCCTAAATCTATTACAGACCAAGTTTGCCTAATTCCACGCAGGCTTCAGTTTTCCCCCTTGTCTGTGAGAAGCTGAGGGTTAAAATTGCACCCAGGGTCAGGACCATATACCTCCAAGTTAGTTAATTTATATTCTTGTTATATTAGAATGTTTGGTACACAGGACTGGAAAAGGCCTCCTGAATTATTAAGTCCAGTCCCCTTCTATGGCAGGGACCATATCATATAATCACCTTCATACATGTACTGAGCTTCATTTTAAAAGCAGTTCTTTTGACATTACTGCTCTGATTGGAATGCTGATCTGGAATCTCACGGCTCTAATAATTAAGAATATTATTTTAATTTTCAGTCTTATTCATATCTAAATTAGGTCAATTTTGTTCTTGGGGCAACAATGTCCTTTAGTTTAAATAGTTCTTCCCTTTCCATTTATAGAGGGCAATCATATCCGAGGTCAACCAGTCATTTCATGAGTCTAAACAAGGCAAGTTCTTTCAATCTCCTCTTATAAGGATAGGATTTTTAATCCTCTGATTATCCTAACAGCCCTTTCTCTATACCTGTTCCAGTCTGAGTTCATCTGGGTTACCAGAACTGTACAGAGTATTCTGGATGGAGCTTCAACTAGTTCTCTGCACAGTGGCACTGTGAAGTGGACAAGCAAAACAAGAAAGGACTCATGGCTGGCGGCATGGATGCAGCAAGAGGAGAGATGGCCGGAGCAAGTGACCAGGGTGTGCCTGGGGAGCTGCAGTTTCAGAGCAGCTGCTCTGTGCAGCTAGAGCTGCCCCATGGGGGAAGAGTGGAGTTGAGTCCTGGGACACAAAATGTTGGGCAGGACAATCCCAACCCCAAAGAGCCAACAAAGGGTCAGCAATAGAGGTCTGGGAGCTCAGCCTGGCTGGAAAACCCCAGCAGGGAGAAGGCCATGGGATAAAAGCAGTGCAGGAGGCAAGGCGGAGAGCTCCTTTGGAAACAGAGTGGCCCCAAGATGAGTGGCTGGTCCCAGCTTGAAAGTTAAGTTACAAGTTAGTTTTTTTCTTTATTCTTTTGTCAGCCCAAAGAGGGAAAAAGGGGGAAGTGGGTCAATGGGAGGGAGGCCCTTCCTCACCAGAAAAAAAAAACAAAAGAAGGAAAAGGATGAGGCTGGTCACGGACCCTTTAAAGGAAGGGGGAGTAGCTGAAACACAGGGTTTTTTTAATTTTTTATGAACATGACTGTTCCGGGGGGGGGGGTGTGACCACCATCTAAGGGGGAAAGAAGACCAGGACATACCCAAACTCATGTGAGACTTACCTGAGACTGAGAGAAAGTCTGGTAGTCTGTGTCATTCTTTTCTGTCAAAGCAGGTGGTGTTGACGGTCACAAACCTATGAGAGAAAAGAAAAATTTAAAACAACATGCTAGGGAAAACCAACTAGTATACATGGTGATGCATAACATCTTGGTGGCACTAGGACGGGCTGTAGGGGAGGTTGGCGCCCCAGAAAAACCCTAGCAGGGTCACTGTTAGCCAGCTGCAGTCTTAACACCTCCCGATCAATAACATCATGAAAGACGAGTGTCGGGACTCACTGCAGTGGAAACCAGGCAAGTGTATGTGGAAGACCCCTGGGGTGGAGAGGGAAAGTATGGGATAGCTAGATGAGAAATCCCAATTGGGTCAAGCCCTGACAGGTACTAATAAGTCTCTGTCTGTGGAGGGACCTCTCCTATTACTTCACAAAGTATTTGCCTCTTGCACAGCTGTAGCACATTGGCAGCTCCTAGACACTTCTGCATCAGCTGGCACACAAGGATCCCTGTCCTTAATCATTTTCAACTAATGAGCTTCATGTTTATTAATTTTTGTTACTGCATCTCAAGGGTATGACCTCGCAATTTGTACTATTGATTCTATCCTGTTACTGCTGCCCTAGATCTCAAGATCTTCCTTTTTTTCCCCACATAATTCCCTGATTCCCTTGTGTTTTGATGGTGCCTCCTAACTTGATGTCATCAGCATGTTTCATCAGCTTCACTAAACCTGTGACTTTATAAGCCAGATTTTATTTTGGAAATCTGGGATGGCAAATTCCACTTGAGTGCACTAAGCTCTTTGATTTTGCTTCTGCCTTGATTTTTATACCTTCATTCCCAACTGATCTGTGTTCAACATCATACCACTATTAAAAACTGAGATGAAGTGTTAATTTAGTTTATGGTCCATACCTCAATTGTCCTGAATCTGTACACCATCCACACTACAAAATGACTCCATTTCTTTCCTGGATCTCTTTATTTTATATAGCTGAAGTGTTGATTTGACACATGCCAGATCAACACTTGGAATCTCAATATCACACTGTTAGGCAGGAGGGCATGACACAAATTATACACTCACATGCACAAACTGTACATACAACATTATGGGTCCACACATATACACACATGCAAGCATGCACTTCAGTGGCTGTGTGTTAACACTAGGGGCCACTTGGTGCCCCGGGCAGAGGCAAAGAAAAATCCAGGAGACAGACGCGGTGAAGGAGCAGAGCCAGGGGGTCAAACTGGGGTGGCAGAGAGAGCCAAGCCAGTCAAAGAAGCCAGGAGGCAGAGAAGTAGAGGTGCAGAGCTGGGATAAGAAAGCTGGGAGAAGCAGAGAAAAGTGGTGGAGAGGTGGTGGAGGAAGCTGGGAGGAGCAGCAGAGAGGTGAGGTGAGGGGCAGTGGAGGAGAAAGCCAGGGTGTGGAGGGAGCCAGGAGAAGTGGCAGAACAAAAGCTGGGGGAGGAAAACCGGGTGGTGACCTGAGAGCTGGACTGGGGAGCTGGGAAGAGCTGGAGCACAGCAGGCAGAAAGGAAGCAGGAGAGCTAGGCCAGGGAGCCAGAAGGACCGGGGGTGAAGCAGAGGGCTGGAGCCGGGAGCATTGGGGGTGAGGCAGCAGAGCCAGGAGGAGCAGAGGTGAGGGGTGGTGGAGGAAGCCCGGGGAAAGAGCAGGGAGTGGGGGAGAAAAGTGGGAGAAGCGGGGGATCAAAGCTGGTTGGAGAAACTGGGGGATCAGAGGTGAGGGGTGGCAGAGCAAAAGCTGGGGGAGGAAAGCTAGGTGGCAGCTGGAGAGCCAGGAGGACCGGGGTGAAGCAGAAGGTTGGAGCTGGGAGGACTGGGGGTGGGGCAGCGGAGCTGGGGCTGGGAGCAGAGGTGAGGAGTGGTGGACGAAGTTGGGGGAAAAACAGGGAGTGGAGAGAAAGCTGGGAGGAGCACTGGAGCAGAGCTGGCTGGAGGAGCTGGGAAGAGCAGAGGTGAGGGGTGGTGGAGCAAAATCTAGGGGAGGAAAGCAGAGCCAGGGTTAAAGGGCAGAGCCGGGGATTAAAGAGTAGACCTGGGATGGAGAGCAGAGTCAGCAGTGAGCTGGGAGGAACAGAGTTGGGGGTTAAGTCGGGGGCTGAAGCTGGGACAGAGTCAGGGGTTGGAGGAGAGCAGAACTGGGTCGGAGAGGAGAGAGACGGTGGAGCCAGTAGGCAGAGAAAGCTGTGGGGCAAGGAAAGCCAGAAGGTCAAGAGATAGAGCCAGGGCAGGGATTAGGAGCAGCAGAGGAGTTGGGGCCAGAGGTGGGGTGGGCGGAGAGAGGGAGAGAGAGAGAGGACAAAGGTCAGGGGGGCAGGGGTTGGAAGATCAGAAAGATAAAACCCAACTCAGGCTTCCAAAATAACAGTTTTATTTGATGGGTAATGCAATACACAGACCATGAAGTTATTGGTTGCCTCACACATTCTCAAACTCCCACACGCACTCACACAATGGTAGCAGGAGAGAAAAGGCTTAGTAGAGGGATTGAAGTCAAGGTATGAAGAAACAGAACTCAGGTTCCTTGCTTGAAGGGAAGATGTGGATAATAGCTACCTATGCCAGGCTGAGAGTTGATCCTCGATGGCCAGTCGGGGTTGTCTCCAGTGAGGTGTTGTGCAGAGGGAGTTGCCGGCAAGGCCTCTGGGTGGATAGGTGGTGTGGCATAATGCTGGTCCAGATGGAGAGGGCATCCCAAGAAGGTCACATTCTACCACCCCTTTTAGAGGGGTGGGTTACCTATGACTCCAATGGGGAGGATATGCCCAGGCAAGGGTCAGTCCTGCTCAGATGAAGACGTGCAGTTTCAGGTGTCCTCATTATCCAGTGGGATACAATGGTGGAATTGCTGGTTTCTATTCTGTTCTTTGTTTCCATGTTGCTGGTTTCTTGGAGGGTCTTTATCTTTCAAATATTGTGTTTTGTCTCTGGTCCTGGGAGTAGGTCTGTGGTTTCAGGGAGAGTCAATGCAAGGCAGTGGTAGGGTTCTTAAGCTGATGGTCTGGTCATTCAGTAGGAGCTATTTTTAGGCCTGCTACCATTCAAGCACTTTCATTAACTCAGGAACCAGTTTACATAGGGGGGGTAGGTATGAGTCACAGTTGCAACACAATTATAATAGGGTATGCCCAGGCAGGGGACACAAAATGGAGACTTGGCAAGACAAGACGGAGCCTTGACATTACTTTGGCTAACTTACAGAAAAAGGCCTAAATCGTACAATAACAATATGAATCAGTAAAAATCAATACCAAAATAACAGAACGCTATTTACAATGATATATGGACAATATAAAAGAGGCTTGTTACAATAATGGCATACAAAAGCTTATCCTATGTTTTAATTTAACTATGGCTTATCATAACTACTTATAAGGGATAGAGAGGGCAGAGAGAAAGTCAGAAATGGTTGGGGAAGGGGAGGGAGTATATTTTTAAGTAAAAAACAAAAAGAAAAACCGGGGGAGGGGATTTCTACAGAAGAGCCTTTTGCTCTTTGTCTCAATAACCCTAGCAAGATCTAATTCTATGTGACTTGCCCTAATAGTTGTTGCCAAAGAAACCAATGTTTCTATTTATTTACCTAAACTTTGAACTTTTAAAATACTTGCAAGGGCACCCAGGGCATTAGGTGCAAGCTCCTGACAATTGTCTGTAACTAAGTAAGTACAAAAGATTTGGTGACATAGGAATTGCAGATATCTAACTGAAGGATTTTTTTTTTCTGAAGGATTTGGCAGCTAGGAACTTGTCATTATTCTAGAGATTTTAGGTTAGTTTGGCTACCAGGAAGGCAACTTTGAATTCTTCACTGTGTTTGGGTCATCTAGATTGGGCTATGGGGAGATGCTCTGATGCTATGATAATAAACCTGATAGAAGAACCTATTCAGGGTAAGGTAAACTGGAATATAACAGACTTCCACATAGGTCTTTATTCTCTTAATTTTTCCATAGTTTTGGGGGGAAGTCATTGTCACTGGCATAAAGTACCATCTTCAA
>NW_017728994.1:65514256-65515280 GCF_001723915.1 Gavialis gangeticus | reverse complement strand
CCACATAGGTCTTTATTCTCTTAATTTTTCCATAGTTTTGGGGGGAAGTCATTGTCACTGGCATATAGTACCATCTTCAAGTTTTCCAGGAGCTTTCTAGAAGTAGGATTTTTGTAGGGCACTTAATCCCAGTGGTCTCTCCTGGGAGGACCTTGGTGGAAAACCCAAAGCTAAGAGTACAAACACAGCTGAATTACTAGTGGGGAAGTGATTTTCAGGTGAGCTTGGAGGCAGAACTGCAAAGTCCAGGTATAGGGAAAAAACTGGAAGGAACAATGGAGTCCATTCTTGACAGAGGCAACAAGGAGTTGGCTCCATACTTGAGTTTATTGCCACTCTTCCCAAAAGCTCCATAGTGACACCAGGTCCTGCATTATTTCATAAGTGTGGCTGTCTGCATGCATGTATGTATGTGTGACATGTGTACACATACACAATGCTTTTGTCTCTCTATCTGCATTGCACCACCCAGTTTCTTTTAGAGTTATATGTCCCCCAGAGCACTCCTCAGGCTTCAGACCTCCTGGGTGTTGGGTTAAAAATGGGATTTAAAGGTCTGTTTTTTGGGAATTGGCTTATAGGTGTATATATATATATGTATTATAAGGGTTCAAGATAGGCAGCAGGCATTAATTGATTTCTTAGAAGCCTGGATCTCACACACACACAGTTTCTCATGGCCCTGAGTGCAGACAGGCTGTCTAGCACAACAAGGCCAACGGATAGACACAGCCTGAGAATTGAGGGGGACGTCCCATAACATGAGATCACAGACTTCAAAGCAGACCGGTTGTCTAATACAACAAGGACAGAAAACAGCCTGGGAACCAATGAAGTAGGTACCATACTTGTGGTACCATACCGAGGAAGTAGGTATGGTACCATTCTTGTAGGTACCATATATACACTAGGTGTATATATATACACCTATAAGGGGAAGATGAGGGAGGAGGAAGCCTTGGACCACTAAACCAAGCAGCACTCACAAGTACAGCCCAGCCTAGACCGACAAGCAGAATATATA
>NW_017728994.1:65505506-65513495 GCF_001723915.1 Gavialis gangeticus | reverse complement strand
GAGGGGCCAGCAGGGGAGATTATGCTTAGGGGCAACCAACACAGGTTCATTAGAGGCAGGTCCTGTCAGACCAACCTGGTGGCCTTCTATGACCAGGTCATCAAATCCTTAGATGCAGGGGTAGCAGTGGACATAGTCTTTCTGGACTTTCAGAAGGTCTTTGACACTGTCTCTCAGCCTGTTCTCATTAAAAAACTGGGGGGACTGTGCTGTTGACACCTACGCAGTCAAATGGGTCACCAACTGGCTGGAGGGCAGCACACAGACAGTGGTAGTGGAGGAGTCATTTTCAGCTTGGAGGGATGTGGGCAGTGGGGTCCCCCAGGGCTCGGTCCTTGGGTCCGCACTGTTCAACATCAGTGACTTGGACGAGGGGGTAAAAAGCACCCTGTTCAAATTTGCTGATGACACTAAGATGTGGGGGGATGTGGGCACACTAGAAGGGAGGAATAGGCTGCAATCGGACCTGGACAGGTTACAGGGGTGGGCGGATGAGAATAGGATGGGATTCAACACTGACAAGTGCAAGGTGATGCACCTGGGGAGGAAGAACCAGCTGCCCCGCCTGCCCCAGCTCTCAGCACTTTGAAAAGAAAAGCCCTGACTCAGTGCATGCTCCTAGGTGGGGGGGGCAATCTCCGCTGCCTCCTACTGTCCCACACTGCATGGGGGGCTCTGCATGACCCCCAACCCCCCCTCAATCCCTCAGTCCCTCCCATGGCTGCCCCGTTCACCCCAGCTCTGGCCCTTTAAGAAAAATAAAACCGAGAAACCCCCTGCACTCATCATTCCTGCCCAGCAGGGGTGATCCCTGCTGCCCCTTACTGCCCCACGCCGTGTGGGGGGGCTCTGCACTAGCACCCCAAAGCCCTGAGGCTGCTGAAGGAGCGGCAATCAGCTGCAAAGAGAACCTGGGTGCCACCCCCAGACCCAGGAGGCACCAGTTGCCATGCAAGGGAGGCATGGGGGGGGCCCCCCTGCATTCTCCCCAGTGGATCCAAAAGTAGGCCAGAAGTGCTTCTGGTCCACTTCCAGGACTGCTGCCAAGCACACTGGGGAGCTCCCCGTGCTCCTGTGGGACACTCCATGCACCCCAGCATCGCAGCATTCATGAGCCACTGCTACGTAGAGGTATGTAGAAAAAACATTTAAAGCTGTGTCGATGTCCGAATTGCCGAATCTTTCCAAATCAATTCGGAGAGTTCCAATTCAATTTGGAGAGATAAAAGGGTTCTCTGATTTGATTTGGATTCAGAGATTCAGCCACTGAATCAGGCCGAATCTCCACTGAATTGAATCAGGGACTGAAGCTTTGCACAGCCCTACCAACTTGTTTAGTAGTGCTATTTTCTATAAATCAGAGTCCGAATTGAATCCAGGGATCAGAATCTGAACATGTGAGTCACTTTATTTCATTTTGGCCAGGTTAGATTAGGTTGGGGCATGGCTTCTTTGGCCCACCTTTTCCACGGCCTCCCTCAAGACAGGCAAGCAGGCCTACCCTAAATAGGGCTGCTTGGATGCCTTGGTAGCTGCCTCACATTCCTTATGCTCCTTATGGAGTCCTACAACCATCACACCAAGACCTTCAACGTGTACACCTTGGCAAGGTTATGGAGGAGTGGAGGATGCCCCAGATCTACTATTCCTGCTTAGATGATTGAGTCCAAAGGCCAGACCGAGTCCAGATGTTTAGTGCCTCATTTGTTATAGCTTCTACCAGAGAGCAACAGATTAGAGTTGCTGCTGCCTGCGTAATGCCTCAGCGAGCATGTTTCTGTCAGGGTGATGTCCCTTAGCCTTACTCCAACCAAGAAATACCTACGACACAATGGAGTCAAGGGTTTTGAGGTGCCATATACTCACCTTATTTTGGGGGTTGCAACATTGTTGTATTTTATAGGGGCAACTCCACCATGAGTAGCCCCACCACATTGACACCAGGCCCTCCAGTCGGTCATACCCAGGACTCAGGGTATACGCCACAGTGAAATGGAGGTGTAATTGTGTCATGAGGCAGCATACATGCAGCTAGCATAGGTAATGATAGCAGTAAAGATACAGCATTGCAAGATTTAGCAAATGCTAGAAACCAAAGTATTGGCTTTTCAGGGACCCCAACTATGTAGTAGGATTATTAAAATGTTCTCATACCTATGTTGACAAGGTTCTTTGGGGAGATGTGATATCTTTTATTAGACCAAATAAATAGTTGGAAAAATTATTTTTTGCAAGCTGTTGGGCACAAACACCCTTCTTCAGGCACAGGGATGGTCTGCTGGTGTTTTGTATGCTCTCCTAGGACAAAATGCAAAATGCAGGCCTCTGAAAATGTAAAGACATGGCAGTGAGAATCAGAGGGAATGGGAGACAATAGGTGTGAGACAGGCAGGTGAAGGGGGTGGGGGAAGGTTGAACTGGTGATAGAAGAATGTAGCTGGTAAAATACAGACAGGTTACCTGGGGTTATCAGATGTTAGGCAGGTTATAATGTGTCATAAATCCAATGTCTGTATTTAGTCCATTATTTTTTTGTATTCAGTAGATTTATGAAGTGAAATTCATAGGCTCATCTACAACAAACAACCCTCCCACCTATGCTTTCACTCCAATTATTATATGTACTAGCTATACCAAGCTGATACAGGTATACTAGCACAGATTATAATCACCAAATGAAGAGTTAGCTGTGTAGACACAGTCTTACTCTTCTTCAGTATCAGAGTTCAAACTCCATCCATCCAAGCAATTACCTTTAAAATAAAATTCATTTTATTCAGTAGCTCACATCTAGTAGTACAGTCTCTGGCAGCCCCCGCTTGCCTCCTCCCCCTTCCCCCCCCCCCGCTGCCACCCACCTCTCCTCACACCTGGGAAAACATTTTCTTTCAATGTACAAACATTGGGTATATCAAAGTAGATTGATACCATTAATCTTGGCTCAGAGCATAGTACTAGAAATAATTCATCTGGTTACCCAACAAACCTGATGGAGTGATATTTTCTATCAATATAGCTTGCTTGTATTGGCATGAGCTAAGTTCCTGCTCTTTTTCTCCTCCAATATTTACCTAAACAATGGTGTACTTTTAATAAAGAGACTTTTCCTGCATTCAATGAATCCTTTTGATCTCAGTATATAGTCTTACATAAAAGTTACATAAAATCTTATTAGCTCAATTGTGTTGAACACTTTTTAAAAGTTACCATTCAAACAAGACCAAGACCATGTAGCCCAATACAGCTACAACCAAAAACCCAGCATTCGAACAAGAAGCAGCCTTATACCATAACCAATAAATGCAAGTGGTGTAGGAGAGTGAGCTTCAGCACATATTACACATATTACACCATTTAAGCATCCTTTATTTCTTTTTGACAATGGCATAATCAATTATAACAGATTATACAGATTAAACAGATTGTATCTTAATATGAATTTAGATATAATCTTTACCAATAAAAAGCTATGAGAGACTTCATTTAGATGTAGAGGCCAGGTGTGAAATCTTGATTTGGATAAAATTTTAAATTCCTGAAAGTTTTGTACTGGCATGGGAGGGTGGAGAGATTTATTACCTAGGCATTTGTTCTGTAGGAGCGATCAATGTTTTATCAAAAAAAAATCAGGTTTTAAAGATAAATCATTTAGCAGTAGAAGTAGCTAAATGAGCAAAGAACAGATTAGTAATCAGTACCTCAAATCCCAGGGGTCCTTGACAAGGAGACATGAATTCCCTAGCCCTGATTTGTGATTGATTTCACTGGTGTATTTCCTAATCTATACTAGGGTCAATGAGTGAAGATTAAGGCCCTATAATTCAGGCCTAAAAAACAAACACTGCCTTTCTAAAGTAAAACAAGGAAGAAGGGAAAACCACGTAAGCTTCTGCATAAAACTTAAAGTCTTTACTTAGGCGCAACTCCCCCTGGGAATGAAGAATTTAGGATTTACTCTGTAATATTGAAACTCTGAATAATATTCACTTAATAATTAATAATCAATTAAACAAGTCATGTAGCATCAGTGATCCTTTGGTGATCTTCAAAATCTACAGAGCAAAAACACCTGCAATTACCAGACGTTTCCTTTGCAAAAGAAGTCAGAAAGTAAAAGGACAGATGACAGTGGTGTCTTCCTCATGCTTCCAATCATGGCACAACCATCCCGTATGTACACACTGCCATAGGCCAGATTCATTCCCTCTGCACTGCACCTTATCCAGGAGAATATTTTCTGATCCCTTACTGAAGCAGGAACTGGTGTAAGGACAAATAGAGCCAGAAGCCCTGGGACACCCTTCCTTTTCTTAAAGTGATAATTACACTGAGGTGTGGCAGGAAAGTAGAAGGGGAGATTGCCCAAAGAAAGCAAAGTTTCACAAGGGCTGAGGGGGCTCCAGGGGCATCATAGCCACCCCTAGAGCAGGACCCCATTGCAACATGTTAGTCTGAAATCAGGCAGAAGGCAGGGTAGAGATGGTCTTTATAAACCAACCAAATCAGACATGCAGAAGATTAATGAGCCCAAGCTCAGAAAGCTTATACATTTCTGACTAAGTTGGTCGATAACGTACATCTCTAAATGCCTTCTGTTCCTGGGAGTTGTGATTCCGAGGAATAGGTGGTGATAAGGGACCTAATGCAGTGAGTGAAGATCTCCTAGAATGAGACCTGATTTGTATTCTCAATCTCTACTTTCAGCAAAATTCATGTT
This sequence comes from Gavialis gangeticus, assembly GCF_001723915.1. Classification (NCBI taxonomy): domain Eukaryota; kingdom Metazoa; phylum Chordata; order Crocodylia; family Gavialidae; genus Gavialis; species Gavialis gangeticus. Next base: position 65,508,778 of record NW_017728994.1, on the reverse strand, counting down.
ATCAATCAAGTTAATGATGTTACTCTGGATTATAATGACCAGTTCCAGTAGATTCTGTGAAGAGAAGAGAAGAGTAAAATTTAATATTTTGCAACTGTTGAATTTATAAACCATTGTCAGCAAAATCCTCCTTAGATTTTTGACAGTATTGTACAGACAATTAACAGATACAATGACCAATTACTGAAGTTCTTTCATCAGCAGCATACACTTAACTAATCTTCAACACTCAAGTTTTCACTTGGGCTTTGTGTGTAGATGAATGTAGCACAGTCAGGCATGATGCCTCCACTCTTGTGGCCTGTGGAAAATGTTTCCTTCCCATAGGTCAGGGGTGGGCAAAATGGAGCCTAGGGGCCAGATGCGGCCCGCCAGGCCATTCTATTCGGCCCGTGGAGCCCCCAAATAATTTGGAAAATTAATATTTATCTGCCCTGGCTGCCTGTCATGTGGCCCTCGACGGCTTGCCAAAACTCAGTAAGTGGCCCTCCGCCTGAAATAATTGCCCGCCCCTGCTATAGGCCCTGTGCATAGAGTAATTCAGAGCAGTGGTGATGAACTGGGCCAACAGCTGGAGAGTGAGAATGAGATCCACATATGACATAACAAAATAAGTTTCCTTTGTGGAAATTTTGGCCAGAGGTTTATAATTGTCCACCCCATTCAAATAGTGCTTTAAATTTTCTTGGGTGTTTCTGTTAGTGAACATCTGAACATACCAGAAAACCATATTATGCCACTAAGAGAAGAAACTTACCAGATGTTTCAGTTCCTTCAGGAACTGTGAATCAAAAAAGAACATGAAAAGTTCTCATACTAATCCATTTAAGGGTATTTACAAAAAAAAAAAGGGAAAATCTCTCTTTTTAGAGACAGACCTGTTACTAAAAATACTCCCATATTTTATGAAAGTTTAAGCATTAAGGAAATATGATGAAAGTATTATGGAAACAGTGGATGTTGACATGTCTTTTTATATTTAGCTGAAACTCTGCCAGTCAATATTCCCCAACTTTAAGTGTTACTCTTGACACAATACATGGCTAAATGCATCTCTAGGTATATTACATGAAAGATATAATTTTAACTGGCATTGAAACAAGGTGAAAGAACTGGGATTAATTTCTTAAGAAAACCAGGTTTTAATAGAGGAGCACCAACTCACCCATAGTTAAGCTGGATGTCCTTGTCTATTTAAAGATTAACTCTTCTAAATGTTCTCTAATTCACATGTGTTCTTGAATTATCCCAAAATTAGGTGTGCCTTATGCGAATGCTGGATAGAGATAACAGAGAGAGAGAGAGAAAGCACCCAGGGAGGTTCAGCAGCCTGAGAGAGTGCAGAGACAAAGGCACTGGAAGAACAGACAGAAAGCTGGGAACCCTGAAGCTCAGTTTAGTGAGCGGGCTAGAGCTAGAGGACTCAGCAATAGAAAAAAGGAGAGAGGCCGAGAAAGCCAAACCCAACACGGGAACAATGGCAACCTTGCTCTAGGTTCTGCAGGCAGCCTCCCTCCTTTCTACATAATAACACCAAAGGCATGGCAAGGTAAGTAAAAGAGGCGAGGGCTCCTAGGATTAAAGCTGGGGCAGGAATTGTGTGGCCATCAGGGGGCATTGTGGCTGCCCGGGACCCAAACCTGTAAGAGGTTTTCAACCTTTTTAGATTCAAGCCCCCCCTTAGTGGACTCAAGGCTCCCCTCCATAACTTCTGTGACTTGATTAGTAACTCATTTTAAAAACTGTTGTTGTTTTTTTTTAATTACAGTGCTTACCTCCTTGTAGAAGGGCCAGGCACTGGGGTTGGAAGAGCAGGCAAGGCAGAGATGGCCTGAGCTTGGCCTTACCTGCTTCTTACCTCACACCTCACACAGGGTGTGCCAGCACTCTGGTTAATCAACTCTGCACTAGCTTAACATTTTCACCAAAATTGATTATATGGTATACACATGGTTATGCACCCAAAAGTATTTCTAGTTGGCCAGGTTTCACAAGAACAGGATAGTTCCAGGGGAACATTCAATAACACTTCAAACCCAACCATTGTAATTTGAATTTAAACCTTGTTTTGTGTCATATCATGGCTGACTGTATAGTTTTACCAAGAGGTTAGAAAATGGATTTGTATAGGATGGTTTGGATAGGAAAATTTCTGCCTCAGGCAGGAGGTTGGACTAGATGACTTCTGGAGGTCTGTTCCAGCCCTATTTCTCTATGATGCAATATCTTGAACCCTAATAATATTTCTATGAGAGGTAAAATAAAAGCTTACTTTGCATTGTTCTTTTATGCTTTCTTATTTTCTAACTGAATCTAGTTTTCTTTGTCTAGGAGTGAGTAAGAGAATTCCACTTCTAGACTAGTGCTTTTATGTGGTATGGCTCCCTCTTTCTGAATTGCATACTTTGTACTTACAGGGCACATCTACACATGCATTAAAGTGCTTTGGTTAATGTGCATTAAATCTAATACCTCTGGCCACTTTTACATGTGCTCTGGGGGTGGGGAGGGCAGCGCTTTAATTAGAGAGGCTCCGAGAGCCACTTTACTTAAAGTTCCACTCTGCCTCCTGTATCAATGTCCTCACACTTAAAAATAAGCTTTAGTTCAAGCATCCCTACCGCCATTTTTAAGCACGGGGATGCTCCTACATGAGATGCAGGAGGCTGCTAGAGTACAGGAATTGCCACCCTCCAACAGACTCAAGGGTGCACATGTAAAAACACCCTCACATCCAGAGCACATGTAGAAACGCCTGTGGTTTTTAAGTGACACTTAATGTGTATTAGCCTTAATGTGTATTAGCCTAACTAAATAGCATGTTTTTAGTGATGCTTTAAAGCACATTAAAATAAGCTAATGTGCATTAAAACACACGTGTAGACATACCCACAGTGTAGCATAACTAAGAAAAAGAGAAATTAAACTCACATATGAATGATATGTGTGAACAACTGCATCATCTTGGTATACTACATCCTTTATTGGATCACAAAATGATGCAAAATTTGCAGAGGCATAACACCATGGCCTCATGCCTGCTGCAGCTGCCATGCAAAAAGTCAGCAGTGACTTCTGGTTGTGATGGTGCGGCTGCAGTGGCAGCTGTTTTTTTCCACCCCTTAACTCAGCACCTGGGGAGGCCCCGGTCACCCTATACCAGTGATGCCACTGGAGATTTGTAGGGAACCTCAGATTTTTCTTTTAAATGCCATCATGAATAAATACTTTATGGTGAGGGAAAAGGTGGTTAAGGCATGGGAGAATGGGGA
>NW_017728994.1:65497063-65500506 GCF_001723915.1 Gavialis gangeticus | reverse complement strand
TCTTTTAAATGCCATCATGAATAAATACTTTATGGTGAGGGAAAAGGTGGTTAAGGCATGGGAGAATGGGGGAACAGGGTCACATGGATTGGGTAGTAAGGGAAAAGATTTCAGGTGAGAGGAGTGTACAGTGTTTGATGGTGTGCAGCAGGAATAGAGGAGAGGAGGAACATGAGAGGCGTGAGTGATAGGGTTAGTGTGGGGCCTCTCATCTGCTGTGTTCCAGGAACACGGTATCATAGTGATACAGAGGAGCAATCTTGTCTTCATAGGTTTTAAATAATGATGCATCAGCTGTAACTGATACTGGAATTCCAGTGCTGTACCCTGGGACTATAAAGCAGAAAGTACCCGAACAGATGACGCTGGCATCTTCCCAGTGGACACAGTTATGGGTGGCTCGCCCCAGGTGAAAGCACTGCATCAGGTAGGATTCATTCCCACTGCACTGTACATAATCCAGAAGAATATTTCCTGAGCCTTGACCATAGCGGGCACTTCCTGGGGCTGAAATGGCAGGGCCACATCCAAGCTGCCTGCACACAACCTGAGCATTGTTCATATCCCAAGAGTCATCACAGACTGTTCCCCACTGTCCTTGATAATAAATTTCAACACGGCCTTCACATCTATTGCTTCCATTCTCCAGTCTCAGTGAGATTTCTGTGCAAGACAAGAGACATTTATTATTGGTTGCAAATTGGCTAGTGAAACCAGCAGTGTAGGACAAGGATTTCCAGCTGGCAGCCTGAAGTCTGCCTGCGGGAAGATTAAGAAGGGGTTAATTTGCATCTTCTGGGCTCCCATCCACCAACCCAAGCCTTGCTGCTCTCCCTACAACTTTGCAACAGCAGCCAGGGGTTCTGGGGTTACCTTCCTACTTCCACTTCCTGCATCTGTCCCGGGGGGTGATGTAGCATGCAGGAGCCATCACTGCAGTGCACAGGTGCAGGGGGGAAGCCCATGGCTGGTGAGTTTGAGGAGAGCTGCCTGTAAACGTGCACAGTGGAGTGGCTGCCCTGGCACTGTGGAGCAGTGTGGCAGGCCTCCAGCATGTACCGTGCAATTGGAGGAGGTGTGTAGGGGTGAGGCTTTTCCTTGTCCTATTGTGGCCTGCACAGTATGTGATCCCCAGCCACTGAGCAGTTGGATAGCTCTGGTATAGCAAATCCACAACCCGTATTTGACTCGGGAAGTTTGTACATGCCAAGTGATATAAACCAAGAGATACCAAATCGAAATTTAAATGAGATCAAGGTTTGCAAACACTTCGAGTGTCTTGATTCTATCCATTACTTATAGTAACACAAAATTTAGCAAGATTACTTGGGGACCCAGTGTTTCATTTAGGTGGCATTTGAGTAATGCTAATATTTGGTCCTTGTTATATCAGACACCAAGATTTTCAAGGCTCAAGTCTCTGGTCAATAGGGCTTGACTTGATCCCACACTGCCTTGCTGTTTCCTACAACTTGTGCTCTGACTACCCTCTGCTTGATCCCCTGGATTCCTGACTCCACCTGTTCTTAGACACTGTTCTCAGATTGACCGCTGGCTTTCTGAACTAGCTTGTTGCTGGAAGCTGCTCATTAATTCGTTCCGTCTCCAGTCTCCATCTCAACCCCTGCATGGCTCCAGACCTGGCTGTGCATCACCGGGTGTGATAAGCAAGTAGAAATGAGACCCACATATTAATTGGCTCTAGCAGCTTTAACATGCTACCCAAATGGCTCAGAAAGGGAAATCTGCTCTATGTGGTAATTTCTTAATGATCTTTCAGCTGTAACTGATACTGTAATTCCTTCAAAGCATTTGTATAAAGGAAATAGAGCCAAAGGTACCTGAGCAGATGACACTGGCATCTTCCTGGTGCTTACAATTATGGGTACCCCACCCTCTATGAGAGCACTGCTCCAAAGAGGATTCATTCCCATTGCACTGCACATCATCTAGGAGAATATTTCCAGAGCCCTGGCCATAGTGGGCCTTTCCTGGTGCTGAAATGGCCTTGCCACATCCAAGTTGGCTGCAAACGACCTGAGCCTCACTCATGTCCCAGGAATCATCGCAGACTGTGCCCCACTGCCCTTCATAATATATTTCAACGCGGCCTTCACACCTACTGCTTCCATTCTCCAGCCTCAGCGATATTTCTATGTAAAAAAAAATATATTTTGTCTTTATGTGTTTTTATGTTTTTATATTACCTAGTAAGAGCTGTTTAAGAAAGTAGCAACTATTCATTTTAATAAAGAACCCATGAATATAAAGATGTGGGATGGCAGTTAGTTCATGTATGTAGTGTAGAACACTTATGCAGTAGGTGCATGAGCAATGGGAGAAATTTTCTGCAGTAGTATGCCAGCTATGTAGCAAAGGTACTATCCATAGCAGGCATATACCTGATCTAACTCAGGATATTTTGTTCTTAACAACCTACCAAAGTAAAACTGAAGTCCATATAAGAATGACACGTGAGCACATTTGCACTGTTTGGGTTCTATGCATACCTTTAAAGCAGTACAGAACTTTCCAAGGTGCTTGAGAAGCTAATGATGCCTCAAGTGGCTTTCAAGAGTGATATTGAAATTTTCTTGTTGTTCCCAGAAAGAGGCCATACCAGGGGTAGGCAAAATATGGCAGGCACACTGGATCTGGCCCACCAACTGATTGAATCCAGCCTGTGGGGGACAGCCACCAGTTGACTCGATCCAGCCCATGGCTGCCTTCATGCCATTCTGCATGGGGTTGAGGCCCACCTGGGGTAGCCTTTGCCATACTCCAGCCTGCTTCTGCCAACCTGGCCCTGATGAGCAGCACACAGCTCTCAGCAGGGTACTCCCGGTGCATCTGCAGCCACCCGGGTGCTTCTCTGCTCCCCTTAATTCCAGTGGTGGCTCCTCCTCCCGCTCCTCCTGTGCCAGTCCTGGCCAGAAGAAAGGTGGGTGGTTCCAGCCTCAGCACACAGGGCACTGGCTCCCACTCCCAGCTGCCTTCCATCTACTCTGTCTGCCCAGTGCAGGCAGCTGGGAGCTGGAGCCACCACCTCGTGCACTGGGGCAGGAACCATCCATCTGAAACTTCCTTCCAGCCAGGAGCAATACAGCAGAAGCAGGAGGAGAAGCCAGTGCAGGAGGAGTAGGGCCGCACCGGGAGCAGCTGTATGCACTGGCTGGGGCAGGGCCAGTGGGCACAGGCTGGAATATGGCTGCACTGCCTCAGCCAGTGTGTACTGGTGGGAGCATCTGGGCCATGGCCTCATTCGGAGCACTGCAGTGGCAGCCGTGGACCACTCTGCCAGGGCGAGTTCTGCTGGACATGCCCACTGCCCCTCCTCATTCCCCTCATTTCCAGTCAGCTCCCAGGACCTAGTACTCAGGTAGCTCCCCACACACAAATGCGAGTACAGACATATGCACACACCGCCTCCCCCCCCCCTCCCC
>NW_017728994.1:65488638-65496928 GCF_001723915.1 Gavialis gangeticus | reverse complement strand
CCCCCCCCCCTCCCCACATGCCCTCCCACAGGGCAGGGGCTGTTCCACAATCCCGCCCCATGATCCTGGCCTTGCCCAACCATCTCACTCCTGAACACTGCTCCTCACTCACCTGGGGCCCCATTCCACATAGGAAGTTTTAGTGTGCTCTTGAGTTTAGTGAGTTGTTGAGGCAGGGTAAGGGATGGCGGGGATGGGGGGAAAGCGGATGACCTGGCTGGCAACAACTCAAACTCCCTCTGTAGTCCCTGGGCTCAAATACTTGCCCACCCCTGTACTAGCCCCTTTTTAAAAAATTGGCAGCGGTTTGTAAACATTCATTTCCCTTAAACCTATGCTGTATTTATTCTTGAGCTTGTGTATTTTTGAGATAAGCTTACCTGGTGCCTCTCTTCCTTCAAGAGCTATGAATGAAAGGGAACAAAACAAGTTGAAAAAAATCAAATGAAACCCTCATATGAGTAACACCACCTATTTTTTAAAGAAAAAAAAATACAATTCCAAACTCTGAATATTTGAATACAAACATAGGTGTGAACATTGCCACTCACCTTTCTATGTAACTGGCTTCAATATTCAATATTCCCTACCTGTTTGCAAAGGTGGATTCAAAACTAACACTTGTGACTAGTCCTATCTTCAGTTACACTGAGAGAAGAAGAATTTTATAGAGAAAAAATCTGGTGAAAAAGGGATATTTTAGGATTTGTTTCTTTACAGCACCATATTTTTATAGAGAAGTCAAACTGATAGTCCTGATAATTAAGGCAGATACCGTTTTCTAAAAACTCTGAATTCCATGGATTCCCCTGAAATTAGGTGTGCTGTATGGCAGTGCTAGTTAATGTAGAGTTACAGATCTGGGGACATTTGAAATATGAATTCCCCTGGATTACACTGTTCATATGGGCTGCGAAGCCAAAAAACTTTCTAGCTTGCCAGTGTTCACCGCCTCAGGAGATCATATGGTACCTCTTGACCATGACCCACAGGAAGCCAGAGTAAAGAGAAGAAAAGGCATCTTGCAAAGGTGAACCTTTATCAAAGACATTTTCTATTTTATGGCCACATAAGTGGAATAAAGCAAAACAAGCAGACAGTGCCCAATCTGTTTTTTTGCAAAAGTATGTCACATGCTTTCCATGAGAGAATGGAAAGAATAAAGCCAAAAGGGAGCGTTAGAGTGAGGGAAATTGGGAGCATGATAAAGAAAGGATATTGAGAAATGGACTATGAAGCCAAGTTAGTGGGTATGGGGGTTGGGATTAGGAAAGCGGGTACAGACAGGGGGAGTGGAAGAGGAAGGAAGATATAAAACAGGAGAAGAGGTGGCATAGGGATGATCCACTGGCACCCTTCTGCTGTGGGTATGCCAGGACCTGGGGATTAATGTCTCTCTTGGACTGTTGAGTTCCTCTCCTGCCACCAAGTTTCTCCTAAGACCTTAGGATGAAATGCCCCTTTCTTTAGTCACATGGTGAAAATATGCCTTCAAGTTCAGGAGGATTATTGCATAGCTACAGAAAACAGTTATGGGGGAAGATGGGCATAGGGTATTAGATAACACACCCAAATGATGCAGGGGGCATATTGCTTCCCACAATTTCTTTGTAATCATCTTTCAGCCATAACTCATACTACTATTCCCATGAAGCACATGAGGTATAGGAATGTGAGTAGAAGCACCTGAGCAGATGACACTGGCATCTTCCTGAGGACCACAGTTATGGGTGCCCCACCCATTGTGAGAGCACTGCCACAAAACAGATTCATTCCCACTGCACTTCACATCATCCAGGAGGACATGTCCAGAGCTGTGGCCATAGCTGGCATTTCCTGGGGCTGCAATGGCCTGACCACATCCAAGCTGGCTGCATACGACCTGCGCATCATTCATGTCCCATGAATCATTGCAGACCATGCCCCAGTGCCCTTCATAATAAATTTCAATGCACCCTTCACACCTACTGCTTCCATTCTTCAGCCTCAGTGATATGCCTATGTAAAAAAAGAGTATTTTCTGCCCGCATGTGTTTGGTTTTTTTATATTAGCTAGTAAGAGCTGTTTAAGAAAGTATTATGTCCTCTCCATTCACTAGCCTCAGAGATGCATCTGGGGAAAGCACAGGATAGAGCATTTGCATTGTTAATATATTCATGTTGTTTTCAATCTGAAGAGACTTTCAGAATGTAGGAAGAGCCTGCACACTGCCTGGATGGAGCAGATTCTCCCCTGAATTCCTAGGTTAATGCCAAATATCTAAAGATACAGGACTTTTCTAGGATACATCCCATGGGGTAACAAAGGAACTCTCTTGGACTGGTAACATTCAATAAGAACAAGTGCAAAGGAGTAAGTGTAGGAAGGAAAAATCAGATGCACAAGTACAAAATGGGGAATAATTTCAGTAGCTGTTGTATTCAGGACATTCTTGGTCTTTACTTCAGTGGTAGAGGACTACATTTTTAGTGTAGTTCTGGTGGTTGAGTAGTGGGGGTGTGCAAAATGTGCTTTTTTTGCTTCAGATTTGGATGTGGATTAGGCCCGAATCAGGGATGGTGATTCGATTAGTTGATTCAGATCACTGTCCTGATTCAGTTTGGCCAAATCTGAATCTGAATATTCGATGCTGATTCGGAGAATTGGCGATTCGGCCATAGACGCAGCTTTAAATGTTTTTTCTACATACCTTGAGGTACCAGGCAAAGCTCGTGAATGATGCAATGCTGGGGTGGATGGAGCACCCCACAGGAGCACGGGTGGGGGGGCTCGCTTGCTAGGCAGTGATCCAGGAAGTGGACCGGAAGTAGTTCCGGTCCACTTCTGGGTCTGCCAGGGAGCACACTGGGGGGCTCTCCTGCACCCCTGTGGCTCAGTGATCAGCCGCAGGGAGACCCTGGGTGTGCCCCCAGACCCAGGAGGCACCAGTCGCGGATCCAAGGGCTGTGGGGGGGCCCCCCAGCACACCCCCCAGTGGACCCGGATGTGGACTGGAAGTCCTTCTGGTCCACTTCTGGGTTCACCACTGAGCACTCCTGGGGCCCCTCTGCACTCTTGTGGGATGCTCCATCTGCCCCACCATTGCAGCATTGACGAGCCGCCTGGTACCCTGAAGTATGTAGAAAAAACATTTAAAGCTGTGTCTATGTCTGAATCGCTAAATCTCTCCGGATCTATTTGAAGAGATTAAAAGGTCTCTTGATTCGATTCGGATTCAGAGATTCAGCCACCAAATTGGGCCGAATCTCCACCGTATCGAATCAGAGACTGAAGCTTCATGCAGCCCTACTGAGTAGCATAAACCACCATAACAGGCAAGCATATATTTATTTTCCATGCAAGTGGAAACTGAGCTAAAGATTCATGGGATGGCATGGCTTCAGAAACAAGGAGACTGAGAACAGTGGTACAAACCCGACCACTAGAAAAGTCTTGGAAATTGGTCCAGACAAGATGTTAGTAAAAGGGCATTGTAAAGTGCAAAAGGTAGCAAAAAGTATATTGTAAAGTGTACGCTAAAGATAATTCAAAATCTGACTTACTTGCTGCTACACGTATTGTTCTTCCAGGATCTGTTAAAGTGGAAAACACAGAAACAATTCTCATCACAGTACATAGACACTAAAATTACATTAAGAAATAGCAACATTTGATATGGGAAATAATACAGCTACCAAGGAAAGATACTCAGCAGGGATCATGTTATCACTAAACAATTGTGCCTTTATGTACTTATACCTTAGTGATAAACATGGTTTGTGTTTCAATCACTTTGAATTCAGTAATCTGGAACATATAACTTCGCAGAATACGTTTCACACTATACTCAAGGATAATACTCAAGGATATCATATTAATCCAGCATCTGACAAAAATTGAAGTTACAGATAAGTATTCTGCCTAACTTCTATGCTGACTTGGTTCCAGAAAAAAATGTGACAACCGGATTTATCTACCTCCATACAAACTTACAAACATGGAGTCACGATAACTGAATGCCCCTTTAGGTGCACATCCAAATCTACATTATTTCATAACGCACCGGCAGCCCTATGTTAGGAAAATGGAGATCGCATAGGCTCTTGGTTAAACAATTTATGTCTGAATGTATTGCATAATCTGGATTGCAGTAAAGTATTAATAGGCCATAAAGTAGATCAGTTGCATTTCTCACACTGGACAATAACATAATGCCTTTTTTCTTTATAAATACATATTTAAAATTGTGCAGTTTTGCTACCGGTTTAGTTAAGTATTGTGCTTGATGGAATGGTTTTTGTCTTTCATTTTTCTAGCAGTTTCACTGAATGCATTCCTCCCAACGTTTCCTCCAGATTAGGTTTACACAGTGAGTGTCTCTTACCCTTATTAGCTGTCATCAGTGATTCTGCAGGAGTAAACATTTTATTTGGGGTTGAAGTGGACGTAAAGAAGATACTGGGTTCTGGTGTCATGTCTTCTTCAAATATGACCAGAAAAATGAGGGAATAACTTATTAGTGAGAACAAGAGAACAAACAATCAGTAAAAGAGGAAAAAGCAAACAAAACAAAACACAAACAAAAAACCTGAGAAGACCCCCTCTTCTCTCTGAAAACTGAATTGTTGATTAACAGGTTTACATTCCAGACTTTGTAGAAAAAAAAGTTAAATATACATGTATTATCCCTTGACATTTGGTGCTGGGTGTCAGAATAGCATCCTCTAGCTAATAATAATTACTATTATAATTTTAAGTGAAGATTTTTGATGTGATCGTCATTGGTTTAGGAAAGTTGTAAGTAAGCAGATACACACAAGTTGTGTTGTTAATATCTGTTTTTTGTGGAAAAAGGAAACCATCAGATCTTACTCCTGTACAAAAGCAAACTAATTTAAAGGAAAATATGAGATCAGTGTGGAAAGGAAAGAGAATGATACACCTCCCAGAAGGACAACTTTCCAGATATATAACATGCTGCAAAGAAACTATGTGATCTAGCCTTAACCTTCATGATATACAAGTTCAAGTAAAATTCGAAGTGGCCCATCTCAATTCAGTAATTCCCTTTAATAAATGCTGATCACATTTATTCACATTATTAAGGGGCATGTACCATACTGCTAACACAACAAGGACAAACAGTTTTCTGTCCACCTTATTGGCTGTGTCTACACAAGCTGCTGACTGTGCAGTAGCCCAAAACTACTGCACGCTAGCATCAGGTGATAGAAACTGTGACGCAGCACTACTGCACAGTAGTTTTGGGTTCCTGCTCAGTTGGCATCACAAAAAAGCCATTTGTTGGCATTTCTGCTCTCAGGTGCCTCCCCTCGCCCAGAACAAGGCATTCATGTCCTAAATGTAAAGCCAACAGTATAACCTACCAAAGTAAAACTGAAATCCATGTAAAAATGACATGTGAGCACATTTGCACTGTTTGGGTTATATGAATACCTTTCAAGCAGTACAAAACTTTTTAATGCAGAGTATCCATACTTGAAACTCAAGCCTTTTTTAAGGGTGCTGTCAAGGGGAACACCCAAGAATTGAGGCCTGGAAGTTACTAGACAGGGTGGGCAAAATATGGTATGCAGTCCAGATCATTCCCACCAAGTGATTGAATCTGTCCTGTGGGGCATGCCCACCAATTGACTATATCCAGCCCATTGCTTCCCCCATGGCACTCTGCATGGGGCCGAGCCCCATCTGGGGTGGGCTGTGTTACAGTCCAGCCTGCTCCTGCCAGCCTGGCCTAGTGAGCAGCACACAGCTGCAAGCAGGGATACTCCTGGTGCACCTGAAGCCACCTGGGTGCTGCTCTGTTCCTCTTGCCTCCAGCAGCGGCTCCTCCTCCTGCTCCTGTTGCACTGCTGCTGGCCAGGAGAAAGCTGGGTGGCTCCTGCCCCAGCACATGGGGCTCTGGCTTCCACTCCCAGCTGCCTTCCTTGCACTCCACCCACCCTGCGCAGGCAGCCAGGAGCTGGAGCACGAACCCTGTGCACTGGGTCAGGAGCTGTCTGGCTGAAGCTTCTTCCCAGCCAGGAGCGACACAGCAGCAGCAGCAGCAGGAGGAGTCACCACAGCAGGCAAGGATAACAGAGCAGTACCTGGGTGGCTGCAGCCACACCAGGAGCAGCTGCACTGGAAGATGTGCACATTGGCTGAGGCAGAGCCAGTGGGCGTAGGCTGGAGTGTGGCTGAGCTGCCCAGGTGGAAGCATCTGGGGCTTGGCCTCATTCAGAGCACTGCAGGGGCAGCTGTGGACCGTGCTACCTGGGCAAACTCTGCTGCACATGCCCCCTGACCCCTCCTCCTTCTCCTCATTCCCAGTCAGCTCCCACAACCTAGTACTGAGGCAGCACCCCACACCCACACCCACAGAGATGCACCCCTGTCACACACACCCACCCACCCCATGCTGCCCCACAGGGCAGGGGCTGTTCCACAATCCCACACCATGATCCTGGCCTCGCTCACCCGTCTCAGTCCTGAACACTGCTCCTCATTCGCCCGTGGCCCCATTCCACATAGGGAGTTTTAATGAGCTGTTGAGTTTAGTAAATTAATGAGGCAGGGGGGAAGGGGGTGACCTGGCTCGCAACAACTCATCAAACTCAATACCTGCTTATAATCTTACCTGGTAGTTCTTTTCTTTCAAAAGCTGTGAATCAAACAGAAAAAGTTGTCATATGAATAACTTTAGCTATAGTCTTAAAGTAAATGATCTTGTCCAGAATCCTAGGAATGTGACTAATGCATGCAAACTTTGTGAAAGTTTGGCTGCAAATGCAGGTGTGAATGCTGCTTTTCCCATTTTTTATACCTTGGCTCAGAGCCTATCACCCAACATACATTATTTTTTTCCAAAGCATTTCTGTCTGATTCCATCTTCAATCATATAAAATGGAGAGTATTTTATCATGGGCTGATAAAATGATTTTCCTCCTTGAAGAACCTGTTTTGTTATTAGACTACCGTCTTATCAATATTTAAAGTGGGCTGGGTCCTTTTCTACTTAAAGATAAATATTCCTAAGCCTTCTAAAATCCATTCTACCTCCATTTGTCTGCCTTGTGTGCTGCAGAATAGAGTTATGATGCTGAATTTGAACAAGGGGTCCTGATATATGGACCACCATCAACAAACTCACCTAGTTTTTTAAGCCTGATGGGCTCTCCCACTTCTAGCATTAACTTCTAGATACAAGTCTCTGATCTACCCTAAACTGGGCTCAGTGGCTTCCCATCTAAGTTGTGGCATCTACCACGGTTACAAGGAAATAAAATTGGTATTCAAAAGGTACTGAAATATTTACTTGGCTTTAATACTCACCTAACATTGATGGCCAAATAATTACTTTGAAGACATGTACTGAATCACTAAAAGGCTTTCCAGCTTTGTGTTCTAAGTCTGCTTAAGTCAAGCTGATATGCAGAAGTACTTGAATCTGCTCTGCAGATATTAGGTATACAGGTAGTTTGAACGCCAATTTCGACGGAAACACGACAGCAAAAGGAAAATAAAAAGGAAGGCATCTTTCCACAACCTACCTTGATCACAGGGCATTTTAGATTGAGACAGCAGGGAGCCCCAATCAGTTGCTCAGTGGTCCCAGCCTTTGGAGAACACAGGAATGTGGTCCGGAGGCTGGGAGCACCGGCCACCTGTTCAATTAAAGGTGTGACAGAAACCAGCCACAAAGGCATCAGACCTATTTTGTGTAATAACTTTGTCACTTATTCCTGGTTTTTTCATAAGATTAATTGTATGAATGTGTGACCAGGGTACTACTTAATACATGGCTAACCAGTTAATCACATCTAATAAGCCTCATTAGAGTCCTGGCTCCGGTGTGAGACGCGCGGGTCTAAGCCTGCTGTGCCCCCATGAGCCTTGGGACCCCAGTAGCGACTCCAGGACCCCCAACGAGCCCTGGCCTGCCATAGAGGGAGGGACCTAGTCAGCTGGGAGTGGGCTAAGTGGGCCGAGGAGGGTCAACCCCCCCACCTACTTGGCCCAGCCCCCCAGGGAGTTGCGCGACCTAAGCCTCGTAAGGCCACACAAACAGGTGTGCTGCTGGGCCCAGTGCACGAGTTAGTGTGGGAGTTCATGCAGGAGGGTGTGCAGGAGGGCCCGAGGCCTTGCCTGTGAGCCCCCCAGGGTAGACAGTCCCAGCTGCAGTCAGCTCACCAGCGGCACGACTGCACGCACGGGACTGGGCATGCACTGCACCCCAACGGTCCCCTTGGGGTCTACAGCCCCCCCCGGCACCTCAGAGATGGCCACCCAGATGGAGCCCATGGTTCT
>NW_017728994.1:65483361-65483638 GCF_001723915.1 Gavialis gangeticus | reverse complement strand
ACAGGGGATATTATGGTGGGGGTCTACTACAGACCCCCTACCCAGAGTCAGGACCTTGACCAGGAGTTCATCAGGAAATTGGCTGAGGCCGCATGCTCCTGGTGTATGGTTGTCATGGGAGACTTTAACTACCCAGACAAATCCGACCAGTTGCAAAGCTTTCTCTCATGTGTGGACGACCTCTATCAGACGCAGGAAGTCTACAAGCCAACAAGAGGTAAAGCACTGCTTGACCTAATACTGGCAACTGGGGATGACCTAATCAGTGACCTAATGA
>NW_017728994.1:65483127-65483350 GCF_001723915.1 Gavialis gangeticus | reverse complement strand
TGTTATGATATTCAAAGAAACTGTCCTAACAGAGACTGGACTGGTCCCAGAAGGACTTCTTTTTCCCGTTTTATTCAAATATACAAGCATTTGTGTCTAGTTACTATATTATAGGTGAGAGTATCTGTTCACACCAATTTTTGATTTCATCTCACTTGTTAGATGCATCATACCATCAGTTTTGATTTACTACTGTATACATGATGGGTTTTTGGCCCATCTT
>NW_017728994.1:65471600-65478127 GCF_001723915.1 Gavialis gangeticus | reverse complement strand
ACATGCATCAGATCCTCAGTTTTGTTTTGCCATTTTATACATGGTGGGTTGTCAGCCCGTCCTGTACGGATTGGCTCACCCCCATTTCTTTGCTGTTAGGAAAAGCAGAGCTTCATTTCCCCCTTTTATTCACCTGGGCAAGCATTTGGGTCTATTTAGCAACCAGAGGGGTGACAATACTTCATGATAGATTGCAGGCAGGTAGCAATACGCTCTTCTAGGCCAGGTAGCATTCCAGCCTGTGTTATGATATTCAAAGAAACTGTCCTAACAGAGACTGGACTGGTCCCAGAAGGACTTCTTTTTCCCGTTTTATTCAAATATACAAGCATTTGTGTCTAGTTACTATATTATAGGTGAGAGTATCTGTTCACACCAATTTTTGATTTCATCTCACTTGTTAGATGCATCATACCATCAGTTTTGATTTACTACTGTATACATGATGGGTTTTTGGCCCATCTTTAGGGATTGACTTTCCCCCATTTCTTTGGTGTTAGCAAAGGCGGCCAATCAGATCTACCAGCCAGTAAGTTAGAGCTTAGTCTCTCAACAGACATAATAGAGAATGGTCAGGTCATAGGTATTTGCATGGAGCAGAGCTTGAGATCATTATACATAGGATAGAATGGACTAGACAAAGTGCCATACAAATACTGAAGAATGTCACTGTAGGACTAGTTTCCTGCAGAGTAAAATTCAGTGCATGAAAATACTTAACAGGCATGGCCATCAATTTCTACATTTGCTCTTCTAGATCATGTGGAATTCCAGGCTGTGTTATGATATTCAAAAATACTGTCCTAACAGAGACTGGACAAGTCCCAGAATGACTTCTTTTCCCTCTTTGATTCACATATGCAAACATTTGGGTCTATTTACTGTATTTTAGGTGTGACTATGCTTCATGGTAGATTCCAACCAGGTAACAGAGAGGACTACTACAGGAAGAACAAGTAACAGACTTACCTATTGCAGGCGTCTGCGTTGTAGTAGTGTAAGGAACAACTATTGATACAAAAAGAGATGTAATATGAAACTAAGGATGCTTTCATATTAAGAGCTATTCTTAAATGTGGCCTAAACTCTTCTACTATAGGTAGTCTCATGGAAATCTCCAGAAACCCTCAGGGTGATAATACCTAACTCCTTAAGTATTCTGGTTTTATGTCTTCTGTATCATGTGACAATGTTTGCTGACTTGCTTAAACACCAGCAAACCTGGAGTGAATACAACTATTCCTTTCTACTTTTAAGTAATAAAAAATATATAGTGAAAATATAACTCACAAATGGTGAATATATAACCCACAGTTGTAGTCTGGGGCTTGTTGTTTTTTCCTACCAGATCTAAACACTATTTAATTACACCCACTTATGGAATCCTGAACTTTTCACTGACCATTCCATTAATTCAGATCAAGCCCTTCTAAACATGACAATATATTTCCTTTTTAGCAAGGACAAACTATGGTAGCCTTTGTCCAACACCCCATTATTTACATTTTTAGAGTAGTGGCACAAATGCAGCTTTTCCTGTAAATATAGTGGATATTACTTGAGAGCTACATTTTTTATTATGCTTGCATTTAAAATGCATATGCACGTTACCGTATGAGTTCTGTACAATGCTTTTCAGCGTATGGAGCTCAATTCTGTGTGGCTGTGACTTTTATGTATAGTAGTAAACTATTCAGGAGTTTAAATTTAAGTCTGTTCTTCAATCCTAAGTATCCTGTATCACCCTGCAGGGTCAGGTCTATAAACCATTTACAGCTTAGCTCAGATTCTGAGTTACCTGTTTGTGGAGGTGCTGTCACTCCAGAGTCTGTTAGTATAGAAAAATAAGATATTAGATACAAGACATTACTAATACAAACAGGATGCATATACACATGCACTTTAATGTCGATGAGTCTATTTTAATACGCATTACAGCGTCACAAAAAACTGTGCTGTTTAGCTAATGTGCATTACAATAGGATAGTGTACATTTTTCTAGTACCTCACAAATGGGAGAAGGTATTTAATTTAATGCGCATTATCTAAAATGCGTTAATGAATGTGTAGACACGCCCATAGTCCCTCATTGATAGCATGACTCAAAAGCAAAATAGCAAATGTTTGAAACCTGTTTACAAAAAACGTAATTGTGTTCATTAAGATCATTATCACAGGTAAAAATTTGGTAAGTGTAAATCACACTAAGTTTAACTGAGAATTTACTACTTGCTTTTATGGAGCTTGGATTGGGTCTATCCTGATCTACCTTAATATCTGTCTTGTCTATCCATACCTTAGGTTCCCTCTAAATGTTACATTTATGCAGGGATTGTGTCAATTGCGCCATAAATGGCAAGGGCGCTATGTGTACACCCAACTTAAGGTGCTGTAAATGGCAAATAAGGCATACTATTTTTCCACAGATAATGTTGAACAATTTTATTGTTAATTTCTATGGTCCCTTAAATTGAATGTGAGGCCAGGCCAACAATCAGCTGATTGTTGGCTTGGGCTGAGGACCACACCAAGAGCTGGAACTGGCCACAGAGTGGCCCTTGCTTGGCTGGCAATCAGCTGGTTGTCAGCTCAGGCTGGGCATTGCACTGAGGTCTCAAACCAGCACCAGTGTGGTCCCCAGGCAGAGCCAACAATCAGCTGATTGTCAATCCTGGCCAGGAACCCGTGGGCACTCGATTTTCAACTTCCTGTGGCAGTTACCTAAACTTGGGCTCCCCCTGCAACAGCAAATAGGGTATGATGGGGATCTGATTTCTAGTCTCAAAATTGTGTCTCCTGTTATGTGTGCAGCATGGGAGGAGGCATGATTGTGGGGATCATAATCAGATCCCATTGTGCATTTAAATGAATGTGTCTCAGTAACATTAGATTAAAACATCCTCTCACTCCCCATTATACTCTACATCCACTGCTTGTATACTTGCCCTTCAAAATAAAGTTCATACATTTAAACTACATTGATCTGAGACATTTTACTACCATGGAGTGTAAAACAAAGATTTTGTAAAAAAGCAGAAGCCTTAGTATATCCTGAAATGAGTGGTTACAAGGGGTGTCAAGATGTAAAAGCCACAGATATATGAGAAAATCGAAGAATACATACCTGAACATATCACACCGGCATCCCCATAATAGTCACATGAACTGGGCCAATGTTCATAAGGACAGTTCCATAAAAAATCTTCATAGCCAGTGCAGCTCACTCCTGTCATCAGAGGATATAACCAACCTTGTCCATAATAGGAATTTCTCAACGCAGCGACAGCGGAGCCACAATTAAGTTGTCTGCACAAAACCTGTGCATCGTTCATATCCCATGAATAGCCACAAACTTTATACCAGCTTCCAAAATAAAATATTGCAACACGACCTGCACATCTGTTTGGCCCATTTGTGAGTCGCACATGAAGTACTTGGAAAGACACAAAATAATTCAGTGTTAGTGTTTTCCTCGGTTTTCGCTGGAGAATGGATTTAATGTTGATGCTTATGAAACTATACAAAACTGATAAAAGACTATTTTATTTTTACACAAAAAGTGTTGCTTTGTATAAAAAGGCTTCTCAGTTCTAGGACACTGAGATTAAATAACCTCCCTAAAATAGATAGTAAAAATCCTACAACACCATAAATAAGCCAAAGGTAAAATCCTGACTCTTCTGGAAGTTTTTAACTTACTTCAATACACCAGGATGAAGCAGGACTAAAATGATGCATCCTACATTTGTACACTGGGAGGTGGGGGATGGGAAAGAATAGGGGAAGTGGGCTTTTCCCCCTCTTTATTATTAAGGGTAGGACTGGAATAAAGTTAATTCCAGAAACTTAGAGATGGTATGGAGAGAAAAGGAGCAAAAAAGTGAAGACTGAAGACTTTTGAATTTTAAGAGCATCAGAATGAGGATTTAAAAATGGCACCTTATTTATATTACCACCACTTCAAACCACTCTGACAAGGGAAAGTGGCTTTCCCATGAAGACAAACATACATTATGAGCACTTGATGGTTGTTTCACCCTAGGGTTGCCTACTTTTTCTGAACTCTCTCCTCCCTTCTGAATTACCTACTTTCTGAATTACGTACAAATTTATCCCTGAGAGATAAAAATAATTGTGAGACCAATATTTCTAGGTCACCAATTAACATTTGGGCCAACTTAGCAATGCAATGCTATTATGAACAAATAACAGCTATAACTTAATAGTACTTTGCTGTCAGGGAAGATTTGGTTTGGATCCAAGTAGAACATGACACAATAAATATCTAGTAAGAGTCCTGAATCTACAGGATGGTTTTTGAGGCAATATTGTAAATCAAAGGAAAAGCAAAATGTAAATAATGCCATATATAAATTGACTCACCATCGCCTACAGTTTGATCTGAAAAAAGCATATGACAGAAAATACATTAGCGCAAAACACTTTGGTGTATTCAAAGCATTCCCTTTTTACTCCCCAAAATTGTAATCACTTGTTTGGGAAGTGCGGGTACATCAGGAATGTTGCAAACATGAATAAGACAAAGTGCCTCATTCTACCAGAAAGCAATTTCTAAAAATGTTAACGAGGCAGAAAGGAGACATTCCAAACCTACTCATTTCAAATCTTCGCGTTTTGTACACCTTAGCCAACAGAGCCATACGGAGCCCAACACCAACCTACAGATTTCAAAAGATTTGGTCATAGATGCCTAGATTCACTGCAGCATGTCCTCCTATCCATCCTCTTCGGAACACCAGAATTAGAGAGAGTAATAATGCTATCCAAGTTTTGGCTGCAGTCCGCTTCCATCCACCCTCAAGCCAGCCCTGGACAACTTATCCTGTGGGTCAGTGGGAAGATCGATCCTATTCAGTTCTAGGATGTATTCAGCATGAACAAATGGGAACAGAAGGGAGTGGTTCTTCCCTCAGTCCTTCTGCAACAGGAGAAAGGTGAGCAGGCTGGGAAACTTCTCTTTTCAACTCTTGTATCATCCTGCTGCAGGAGTGAGGTTTTTACCATCACCTTCCTTCCTGCTGAGCTGCTCAACTCCATGCAGGAGTTCCTAAACTCTCACAGGGCCCCTGTAAATCTAAGCTCCTACTTTGAAGGAGCATTCCTGATGCATGATACAAAAGTAGGCAAGTGGAATTATCAATAATAGTGAAAGGCTGATATTAGCAGGACACTCAGATTTATTGATTATATCTTGGTCAGACTGGTTTTCCCAGTCAGAAAATGTTGCCCAAGAAGGAAATATTATCAGATGACTTGAAAAGCTGTACAGCCTCTTTCACTGCATGAAAACAGCACTTTTTGAAAAATAGCTACAGGGGTCTTTGCAATTGTACAATAAAGGATGTGTCTAGAAGAGATGCTTACAGCACAGTAGCCTGTTACTACTGTGCAGTAGCATTGCTGGGCACAAATCATAATGCAATGTTACCGTGCAATAGTAACAAGCTACTGCACAGTCAGCGTCACCAGGCAACCATGCCAGGATGCCACTGCACAGTAACACCAGTTACTGCGCTGTCATTTAGTACTTGATTATGTGGTCATTTAGTAATTGGTTATTTTTTTGCAGTATTGTGTCAGTGATTTAATGAGATATGATGACATCACAAAAAAAAGTATACTACAGATTTGACTGATGGATATAACAAAAGCCAAATATGCACAGCACCACTGGAAAATAAAGTTAAACAAGATGGGACTTACAGGTGGTAGGTTCAGATGTTGTAGTAAACTCAGTTGTAGTGGTGGCTGTAAATGTATCTTTAAGGAAACAGAATAAATTAGAAATTGTTTTCTTTTTTCAAGGATATTAGTTTCAAGATTTCTGTTACTTAATACATAATAAGGGTCTTTAGTTACCAGTTTAGTGTGTTAAGTGACCCTCTAAGGAAGCTTTTGCTTATTATGATTGTAATAAAATCTTACTTTTTCATTCCTTTTACAAGGAGATGTAAAAATACAATGCAAATGTCTTGATGGAAAAAAGGGCACTAGGAAGAAAGATATTTGCACAAATTTCAATTGTTGGGACAGTGGCCAGGAGGGACCACAAATATATGATTCTGGAACCTGTTTGGTTAACTCTCTGCTTCTATTATCTGCTAGTTAATATCATAAACTCACCACATAATAACATTTCTCAACGTATTTTTCAGCTCTACTAATCTAATATAATAAAACCCTTAGTCCAGCTGTCTGTCTGTCTGTCCAGAACACTCCAGGCCAACTGCACATGCTGCCGAGAGGGCGGGTGGCGATTGGCTGGCCTGGGCACAACTTTGTGCTGGGTCTTAGGGGAGGGGACAAAGGCAGTCGGGGGCCAGGGAGCCACCACGCTGCACCCCACCCCCGCCAACAACAGCTGGCATGCAGGGGGAGGGGAGCAGGAAAGGAAGGGGAATGGTGGTGGCACAGTGGCAGTACCACCACTGGGGGAAAGGCTGGGTGGGGAGGGAGTGGAACTAAGACTACACCAGGCTGATCCTGGAGTTGGGGGGGGGGCTGTG
>NW_017728994.1:65470542-65471317 GCF_001723915.1 Gavialis gangeticus | reverse complement strand
GGGGGGGGGGCTGTGCTCAGGCAGGGCTGAATTGTGGGGCCATCGGAGCCCAACAGCTCCTCCAGGGGTGCAGGGGGGCAGCTCCCACTTCTGCACGCACTACAGGGGAGCTGTGGGAGGGGGGCACATGCCCCCCACCTTAGCTTCTTCACGCAGTGCCCCTGGATAACCCACTGGGCTCTGACTGCCCTACAGCATGTGGCTCTGTGTGTGTAGCATGCTGCATGTGGCTGGGTGTGTGGTGTGTGGCTGGGTGTGTATGGTGTGCAGCGTGTCTGGGGGTGTGTGGCATGTGGCTGGGCATGTGGCTGGATGCGTGTGGCATGCAGCACATGTCTGAGTGCTTGTGTGGCATGTGGCTGGGTGCATGGCATCTAGTGTGTGGCTGGGTATGTGTGGGAGGGGTGGTGTGTGGCATGTAGGTGTGTGTGTGTGGGTGGATGTGGTGCATGTGATGTGTGGCTGTGTGTGTGTGTGGTATGTGGCTGGGTGTGTGTGCGTGGTGTGTGGGTAGATGTGTGTGGGGCATGTGATGTGTGGCTGTGTGTGCAAGTGTGTGGCATGTGGCTGTATGTGCGTGGCATGTGGCTAGGTATGTGGGGAGCTGTTTGTGTGTAAGTGGCATGTGGCTGGGGGTGTGTGGCATGCAGCATGTGGCTGGGCACATGGCTGGGTGCATGCGGCATGCGACACATGGCTGGGCATTTCTTGGGGTGCGCAGCATGTGGCTGGGGGTTTCTGTATGGATGTGGCTGTGTGCATGGCATGTGGCTGG
>NW_017728994.1:65455588-65470406 GCF_001723915.1 Gavialis gangeticus | reverse complement strand
ATCATATTTACTTGTGTGGGGCGTGTGGCATGTGGCTGAGCGTGTGAAGTGTGTGGGCATGTGTGTAGCATGTGGCTGGGTGTGTGGGGGTGTGCGTCTGGGGTGTGGGGGGACACAGGGAGCCAGACAGGGGAGTTGCATACCACTTGATGCAGAGTGCCAGCAGCACAGGGTGGTGAGTGGCAGTGCTCCATCCCCACCGCCCTCCTGTCGTTCTTGATGAGCAATTGGCTAGTATATAAATAATCTCTTCAGAGAAAAATGTTAATCAGTTTGTCTTTTAAAATGCTTATCTTTTAAATCTGTGAAAGATTTCCATTTAAAAAAGGAACATACAAGAGCAAAGTAAACTTTTGAACACAATGGAAAGTGATCCTTCTTAAGTACTTCAGTAAGTTTAGGGATACACTATTGCCCATCTACCCTGCTCTGTAGCTCTGCCACCCAACAAGGAAGTGTACTACTCTGCTCTGCCTGAAGTGCAGTTAGTAGCCAGACCACAGGGGAGTAGTGAGTGATAGATGCAAACTCTTAAACAGCACGTCTTTCACAGGCCTGTGCTAATGGGGCTAATTCAAACACTTCCAATTAAAGACAGTAGGGGATGGATAGGGAGAGAAGCAGGCACAAAGAAGGGTGACCAAGTCAGGAACTTAGGAGACATACACAGCCAAACACTTAATCAAGGGAATGGAGACATAGCTCTGATCCTGGGAGCTGTATGTTAGGAAGGATATTTTCTGTTGGGCAAAAGGCCCTTCTGTTTAGAAATTACATGGGGTTAATTTGTAGATCTTTACATCCATGTTTTAACATAATCAGTCATAAACACACTAAAAATATAAATCTAAAACATACTTATCAGTTATGTATCATTTAATGATGGGGCTGGAGGGAACCAAATAGATATAATGCAGCTTAAATAGTGGTCATGAAAATTATCTGTGTTTTTTCCAGGTACAAATGGTCCAAGCTATGTCAGTTGAGCTTTATGGAATTAAACAGGTCAGTCAACCTTAGCGCACATACAACAAGAGTAAAAGGACAAAGGAGAAGCTGACTGCATCCAGAAGTAAGCACAATATTTCATTTATTCTAAGTGAACTATGACATACTATTGCTTGTGATGGCGTTTTTCATATATTAGCTTGTGATGGTGTTTCACTATAAATGAGAACTGAATTGTTCCATGTGCACCTGGAAGTATTATTTCAAAGCATTTAAAGATAAAAATGCAATTTAGCAAAAAAAAACCCAATTTCTCCTTACACCACACTGTAAAGGTAAAGATTTGGAGACAGAAACCACCTGGATATTTATTTGATTTTAGTTATGGTTCAGGTCTACAAGGCTACAAACAAATGTCACATTTCTCCTGGGAGAAACCATTTTGCCCTAGGACAAATGCAATCATTCAGACATCCAGGTCTGTTGTCCCCAGATTGCATTGTTAAATCAGTAGTAGGAAAGTGACAGTATGTACAGCCACTCGCTAACTGTGATTGGAAGGGTGATATGTACACACCAATCCCAGGACTTTTGGGGACAAACACAGGTACAAGTTGTCCTGAGACAAATGCCGTGTTTGTTCCAAGCCTAAGACAAAACACTGGAAGGTGGTAACTGGATTGATTTAATTGCACTAGGCACTTATTGTTTCTCTTTAAACAACAATGATCTTAGCTCAATATTTCTATTGAACAATGTGAGTTAAAGTTCTAGCTAACAGAGTCTAGCTAATCTACACTGTCTTTAATTTTTGCATAAAATTATCATTAGCCTTAATTCTCTAAGTGAAATGAATAAGAAAGAGCAAAAATGTGTCTTTACTTCATGGTAAGAAATGCATTGGAAAGATTTTAAGCATGTTTACCTGTAGTAGTTGCCAGAACTCCTGAACTTAACAATAGTATCCAAGTGAAGACCATTGTCATGCCCGTTTTGCCAGAGCTCCTGTCAAAAAAGGGAACATCAGACTTTATAAGCTCTGACATTGAAGAGGTGTGACACAAGAACCTGTTTTATCTCTATAGCAAACTAATATGAAGTTCATCCTCAGGGTGGTTTCACTGAAGCTATACTGACCTTTTGTTTAACTTGGTATCCAACACTTTCAACTTCCTGGTCTGCCCAAAGACAATATTTGAACAGTCACATCTTTCACTTCTTAAAGGAGCCCCATTGTGCCATTGCCAAGGTTGCAAACTATCCTAATGGTTCATTTGATTAATGAACTAACTTACCTTTAGGAGAGGCATAGTTGGGCACTTGATTGCCCTGGGCAACAGTAGCGCATGGGGCAGTGTCACTGGCTGGACTGGTGCTGTAATGGTTGTGACAATCCAAACAGTGCAGCTGGTGCTCTTTTTATGCTCTCCCAGGGTCAGCACCTAGGCTGGTGCCCCAGTCACCATTCCTTCCCTATGCTACAGACATTTAGTGTCTGTACAGTGGATCCAGGTGTTTGATGAAGACACAAGAAGGAAAAATGTTTGTGCCAATACAAGATGGCAAAGTGGGATTGCAGGGGCCTACCAGTTTGCTCAGCCTTCCTCCAGAGAAGGCTTTTAGTGGTACTTGAATGGTTTCATGTTACATACTTAAAAGTGCCTGAATATTTTCAGGTAACTAGGGCCAACCAATAACTTTGCATAGAACCATGAAAAATATCTATGGATTTTTATGCAAAATCAGGTGAATCTTACAGTTTCAACCAAATGTCACTGTAAGGACATGGCTGTATTGCCTCCAAAATGCTAAGGAGAACTGTGGACCATGGCACCTACCCCATACACACTCCACCCTGAAAAATGTAACCTAGTCAACACTCAGTGTGGCAATGGGCACTCCTCAAGCCTGCCTGGGACAGGTTGCTACAGGCACCTGCCTAATGCTGCAGTGAGGTTAGCTATGTTGGACATTTCTGAGGTACTGGTGAAGAGTGGGCATTCCCTAGCATGATGGTTCACACACTCCTGCATCCTTTGAACTGAAATTAAGAAGTATTTTTGTATCTATTCCTCAGTGAGTTATATAAATGCATAGTGATCTTAGTGTCACTAGTAAAGTAATAGTAAACTAATGTCTGTCACTCGTATTTGAGTATGACGACCACTGATACTGAGAATCAGTTTCCACACGTAGGGTTCAGGACACATACCAGGGCAAGTTGGTGTCTATGTTCCCTTCTACTGTCAGCCAAGGTGGCGTGATGATGTTCTATCGCTTGGTCGTAGTGGAGTGCCAACCTCGCCTATCATGGGCCATATCTTCCCAGGACATTAAGTCTGATAGTGCAGTGTGAGTGGAAGTTTCTAACTGGATTCTCCTTTCTTCCATGCAAAGTTTCAAAACATCAACAAATCGGTTTGGTTTTGAAGCAGCCTTCTGTCTAGGAGTATGAATCCTGACATTCAATTTAGTACAGATAAGCTGGTGATCCAGAGAGCATTCTGCACCTTTCATAGCCCTGGTAATGTAAACATCCCTGAGGTCACTGCGACAAGTGATGACATGGTTTAGAAGGTGCCATCTTTTTGACTGAGCACCACCAAGAGTAGACCCACTTTCTGGCATGTTGAAAAAGGTGTTTGTAACAACAAGGTCAAACTCTATGCAGTGTGTTAAGACCATTTGTGTTTAAAGACCCACATCTGAATTTCCCCATGACTCTGTTCCAAGTAGTGTGGTCATCTCCAGTGTGTGCATTGAAGTCAGCCAGTAGTAGGATTTTATCATCGTTGGGTATGTTTCTTAGAGTGTCACATGGCTGGGGGTAGAGCTGAGTCTTCATTTCTTTGGGAGCAAGTAGTGCTGGGGTGAAGGCACTTCTTATTGCCAGAAAGTTGTTGTGGGGCAGTGGTATCCACAAAGTCGTTAGGCACTTGGATATTGACACATTTTTTTGTTGTTGTTACTTCCAAATAGATTTGGGTTTCATTAATGTTGGGTAAATGTAGTATGTTTCTGAGTACTCAAGAAATAAGTGCCAGCTGGAAGGCGTAAAGACACTGCCTCTGCATTGAACAGCACACCAGTAGAATTCAACAGAACACAACAGGTGAAGGTTCAGTCATGGGGGAAACAAAGCACAAATGTTATATGCCTACTTCCATGAGATAAGCACACAGCTTGCTGTGTTTGCTTCGTAAACATAGGCAGCTGTCATCTTTACTATGCTTCTTCAAGAATGATGACCCAAGTGATATCAGAAGGATCTGAAAGTGGCAAGAGAGGTGGCTTGGCTAACAGGTTTGTGGAGTGGTTACATACATACAGGTGAATAAAAAAACCAGAAAGACAAAAGGGCAAAAAGGAACAATAAGCACTGGTGTTATTGTACTAGAAGACTAAAATGGAAAAGGCTAAGGGGAAAGCTAGCACAAGCACTTTAACTTATATCCAGTGCAATAAGGAAGAGCCAGGAGGCAATATTTTGGGCCAAGAGCAAATAAACAAGGTAATAGCTTTTTGAACAAACAACTGCATTTGCACACAACTCAGGTGTGGGTTTTGTACTTACTTTGTAGTTAGACACTTTAGGAGAATTTCATTACTGGACAAACCCTGAACAGTGAGTCTGAACAAACAGAAATCATTATGACATATTATTATGAGTTTACTTTACCAACCATACGTGCATGTTTCTTTGCCAGTTGGTCTCTCATAACACCTGGCAGGACTCATTTTCTTTGGCTTCTCCAAGTCACCTGAAAATGTTTGCTCCCACTATACTGTAAAAAAAACAAAAAAACAAACATCAACTTGAAAAAAACCCCACTCTGTTCTGTCAATATTTCAAGTATTCAAGTGTTCTGTCAATATTTTAACTGTAAGTATACATGATTATTGTTAGTGGCTTTTGTCCTGGTGTTTTCTGGCAAGATTGCATGGGAACCTCTGCAAAAGTTTAACCAACCATGGGCATGTACAGCTTTAAGAAAATATCTTGAGGTAATTGACAATCTGCAGCTTTAGGGACTGGCTCATGGAAGGCCTATCTAAGGCCAGCTTTCTGAAAATACCATGAGGCAGTGTGATCTTAAGGGTATAGCAGGTATTCAGAATTCTTGACTTTGCCTTCCTGATTCTGCCCCAAAATTTACTCTGAGACCTTGACCTTATCATTTATCTTCACATTTCTGGAGACATTTCAAGTCTTCAATGACAATCCAGATCTCAACTTCATAACACTGATCCCCCGACCTATGGCTATTAAAAAACTAATCATCCATGGCTTGGAATTCCCCTTCATTATTTTCTTGTCTTTTGCACTGTACAGGGTATGAAATCATGCTTAGCACAACAGGCAATTTCCTCCAAGGTAAGGCCAGCAGAAGAGTGGAAACCAGTCTTGGAAAAAAATCAGGATGTCACAGATGCTGTTAGAGCCAAGCCCTGATAGACTATCAGCAATCCATAAACCCAGACCTGCTACTAAATGCAAAGCAAGTGGAGATTAAACAAGACAGAAATGCCCCCCTGAAAGGAAAGTCCATTTAAACCCAAAACCAGTGAGGATAACACAAACATTTTCCAGTATTTACAATAATAATTAATTGCTATAGAAAATTGGTGCCAGTTAATTCAGTTTGTCCTGCACTGGATTTCAGTTAGTCAATAAAAATGTGAATTTATCTAATAATTAAGCAAAACAATGTTACCTTTTACAGAAGCAGTTATAGATTAGTTACATATTTCTATTAAAATACAAAGGAAAATCTGGTTCAAGGACACTGAGTTGACTTTTGTACTCATCTGAAGCATTAAGCACAGAGTTGGTCAGGCTATGAGAAGGATTGCTCCTTTCCTTTGAGGCTTATTTTCTCAGGGCTAGAAATCGAAGGAATTTGGGTAAAGACTTATTTCACCTACTGACCATGATGGTCAATAACTTATTGTAAATTTCACTTTTTTGGTTCCCACATATCTTCTTTAAAAAAAAGAAAATCACTCATTCCTGTACCTGCTTCCAAATCACCCTGTATTTCGTCAGTCTCTCTAATTTCTCCGAACGGCTGAGCCCTTCGCTCCCCCCCCCCAAACAGGCTTCCCACTCACCCCTTGATCTCATACCCTCTCCTAGGCTTGGAAGAAGCATATAATCAAATACTTGCAAACATTCTGCCAGCTTCAAAGTAGACTTCACGTTATCCCTACATGTGGCATTGCCCCAAGTTGAATCATTCTGTGTGAACTCGCAGGAAAACGATTGTTTGTTTACTTGAACATTTTCAAAGCATATATCATGCCCCTGGGCTAGAATGATGTTACAGCAATCTGAAATTGGTGTCTGTGATTAAATGGAATTTGTTTAGGATCAACATACCTCCTAAAGACTAAATTATTCAAACCAACAATTAGAGAAAATGCATTTAGCTTTGGTAACTAGAACAAGAAATATAAATGTTGTCTAGTCATACTGAACAATTCATAAACAAATCACTGGTTTACTGATCAACCTGATCTCAGAATCATTTTTCTATTTTATTTAATGATTGTCAAATAAGACATAACGCTATGTCTATACTGACTTTTAGGATACACCAGAGGTTTGCTCCAGCCTAAGCCATGTCAGCTGCCCTTCCCCTTCTTTCACTTAACTTGTAGTCCACTAGCAAGCCAAGTAGACTATTAGTTTGTTTGCAGGCTCATCTCTCCTCCTGGGATAGTCTCAATTCATTGGCAATAGGTAGGGGAAGAAGGTGCAGAAGTGCCAGGAGTCAGAAACAGGGAATTGTGGGCTTGCTGGTTGTGAACTTTTGCATCTTGAGGTCCAAATTCCAGGATGAGTTCTTGACATGCTGCCAAGACTAGGAGATACATTAGGTGGTGAGCAAGGGTAGCCTTCTTATTTACGCAAGTTCAACAGACCTTCTGGGTTGGGCTGGGTTCAGCTAAGGGGTTTTCCACAAAGGTGGTCAATAGATACAGACTTCAGGGGCCTATAAATCAACACTACCTATCAGTGTAGGCACTAGCCAAATACTAAATATTTGCATATAGAAGATGGATTGAAGAAAGGGATAAAAACAGGTGCTGTGTTTGCAGACCTATCTGTCGCACACACCAGTCAACCACCGATACCTGCTTGCAAATTCTACAATATGATGTGTGGCTACCACCTAGTGCACCTCATCTGATCTCTTTTGAAGAATAGATGCTTTTACACAGAACTGTGCAAGAAAAGGAGCTGCTAGAAATACAATGAAACAGTGTCCTGCAGGGTAGCATGCTAGCACCAATCCTTTATAACATATGACCAACCTATACAGAGTAATACAAGGAGCTTCATATATGCTGATAATGTATGCATCACATCACAAGAGAAGGACTAAGCCACTTTCAAGAACAGACTGACATGCACACTGTGCAACCTTTCAGATTACTACAATAAGAACTAGCTTTGCAACAATCCAGCTAAGATGCAGGTCACAGATTTTCACCTACACCGTTGAGAAGCCAAGTGGAAATTAAACATCATCTGGGATAGAATCCCACTAATCACCCAACCCCTGCGTACTCAGGAGTTGGACCAAACACTTACCGTAAAAGCACCTGTAGGGAAGACAAAAGGGAATGTCAGCACCTGCAACAACATGCTTCAAAAGTTGGTCACATTGAAGTGGGAAGCAAATCCAGCTACATTACAAACCACTGTTATTGCCTTGTGTTACTCCACTGCAAAGTGTACATGTCCAATACAAAGATGAACAGTTCATTCCAAAATAACGGATATTCAATTCTAAACAGAGGTTGTTGTGAAATAACAGGATGTCTAAAGCCAACACCAAAGGATAGCCTGTACTTGCTGGCTGGCACTGCACCACCTGATATCAGAAGAGAGGTAGCAAGCCAAAAAGAACATCACAGAAGATGGAAGACCCCAGGAATCCACTCTGTGGTCACACAGAAGTAACTAAATGACTTAAAACATGAAAGAGTTTTGTAACTAGAGTTGGGCCAGTGGATACGATGGCTGACAGGGAGCAACTGAGGTTATGGAAAGAAACATTACATGCAATCAGGTGCTCTAAAATGGACCTGGAACCCCATGAGGACCTTCCAGGAGAGACTGATCAAGATTGGCCAGTATGACGATGCCTGAATTGCCTGCAAATTGGAAGATCCAAAACAAACATGATCAAATGGGGCTATTCTAATGACATGAATATATGCAAGTGCCGTGAAGCACAGACTATGGAGCACCTGCTTGCTTGCCCACTCCTTGGTGAGACCTGTATGACAGAGGATCTTGCTACAGCAACAGAAAGAGCCATTGCTTGTGCATGATTCTGGAAAAACACTTAGTTACGACAAGGACACAAGTAGAAGCATAGGCAAAACTATAATATCCAGCAGTTGCATCGCATAACAACTGGTGTTAGTGATTAATGATTAACAAATGTACTTGAACAAATAAATGCAAGAGTGGATTTTATTTCTCAAAAAAGTACAATGAAAGGTGGGAATGACTCCTTATTAGCAAAAAAAAAATTCAATTGTTATTACTTTCACTAAAAACAGTAGCCAAAGATAAAAAATAAAAGCAATGAAGAGGCCTATCATGAAACACTAAAAAGATAAAAGAATCCATAAATCTATGTTTTATTACAAGAAGAAATTAATTATTGTACAAGTGCATTCTACCATACTGTTTCCTACTTCCTTATTACAACACAAGTTCCAATAGACCCATGGCAGTCAACCATCTGGCTTAAAGACCGAGTGTAAATACCTGGAATGAAAGCTGAATCCTGGTCTTGAAAAATACACATACAAACTCAGGCCAATCTAATGCCCTGGAAATCTCTTACTCATAGAGACATTGGATTTAAGATCAAGTAGGAAAAATAACCTGTTGTATTTGAAACATGTCAGTATTAGGCAGTTTTATGGTGGTTATTGAAAATAACTTTTCTAATGAAGGACCTTGTGACATCAAAGAAGAAACTTGCTATTTTAAAATATATACACATACTGCAGAACTTCACTTGAGGAGCCAGAAAACAGGAACAAAATCTAATTTACCAGGTCTGTCCCATGACTCTAAAGCTTACATTTTCCTTATGTCCTCTGCTCCAGGACAGGATATTAGGGTCACAATATAGCACTCTCTGTCATAGACAACTCATTTGATCAGTAACATTACCTGAACCAAGGTTTGCATTGTTATAAAATAGACCTTCTACTCCGGACCAGAATTCTAACATGGCTACGTGTACTAATCCTTTACCCTGAGAGCTCTCTTTTGCCACAGTTGACTTATTTTAAGTGTTTACTGTATTTTCTCATGGTTTCCTATGCCCATATATCTACATGTCACTGATGCTTCCTAATGTTCCAGAGAATTTCCCCCTGTGGAATCTCTATGTGGTGATGTATATACTCTGCTTCTCCTAGTTCATTGGAAATGTCCTTAAAGTCTTCCACTGGGCTGCTTATTTGTGCTTCCTGTTGTCCATGCAGCTGGCTCTCTATTTGCATAGGTTTTGGTAGTACCTGGGAAGGGTCCCAATTCAGCTTATAATATGAGCTATTATTAACACATTGCATGGGCTTTGCAGGTTAATGTGATTACATCAATACCTGGCCTGCACTGGAACTCAAGAATCCCAGGTGCTAGTGGTTTTGGTGAGCCACGTCTCAAAGTGGTATCAATATTTCTCTAAGTTGTAAATCATACTGCAGCATTCTTACTTTTGTCTTGTTCTCTCGAATCCTTCTTTTCAAGTGTGTCCCTCAGCTACTGCCTAGACGGCAGCCCAAATACTGAGAAAACTATATAGGCCTGGGGAGCCTCTCTCACTATAATTATAGGGTGAGATACTCCGAAATCCACAAATCTCTTGCATTAGATAAGATACAAAGTTGTTACCGAATTTGTCAGCGTTTCCTGGGCAGCTATACCTATGGAAATATCTTTATTTGTTCAATTACTACAGGTGTTCAACCTTAGTGCCACTGCCTCTGGGCAGCAGGTGGCACAGACCACTGAAACAAGAACATGTTGATGGCCTGCCGTACATCTCTCTACTGTCCCAATTGTGTACATACCTATGGTTTGACATGTATACAGGCATAAGGGGAGCTCCTAGTATTTTGGCTAGATGCCACCAGCTCACAAGCTGGGCAGGATTAACAGAAGATGAGATCAGAAGAGGGGCAAATTGAGGTATTGTGGGTTAGAATACAAGAGGGTCGGGGGGGGAGGAAGGGATTTGGTAGTAGGGTCTACTACAGGCCGCCACATCGGAAGGATGAGCTAGACCTGGAATTCTCCACACAGCTCCCAGAGGCCATATAGTCAAGAGACATGGCTGACTTGGGTGACCTAAACTACCCTGATATCTGCTGGAAGGAGCAGCCAGCTAGATCCAAACATTCATGTAGGTTTCATAGTTTCATAGTTGGTCGGGTTGGAAGGGACCTGAGCAGATCATCAAGTCCAACCTCCTGCCATAGGTAGGAGAGAATCCTGGGGGTCAAACAACCCCGGTTAGGTGATTATCTAGCCTCCTTTTGAAGACCCCCATGGAAGAAGCGAACACCCCTTCCCTTGGAAGTTGGTTTCAGATCCTAGCTGCCCTGACTGTGAAGTAGTGCTTCCTGATATCTAGCCTGAACCTACTCTCAGTCAACTTGTGGCTGTTATTCCTGGCAGTGCTCGGGGGAACAGAGACTCTCCCATTCCCCACTGGTCCCCCCCTGGTAAGTATATAGATGGCCACCAGATTCTTAACCTGCATACAGGACCTTCACCTAACACAGGAGGTATATGATCCCACTAGGGAAAATGCCTTACTGGACTTGGTGCTGGCTACAGGGGATGACCTGGTGGGGGGGATCTACAGACACAAGGTAACCTAGGGGACACTGACCATCATTTGATTGAATTCACTATCTGGCATTGGGTGGGAAAGATAACCAGTAGGGCAGAAGTGCTAGACTTCATAAAGACTACCTTAAGTGTGCTCAGAAGATTAGTTAGTGAGGCACTGACGAAAAGGAGCATTGGTGAGATGGGAGTCCAGGAAGGGTGATTGTTCCTAAAGAGAGTGATCCTACGGGCACAAAAAGAGAAAATCCCATTGCACAAGAAAGGGGGGAAAGGGGCCAAGAAACCCTCTTGGCTGAACAGGGAAATCCAGAAAAGCCTAGAGGCAAAAAAGAGGCATATAGGCTATGGAAGCAGAGGGTAGCTACCAAGGCACAGTATACCTGTTTGGCCCACACTTGCAGGGAGGGAGTCAGGAAGGCTAAAGCAGAAATGGATCTTAGGCTGAAAATGAAAGACAACAAAAATTCCTTCTTCAGGTATATAGGGAGTAAAAAGAAGGCACAGAGTAGCATAAGACCCCTACAGGAAAAACTAGGGCAGTTAGTGACAGATAGGGGGGCTGAGTTCTTCAATGGGTTTTTTGCTTGTGTATTCCTGAATATGGATCAGGACAAATTTTCCAGTTGGATCATAGACAGGCACAAAAGGGACACCAGCCCACCACCTGTTAGTGCTGACTTAGGAATCAAGGTAGATGCCATTTACTTGGATTTGAAGAAGGCCTTCAATACAGTATCTTATCCTATTCTCACAAATAAGCTGAGTGGCTGTGACATAGATGACTACATGGTCAGGTGTGTGGCGAATTGGCTTAGGGATCACACACAGATTGGTGGTGGATGAGTCAGTATCAGCCTGGAAAGATGTGGGCAGTGGAGTCCCACAAGGCTTGGTCCTTGGACCTGTGCTGTTCAATGTATTCATCAGTGCCTTGGATGAGGGCGTGGAAAGCACTCTGTCCATATTCTCAGATGATACCAAATTATAGGGTAAAGTTAACACACTAGAGGGTAGGGAACAAATCCAGGTGGATCAGGACAGGTTGGAAAGGTGGGCAGAACAGAATAGGATGCAGTTCACCAAAGACAAGTGCAAAGTGCTGCACCTGGGCAGAAGGAATCACCAGCACACTTACAGGCTGGGGGAGGACCTTCTCAGCAGCACAGCAGTGGAAAGGGGTCTTTGTTGACTCCAAGATGAACATGATTCATCAATGTGACGAAGCAAGCAGTAAAGCTAAACGCACTTTATCATGCATTAGCAGGTGCACGATGAACAGGTCTAGGGAGGTGATACTTCCCCTCCACGAGGCTTTGGTCAGGCTGCAATTGGAGTATTGTGTCCAGTTTTAGGTGCTACACTTCAAGAAGGATGTGGACAACCTTGAGAGGATTCAGAGGAGGGCCACTTGTATGGTGAGGGCCCTGCAGGCAAAGCCCTACGAGGAGAGACTGAGGGACCTGGATCTATTCAGCTTTTGCAAGAGAAGGCTGAGAGGTGATCTTGTGGCTGCCTACAAATTCATTTGTGGGGGGTGGGGAAGGGCAGCAAGGAGAAGGAGATGCTCTGTTTACCAGGGCACCCCTTGGAGTAACTAGGAACAATGGCCACAAACTGATGGACAGCAGATTTAGGTTAGACATCAGGAAGAATTTCTTCACTGTAAGGGTTGACAGAATCTGGAATAGGTTTCCAAGTGAGGTGGTATTCTCCCCTACCTTGGGGGTCTTTAAGAGGAGGCGAGGCATGCACCTGGCTGGGATCGTCTAACCCCAGTGCTCTTTCCTGCCCGGGGCAGGGGGTCGGACTCAATGATCTACTGAGGTCCCTTCCAACCCAGACATCCATGAATCTATGAGTCCAAGAAATCCTTATGCATTATAGCCAAAAGCAAACATGGTTAAAAAAATAGCTTCAAGTCTAGTCTTCACTGAGGTGATTTGCCAATTGGATTTCATGGGCTTGTTTTGAATGTTCTTTTTAGAACAGCCTTAGCATCCTGATGTGGAGGTATCCTTCTTCTAATTTAACACTTAACTAGTGGAGGAGTAACTAGTCTGTCATCTCAAGCCTTACAATAGTCTTATTAATATGGACTAGGTTGTCTTCATAGGGCCTTTAGAAGGAACACTTGTTGGTCTGCTCCTCCCTTTGGTCTTAGAGACTGTGGTCTTAGAAACTGACTACTACCCTTGGCTTCCCCACCAGGTCAGCTTTGCCGTTTATAGCTGCATTGAAGACTAGTCTTAGTAAGTTCTGAATGCTCCTCATCCATGGTTAAAGGGAAGAGAGCACCCAGAATCTCTCTCTCTTGGGCCCTGGCACCCCCAACTGAAGATTCAACACCCTCTCCCCCAGCTGAAGGTCCCAGACTGCTTGCTTTCATAGGTCACTTTTCTCCTTCAGCTGGGAACCTTTGCCTTGGTTGGGAACCTTTATACTAGTTCTCTGGCCTCTTCCAACGTCTGGGCCTGAAGTTGTGTTACCTACTCGTGCCCCTCTAGCTCAAGGTCCCATAAAAATCAAAGCCTCAAGGCAGTTACTGCCACCAGCTCAGTCTTGAAGTCTGGCTGCAACCACCACTCGGCAAAGTCTTTCCCTTTTTGTATGCATTTCTTAGTAGTGTTGCTTTATCTCTAACAGTCCAAATATTCAAGGGTAGATTTTTTGGGTCACATCTTTTACTGGGCCAACTATACAATATATTAAGTAAATAAAAGTGTTCACGTAGAAGGGAACTTGGCAATAAATCTGTGAAATAAAAAGGCAGTAATAGACATCATTACAAAGTACAGTTGAGATATATAAATCTTACTATGTTTAAAAAAAAAAAAAAAAGGAAAGACCACAAGACCGCTTAGGTCCAGGCTGCAACTTGGCTGTACATGTTTTTAACCCTTTTGGGATAACATTTCTTAACTACTGTTCACAGGAAGAGAGGCAAAAAACAAACCTTCAGTGAACCATATTGTTCAGCCCTCCCCCCAAACATTTATTTCTTCAGAGAGAGGAGTGTGTGCCACCAAGACTCACATAACTGAGGTGCAGAAACAAGGAAAACATTAAATATACTGCCCATTTCTAGTAGTAGCACCTCTCTCTCTGGTATGCATGCTGTCCTACAGAATTGTGCTCCTTTGCAGAATTTAAGTCCTGGGTCTGATGTTCCACTTTTGGTAGCAAATGTACAGGGGACAGAATGGGATTTCCCTCTCAGGCCATCAAATTGTATATACAGACCTCTTGGGAGCATTTACACTGGAAGGTATTTTTTTCTGCAGCTGTCTTCTGCTCAGGGCGGAGTTGAAGATGCTTCCACTCCACTGCTTGTTCTACTGGATGCCAACACCTGTATCCCCTCTCAGAAGGGGACCCAATGGGATCGATGGGCAACCCAGGATCACCCTGCTCTATTGGTAATCCATCGATTGGAGGGATGGGTTAGGTAGGCTACACACAGCTCCCTTTCCTGCCTCTGTCCTCCAGGATCAATAGTCTTTTCTCCCACATCCTGAAATTCCATTTTCTCCTCCCACTGGAGGCAAAAATCCTTTATGGCATGTGAGCCTTCTGAATGGTTTCTCCCTGGAAAAACTCCTTGCTGGGACCCATCCAGCTTATGTCTAGAGGCTTGGCAGCAAATTCTACTTCAGATTCCCAGCCTGAGCTGACCTTCCTTCCATAGCTTGTTTTTTTTGTTTGTTTGTTTGGGGATTTTGGGTCCCAGAGAAGACAAAGCTAGAAGAGATCGGGCATCTGCATTTTAGGGTGCAGACAGAAGTGCAGCTCCCAACTGCACGCAGAACATGTTCTGCAAAGCGTTTGAGTTACAACATTACCCCAAACCAAACAGAAGTTCACTGCTGGTTCCAGGGGGGGGAATCTAACTGTGCACTAGGAGCCTGCAGCCAGCTTCCCATAGCAATGGCCAGTGCTTGCTGTTTCCAGAATGGGAGCAGGAGAAGGCAGTGGAGGGAG
>NW_017728994.1:65447688-65450588 GCF_001723915.1 Gavialis gangeticus | reverse complement strand
GAGCTGTGCTGTCTGCTCCAGAGAGCAGGGCTGGCCTTGCCCCACCACTCCCTAGCTGGAGCAGTGAGGGCTGGCTGACAAGGGGGCTCTATTTTAAAATGTCTTTATCTGATACCTTATGCAATGAGGGGGGTCAGATTTTTGCAGATCAGCCATTTTTTAAGCTGTCTGCAGCTGTGCACTAGTGTTTGGTCACGGCTATAAACCACTTTCTGTGGCCAAATCAGGTGAAAATTGTTACTTCTGTCTGAGCCTTTAAAAATCCCTCTATCTGGACTTCACTTGTGCTCAAGTCTTCAGCTTGTGTGTGGAGCTCACAAACCAGCCCTCTCCACGACACAGGCAATTCCACAGAAAACACTGTTAGAAGTAATAGGATAGAATTAAGGGAGGAAATCACAAAGTCAACTGAAAGCAGCTACCCCTTAGCCTTTCTGAGCACCTCAAGATTGACTTTGACCACATCATAATATAAAATTCAAGCTGCTAAAATGTGGTATAGTGAACTAAAATTTGATGCAAATGGCAGTACTAGTCTGTTAAATAATACATGCACAAGTCCATATCACATTAAATCAAAAAGTTACCTTAAAAGAACATTAAGGATCATAGTCAAGCTCAAGAATTTAGGAAATACTAAAATTAAAGCTGCCTGTGATATATCTAGACAGGTAACTGTTTGAAGAGAAAAGAAACAGTTGTGAAGATATGAATGATTATTCTGAAAGAAGCTGAGAGCCCTCAGTTCACATCAAGTGCATTGTTTCAGCCCTCATAGGGTGAAGTAGGTTCTTCTTTCTGTTGCCAGGCTGTTAAGCAGTAAATGTGAATGATTGATCAAATCTGTTGACACATGGCAATTACCACACTCCAGCAGATTCTAGTATCTTGTGCATCAGTGTCCCCATGCTTAAAAATAGCAGTGGGGGCACTATAACTAAAGCTTGTTCATTTGTAAGCTCAGGGATGCTGATACACAAGATGCTACAGGCACTTAAAGATCCCTTTTCCCACTCCCAAAGCATGTGTATAAATACCCTCTGCCCTGCACAGTAAGTTTTATTAGAGATCAAATTTGGTTCAAAGTGTGGGTTTTTACTAGTAAAAGCCCTGATGTGAATAGAATTATGCCTGGATAAAGTTGTCTTAGTAACCAAATGATTACCTTTCTTACTGCTACTGAAAGCAGCTCTAGGTGTGCTCTACAGATATTAAACAGCTTTATAGCATCCACACTGTGAGCAGAGGGCATTGCAATTTTAACTACACCAGAATAATTTAATACTAAATTAATTCCAATGCAGAATCATAGAAAAGTAGGGTTGGAAAGGCCCTCAGGAGGTCATCTAGTCCAATCTACTTCTCAAGGCAGGGTCACCCCCATTTAAACCATCCTAGACAAGTGCTTGTCTAACCTGTTTTTAAAAACTTTGGGAACAACCCTCACACATAAGTACCAGGCATAATACCCAAAACATCAAAAACATGCTTTAAACCTGCTACAGGTAAAAGCAGGGGTACAAGAGCACTATGTCCTGCCACTGCAAGGACAGGAAGTAGCTTGCTGAAATACACTCAAGAAAGCCAAAGACGACGACCATGCCCCCCCAACACTACAAAGGCAAGTGAAAACCCCCACAATCCATGCCACATTGACTATGGGCTAAAATTCCTTCCAGATCCCAAAAATGATGATCCATCTGGCCCTGAGCAGAGGTGCAAGAGGCCCTAGTTGGAAACATCTGTTTTTAAATTCCTACAAGTATCATTTGTTCACCCTAATTGAAATCCCTAGTTTTGGCTGTGGCCAACACCCAATGTTTCTGACAAAGGCAAAAAAAACCAAACCAAGAGCCAATAGTAAATAGGAAGATAAAAAAAATCTTTCCTGTTCCCACACAGCAACGAGCAAAGCCTAAAAACATGGAATAGCTAGACTTCTTACAGTCTAGGCTGCAACCTGGCAGCTGAAAAACACAACTGCACACATTGAACACCCTGACTGAAGAGTCAGAACTCCCTTTTCTGTCTTCTGATCACCCCCATAAACTCATCCCAAGTTCTTCAATCTCTTTAACCAAGCCAATTGTGGAGCTCTGCCTCCTCCTCCTGCTGAGGATGGTACTCTTTTACTTCCACTTGATCCATGCTACAGAGCTCTTCTTGTGGTCCCAGAGTATGTTGGGGTGGGGAGAGAGGGGGGACTGGAAAGAAATCTCCCAGGCTTTCCAACTTTTGCTCTTCATAGGACTCTCCAGGCACTGCTACTTCTAGGTCAGCGGTTCCCAAACTCCGACAGATCATGCACCACCAATTTCAAACGATACAACCTTAAGTGCCACTGGCAATATTTTGTCATATGAAGTAATTGTATTAAAGCTGTTAACGCATACCACTGACAGGTCGTCTGCGTACCACTAGTGGTACCCGTACCACAGACTGGGAACCGTTGTTCTTGGTAATTCCTGACCAGTGCTTATCCAATGTCATCTTGGAAGCCTTCAATAAAGAAGATTCCACAACCTCCCTATTGGTATCCTATTGCACCACCTCACGTCTCTAACAGTAAGGATCTTTTTTTTTTTTTGATATTTGAAAACTGTTTTTATGTTCCACCCTGCCAACTAAACATGCTTAGTTTTCTCAATCTCTTCTTGTAAGACTTGCTTTCCAAGCCCTGTATCACTTTTGTCACCACCTTTGGACCTTCTCTAACTTGTCCATACTCTTTCTAAAACTCAAAGGACAGAACTTGAATTATAGATTCATAGATGTAGGGTCGGAAGGGACCTAAGTAGATCTTCAAGTCCGACCCCCTGCCCTGGGTAGGAGAGAATACTGGGCTCATATGACCCCAGCTAGGTAATTATCTAGCCTCCTCTTAAAGACCCCCAGGGTAG
>NW_017728994.1:65435646-65442688 GCF_001723915.1 Gavialis gangeticus | reverse complement strand
TGGGCAGCAGAGAATACTGGGCTCATATGACCCCAGCTAGGTAATTATCTAGCCTCCTCTTAAAGACCCCCAGGGTAGGAGCCAGCACCACTTCTCTTGGAAGTTGGTTCCAGATCCTAGCCGTCCTGACCGTGAAGTGGCACCTCCCGATGTCCAGCCTGAACCTACTCTCAAACAACTTATGGCTGTTATTCCTGTTACTCCGGGAGGTGCACGGGGGAACAGGGACTCTCCCATTCCCTGCTGGTCCCCCCCGGTAAGTTTGTATACAGCCACCAGGTCCCCCCTCAGCCTTCTCTTGCAAAGGCTGAACATGTTAAGGTCCCGTAGCCTCTCCTCATGGGGTCTGCCCTGCTGTCCCCGGATCATGCGAGTGGCATCCTGTGGTTTGGAAAGCAGGGCATGGAATTTACTGACAGAACATTTAAGTAAACCGTGAAGCGGACACTATTGCAGCGTCAGCACAAAGAGAGAATCGTATCAGGAAGTAACACGTCAGGGAGATTATGATGTGTGGCTCAAGCCGGTTTCAAGATGTGTAAGATATAAGAGCTGGCTGACCTAGTGATTTCATGACATTTCCTGTCAGCATCTTATTATTTATAAGTCGCTCAATCTAAGTTTTCTTAACTGAGCAAACTCCTCTCCAGCTGAAGAACTATGTCAGTATTTGTCTGTCTTTATGCTCCCAAATATTCCAGATTCCCGTCAGATCTATGCCCCCCAGTTCATGATTGCGCATCCAGTAATGCTTTTTTTTTGTTACACCACTGCTGTTATGACTGCACTGCAGTTCCTAAAATCTTGGTCCATATCAGTGGGGGTCAACCTTTTTGGCAGGAACGTCACTAAATTAAGCCCCACATCTTCCCTGAGCTCCACATCTTCCCACTCTGATCCATTTCTCCTGCCCAATCTGCTGCTGTGCTGTCCATCCCCGCCCCCCCCGATCTGCCACCAGGGCTGTCCCTAAGGGGGGCGAATCGGGGCAACTGCCCCGGCCCTGAGCTTTGGGGGGGCCCCGCAGAGCCAGGCAGAGCAGCATAACAACTCTGCACTGCCACCAGCTTCACATCTGGCTGCTCGCCACCCTCTGCCCCATCACCTAATCCACCACCGAAACTGGCACATCCAGCCACTTGCCACCCCCCACCACTGAATCTGCCACCAGCTTCCTCATATCTGGGGGTGGGGCCCCACACAGGCTGATCTGCCCCAGGCCCCACACCCTACTCAAGTCGTCTCTGTCTGCCCCATACTACACACAGAGACCGCATGTGCCACTTGTGACATGTTGCAGGTTGCCCAACCTGATCTAAATCACGGATGTTTTCTTCAGGCTGCCTGCAAACATTAAAAGGGTATCAATGACTGTTTGGCAGGGAAGACCTGGAAGTCGGCCTGCTTGCAGATTGAAGGGTCAGCTGTCATATCTATATGTCTTCACTGGTATGTCTGCATCTTGTGGGGCAGGGTCCATTGCTGATTGCATGGAGCTTTGGAAGGTGGGGATTTGATACTGGTGGAGAAGCATCTAACCAGCATCTGTAGTACCAGGAACAGCAGCGATAGCAGGTAGAGATGCTGTTGGCCTTGAAAAGCAAAAGGGCATGTGACAAGGGCACCATGATGTTGTTTTTGATGGCTGTTATTGATGCTAGTGGGACAAGTTCCAGCCAGTTCTTTCTTCATTTCCTCTCCAATTTCAGCCTGTGCCTCAAAGCCACTTCTGTCACTGTCCCAAAGACTTTTCCACAGTCAGCAGCTAAATACAGTTGGATGCTGTATGCTCTGCTGCTGGATGCTCTCCTGCCAGGGTCCTTGATGGCTCATCACAGGATGATCAGGTGAGTCTCATCTCCGGTCAGGTGAACAGTCAGTGTCCCATATTTCTTGCATCTGTTCTTGAGATCTTAGCCTTCTGGCAACTGTGTTCCCTGTCCTGGTTGTGAATGTGTTGAGCAACCTTCCCTGCAATAGTGCAATAGGTGTCCTGATTGCAATGTTTTCCTGCAATACACCTGCTTACCCCAAAGGATGAAGGTGCTGGCAACCTCTGTGTGCTTTTAGTTGCTCAACCAGCATTTGATCCAGACATACTGCTGGATTGCCTCACATTTTCAATCAGCAAGGGGGAGATTGGTAAGGCGAACAGGGGTTTTCCAGCACAGAATGGTGATGTGACCCCCTTCATACCTCCTTTATCATCGGAAATATCAAGCAAGTTGCTCCTACTCCCTGAGAGGAGGCATCCAAGCCCTGTGGGATTCATTTTGGCTGACCTATTTACTACACCAGGGTGGGAACATAGACTAATGATGATACCAGCATATCCTAAGAAATGCTCAGAAATTCGCTTAAAACTAGCTAGTTAACAACAATCAACGATAATCCTCCAGTGAAGTGGTGTAACTTTAAAATGCTTAAAGGGCACTTAGCACTAGTTAATGAGCCTAAATGTACAATCTTTCAAGTCTTAACAAGAGCTAATTGCAATGTGTGCTCTTACCCTTACACCAATATAATTTTAGCCCTGATTCTTTCCCAAGTAATCCTACACCAGATTTACATTAAACTTAGGGATGTTCATCATCTGTCTGCTACATTTGTACAGTTCAGTGCCAGTCACACAGAAGTAAACATGGCCTTTCCAAGACTTAAGCTTGACTTAATGCTGATGAGAACACT
Source organism: Gavialis gangeticus (assembly GCF_001723915.1). Taxonomy (NCBI): domain Eukaryota; kingdom Metazoa; phylum Chordata; order Crocodylia; family Gavialidae; genus Gavialis; species Gavialis gangeticus. Next base: position 65,440,000 of record NW_017728994.1, on the reverse strand, counting down.
ATGCCTTCATGCAGACACAATGTGATGAAGGATACAATTTCCCTTAGGGGGGAGGATGCTGGGTGGTGAGTGGACCTAGCACTGGAGTATTCTTGAGGAACTGCTTTGAAATTCTAAAGTGAGATGCCATTGAGAACTGAATTCAGTTCTCAAGCATAAGAAATACCTGTTTTTAATGCTTGTTTGTTTTGCAGTGTTTGCAAAGTGTGCATGTGTAGAATTAATGACTCATGAGCATGCTTCAGGTGATCCATTGCAACTGTTTTATCTGTTCACTTTTATAGTGCAGTAAGGGGAAGCTATATCTCAGTTATCTAACTTCATTTAGAGATATATTTTTACAAGATAAACAAACCAGATAATTACAGCCAATTCAGCTGACCCACAATAAATCCACCTGTGCTAATTTTAAAACAGCCTAACTCTTCATCTCTCTCTATGCTCCTAGTGAGGTTTCAGCCACAGAAAGCCTCGTTAATATGAGGAAATAAATGGGCTGCACTTTTGCCCCCCATAAGAGAGGCATTTGAAGGGAAAGGGTCAGAGAGGAATTATCAGCTGAGTCACATTGGGGAACCTGCTGATGCATCCAAGAGCTGGAAAAATTCATAGGAATAAAACCTGCTCCATTAGAAAATTTGCTATCAATTGTTGATGTACAAAAGGATGCCATGCCAGCTTGAACAACAAACAGAAGATTGTTTCCTGTACAGTGTCTTAGATACCTGAACATAGGAGATATGGGCTTCTCAGTCTCAAGCTACCCCTCTTGAAACAGTCATCATATATAAGGGGTGTCAGACTCAGCCACCCCACAGATCATATTGGGACCAGATCTGAATGGACAAGGTGCCAAGGTGAGTGGCAGCTGCAAGGGTTAAAGCAGCCACCACTCACGCATGCCACCAACACTCCCCTCCCACCCCCCAGGACCTAGGATTTGCGGGGGGAGGGGCTGTCCCCAAATTCCCAGCCCTCCAGGGTCATGTGACATGCATGGCGCTGTGGGCTGATTCTGGTCTATGGGCCATAGGTTTTATACTCCTTTCTAAATTATTATTGTTTAAATAAAAAGGCAACAGTGTAAATGCTAACGAGCATCCCCACTAAGGTATGATTGGAGACTAAAGTAACCTCTGTTACACATGAATAGGAAACTTTGTAGGAGCAAGTTACTTGAAGACTGATAACTGTACCTTCCCCTGTATCACCTGGTACTGGGCACTGTTGGAGACAACGCTATACATGGATTCAGTGGACTGCTGAGACTCAGCAGTGCAAATCCTCGAGAAAGACGATTTCTGTTCTGGATTTCAAACACGAGGAAAAGTCTGAATCTGGTATCAGGTACAAAGTTATTTTGTGAGGGTCAAACCATCAGAAATATTCAAGGTAAACAGTGCTATTCCATTCAGAAGAATACTTAAACTGGCTTCTATAACACACAACCAGAGACATGGGAAACCCATTCTGTTTATGAATTATCCACCTTGAATCCTCAATTCCAGTGGCTTGGTAACCAATCGTCAACAAGCAGAGTACATCAAGCTGCAACTGGCCAGGATGGCAAACTTGTAAAGAGGGATGTTATATCTTTGTGACTCCACAGTGGTGGGGGAGACCAACACAAGTATCAGCGCTGGTGGCTTTGTTCTGAGCAAGGGCTCAAACTGAAACCAAATGTGGTGCCTGGGGAGGCACACAAAATTATACGTTTAAAGAAAGAGTACTAAATATAGTAGTTAATGAACTATATCGCATAAGGGAAACAAGCACCAATGTTACCCTTATAGTAGAGAGTTACACAGTATTCAAAGTAAAGCTAACACCCAAAGCCAACATCCTAAAGCTTTAGGATCCTGAGACACCCCTAGCCCCAAACTTTGTGTGCTTGATATTCACCACTATGAGTGATCACTCATGGAGAGAGATGGGGTAGAGTTCTGGATAAAAGAAGTGCCACATAGTGTGGAGAGGAAGATGTATGGGACCAATTTTAACCCAAGCTGGGTCTCAACCTTTTCTTTTTGTAGGATGGGGGAAAAGGGGAAGAAGGACAGGGAGGGGGTACAAAGAACTTAATCAAAAAAGATAGCAATGATCTTAGTTGCGGGTAAACAAAAGGTCATAAAAAGGCAGCAAAAAATCCACAGGGATAACAGTAAGATTGTTATGGCCCACTGTAAGTCATCCCAAGGTACAGGCAGTCCTCGACTTACAACATTTCGAGTTACAACGTTTTGCACTTGCAAAGTTTATAAATTGACACCCTGTTTCAACTTTATGACATCAGTTTCGACTTACAATGCTTGATCCGATGTGACACCACGCCAGCGAACAAGTTCACTGCATCACTCATCTCCCTGGAGAACATCTGTCCAAATTTCCTTGGACACTTTCTTTACGAAAGCAGACAAGACTCCAGAAAAATGTGCAGCCAAGACTCCTGAGAAGACTCCAACCAAGAGCCCTTCAAAAAGTCCAGTGAAGTCGCATAAAAGAATTCCTTCCAAATCAATATTATTGCTATTTACAATATTATTGCTATTTACAATATTTTTTACACTACATTAATGTAGCTCTATTACTCATCTATAATTGATCGACTACAAAATTCAGGGGTATTTTTGGTGAAAATAGGGTATCGGGCCTTGGTTCAGAAACTAATCCCCCTGTTTCTTATGAGAAAATTAGTTCCGAGTTAAAAAGTTTCAATCTAAGATGCGGTTTTCAGGAACCAATTGTGTCGTAAGTCTAAGGACTGCCTGTATATAATTTCTACATACATTAATTTCTATATATTCATAGTAACTCCATACCCCTTTCCTACGAGCTCCATAAAATATTTTCATACATCATCATATTGCCTGTTTTCTTTTCAACAGTGAGGCTTCTTTTTAAGATGTTAATTACCAACACAAATGCCGCAGGATCACAGTTTGTGTAGGGGCCTCTACTCATTTTCACAAACAACTTAATGCTACTTGTTTTTTCCATCAGTAATCCAGGTGGCAGCTGAGTCCATGAGATAGTTATAATCTCCCAGATTTGTGAGCAAATACCTTGCCTTTTCATTTGACTATTTTTTAAATCCCCCACATTTTTTCAAAAACCCCTTCGGGTTCCTGGACAACGACCCACACTTCTGTGCAGGGGGCATGCTTGGAAGAGATGGGCTACATCTCTCACCTAAAGGCAGACGTGTCTTTTCTTCCAGGTTGGCTGATCTCCTATGGCGTGCTTTAAACTAGCTTTACTGGGCGATGGAGCCACAGGAGGACATGAGGACACCTCCCAGCCAAGACAGGTGACATGCACAAGGAGTACCCAGGTAAGTGACAGGGTCCAGATACTCCTAAAAATGGGTGGAGGTGGGGTGCATGCACCAATATGAGGCCTTAAATGCCTCTACACTAATGCTCATAGCATGGGAAATAATCAGGAGGAACTCACCCTCCAGATAGCAAGTACAAACCCGGACATAGTAGGGCTCACAGAAACCTGGTGGGATTCATCCCACAACTGGGTGGTAAACATTAGGGGCTACAGACTGTACAGATAGGATAGAACGGGGAAGAAAGGTGGGGGTGTGGCACTCTACGTCAAAGAGCAATACACATCCTTAACTAACAGGATGGGATCAGAGGAGGGGCAGACTGAAGTGCTATGGGTCAGAATACAGGGGGGTCATGGGGAAAAGGACTTAACGGTGGGGGTCTACTACAGACCACCCAACCAAAGGGGTGAGCTGGACTGCGAATTCTCAGGTCAGCTTGCAGAGGCAGTTAAGGCAAGGGGTGTAGTCATCATGGGTGACCTAAATTACCCAGACATCTGCTGGGAGGAGCAGTCAGCCAGGTCTGACTGCTCACAAAGATGTCTTGCTAAGATACAGGTCCTTCACCCAACCCAGGAGGTGCACAGTCCCACCAGAGGGAATGCCCTGCTGGACCTGGTCCTGGCAACAGGCGACAACCTGGTGAGGCGACTCCACATTCTTGACCACCTGGGCAAAAGTGATCATCACCTACTGGAATTCACCATCCAGCGCAGGGTGTCAAGGGCCTGCAGCAAGGCAGTAGCCCTTGACTTCAAGAAGGCCAGCTTCAATGAGTTGGGGAGATTGGTAGGAGGGGCACTGGGGTCCTGGAGGGTAGGGGAACCGGGTGTCCAAGACGAGTGGTCGTTCCTTAAGGAGACGATCCTCTGAGCCCAGGGGATGACAGTTCCAATCAGAATCAAAGGGGGCAAGAGTGCTCAAAATCCCCCCTGGCTCACCAAAGGCATTCAGGAATGCCTGAAAGCCAAAAAGGAGGCATACACCCAGTGGAAGGGAGGGGCTATCACCAAAGAG
>NW_017728994.1:65430150-65430646 GCF_001723915.1 Gavialis gangeticus | reverse complement strand
CTATAGGCCCATTAGTCTTACTTCAATCCAGGGGAAGCTCTTTGAGAAGATTATCCAGGAGCACATCTAGAAAGGACCATCATGGGGGATGATGATCAGGGGCAACCAGCATGGGTTCAGGTCCTGTCAGACCAACCTGATTGCCTTCTACGATCAGGTCACAAAATCATTGGACACATCTGTCACGGTGGATGTAGTCTTTCTGGACTTCAGGAAGGCCTTTGACACCGTCTCCCACCCCATTCTCATTAAAAAGCTAAGCGACTGTGGCACTGATGCCTACACAGACAGATGGATTGCAGATTGGCTGGAGGGCCGCACCCAGAGAGTGGTGGTGGATGGGTCATATTCAACCTGTAGGGATGTGAGCAGTGGAGTCTCCCAGGGCTTGATCCTCAGACCCGCACTGTTCAATTTTTTTATTAGCAATTTGGACAAGGGGGTGAAAAGCACCCTGTTCAAATTCAGTGATGACACCAAGATTTGGGGCGTGGTG
>NW_017728994.1:65421442-65424912 GCF_001723915.1 Gavialis gangeticus | reverse complement strand
ACAGATGGATTGCAGATTGGCTGGAGGGCCGCACCCAGAGAGTGGTGGTGGATGGGTCATATTCAACCTGTAGGGATGTGAGCAGTGGAGTCTCCCAGGGCTTGATCCTCAGACCCGCACTGTTCAATTTTTTTATTAGCAATTTGGACAAGGGGGTGAAAAGCACCCTGTTCAAATTCAGTGATGACACCAAGATTTGGGGCGTGGTGGGCATGCTAGAAGGGAGGGACAGGATACAACTGGACCTGGACAGGTTACAGGGGTGGGCAACTGAGACTAGGATGGGATTCAATACTGACAGTATTGTGCAGTAAGAACCAGCAGCATACCTACAGGCTGGGGAACTCCCTTCTCATCAGCACAGTGACAGAAAGAGATCTTGGAGTCATTATCGATTCCGAAATGAACGTGGGCCACCAATGCGAGGATACGGTCAGTAAGGCCAACTGCACCTTGTCGTGCATCCACAGATGTATCTCAAGCAGGTCCAAGGAGGTGATCCTCCCCCTCTGTGCGACACTGGTGAGGCCGCAGCTGGAGTACTGCGTCCAGTTCTGAGCGCTGCACTTCAGGAGGGATGTGGCTAGCGTTGAGAGGTCCGAAGGAGGGCCACTTGCATGATCCAGGGACAGCAGGGCAGACCCCATGAGGAGAGGCTACAGGACCTGAACCTGTTCAGCCTTCACAAGAGAAGGCTGAGAGGGGATCTGGTGATCGTCTACAAACTTACCAGGGGGGACCAGCGGGGAATGGGAGAGACCCTGTTTCCCCGAGCAGCTCCTGGAGTAACAAGGAATAACAGCCATATGTTGTCTGAGAGTAGTTTCAGGCTGGACATTAGAAGGCGCTACTTCACTGTCAGGACGGCTAGGATCTGGAACCAACTTCCAAGGGAAGTGGTGCTGGCTCCTACCTTGGGGGTCTTTAAGAGGAGGCTAGATAACTACCTAGCTGGGGTCATATGAGCCCAGTATTGTCTCCTGTCCAGGGCAGGGGGTTGGACTTGATGATCTACTTAGCTCCCTTCCAACCCTACAACTATGAAACACACCATCCCATGTCTTTCAAGGCATCCAATTAGTCTTTACACTGACTGAACTGTCCTTCATTGCAGGTCATATCTTCTTTCTGAGGCTTGCATAAACATAATTCCACAACATCATATATTAAATAGGCGTAACAACTGTTCATAATAGAGCAAAATAAAACCCTGGCACAGCCTCAAAACCAGATCAGACCCAGGGAACAATATATGCTATGCATGTTACATAGTGAGCACATATACTGGCAATTTAGACAGCTTCCATTTATTCCCAAATAGCTGTTTGCCAGTTGTGATGAAAGTAGATTACTGGGGCCCATTCTGCCCCTACAAAAGCTGTCACCATTATTTTCCAGACAGTTGCTAGCTTAGAGCATCAAGGACCCCTCCTATACAATTAGCAACACATGGACTCCTTGCCACTCACTATCTTGATTACTTTTCCAGTTTCCTCTGACACGTACCTTGCAGTTATTTCCAAGTGCGCCATAAAAACCATTATGGAACTAGGCAGCTGTTAGACTGTATGGATTAATAAATGCCTAGCCCCTTACTATTATAAACAGCTATTACCCACATAAGTACTACAAACACAAGACCATGTGCTGGGCTGCTGCATTCACCCAGCTTCTGAAAGAACTGTGGAAGGTGCAGGCGCCCAGAACTAATGGGTTAATGGAGACTAAATCCTAGTACCACCAAGCAAGCAGGCATAATAGATCTACTTATTAACATACATATTATCTATATTATATATTAGCAATTACATGGCACTTTTCTTTCCTATAGCTCAAGCCTCTTTATAAAGATCATATTATTTCCATCTTACACGCAGGAAAACTGAAGCAGAGGGTGGGGAAGTGAGTTGCCCAAAGTCAGACATCTATCCAGTGACAGCTGGACTTTCAATTCCCACTTCACTGTACTACCTATAAGGCCATGCTTCCTTCCATGAGAGGTAACCACAAACTGCATATAGAGTTTGAAAAATACAGCAGCTTTAACGTTTCTATGCTAAGTGCTCTAGAGTCACTCTGAAGGCTTTGTAGCACATTGGTCAACTTTCCTTTCTTTTCTTTTTTTTCTTTTTTTTTTTTTTTTTGCAGTGCTTAGCTGCACAGACTGCAGTTCCATGTGGTACAAGAGCACATGTTGTAGTCTTGTAAACCAATTTATTTGAGAAAGATAAGTTTATTTGGGATACAAAAGACTGAAATTGAGGGCTTTGGTTGAGCACTGCCCCTAAGAAAGGTAATCAACATTTTCTCTGATTAAAGAAAAAAATTCATGCAAAAGTCTGCAAAAGATTAGAGACAATAATATAGGATTGGCTTCATTAACTTGATAGTCCTATATTCAAGTTCAGTGGAATTACAAGAGTAGAAAGCTTAAAAAACAGTAGCGAATATGAAACATAACACTCAAATTGTTGGATGGCCGGGACTGTGCAAAGGAAAAAAGTAGCTGGCATCTTATACTGATTACATTTTTATTTAGATCATTCAGTAGGTTTGGTTGTTTTTAGTCTGTTTATCAACATTTGAAGCTAGGGAAAAATATTTTTAAAAACCATAAAAACTATACCACCTTTCATCACAGTTCACATCAAAGGTGATGATCAGACTGAAACTTCATTTATAATGTTGACTCACAGATCAGTAAACTAAACTAAATGTAGGGGGAAACAAAAGCATCCTGCCTCAGGTTAAATGGAGTCTATTGTGTAGCAGGAAAAAAACCCAAAATCAAAACAGACAGACAAGTCCCTGCTTCCTGAACCACTACAAGAGTCCTTTCTGAAATGCAAGTACTTACTTTTATATAAATACTAAGGGTGAGATGTATGGACCTATTTTACATCATCAAAAGCAAGTTCTTGAGCAAATTTAGAATTGTTCTAAATTTGCTAGAAAACTTGTTGCAACTTGTCAGATCTCATGTACAGCATTTCTGATACCTATTTGGATGAACATAAAACACTTTTTCCAGTGAAGGTACGCCTACCTTCTAATACAAAATGTAGTTTCCATGAATGCTGACATGGCTAGAGGACTTTTAAGCTTCTAAAACTCCATTGTATAAAATGCTGAAGTGAACAAGAGGCAGAAGGAGACTAACAATTGATTTAAACTGAGCAACTATTCTCAGAAAAATGTTTGCAGTCTACCTGTCGCAGAGCTCTCAGGTGCCCTGCGACTGAGAGCAGAAACAGCTCGGGAGAGACCCCTAGTGGCGGGAAGGGGGAAGCGCAGCTGCCAGTCACCAGGACTGTGCAGGTGCTGGTTGCTCTAGCAACCAGGGAAACCTAGAGGCAGGAAGGGGCGGAGCTTAGCCCTTCTTAAGCCCAGGCAGAAGGCCAGGAGGGCAGTTCCCCTCTGGCAGCCGAGGGAGGAGGAACTCAGCCAGAACAAAGGGGAGAACTCTGATA
>NW_017728994.1:65396890-65416442 GCF_001723915.1 Gavialis gangeticus | reverse complement strand
TTGGAACATCCCCTGGTTCCTGCTGGGGGTTGATGTGCTCGCTCTTTCTCTCTGGTAGGGAGGGATTCATATTTTTGACCAGAATGGTCTAGCTTTTATGTTGTAGCCTGGGGGCTTTGCGTTTTGTGTTTACTGTTTCACCGGAGGACCGGGTGAGGCTATTAGGGGTTGGAGGAGGCCTCATAGGGACTCCACAGTAACGTGGAGTTTCCTAGCACTGGAGAGGGCGCAGCATTGTTTGGGGTGCGTGGGCCCCAGCCCTGACTGGGAGGGGCAGCGAGGAGCCCGGAGTTGGCACGGGCGAGAAGTTCTGAAACGGGCAATGCGCGACAGGCTAGAGGGTGCCAGTAGGGGTGCGGGCTCTGAGACAAGCTAGAGGGCACCGGTTAGGGTGCAGGCTGAGGGATAAGCCAAAGAGCGACCGTGCCGCGCAGGGAGTAGGACAGACCTGAAGAACACCAGATACATCTGCGAGGCTTGGGCTGCGGTATAAGGGGAGGAAAGGAGCCACAGATAGTGCCTAAGGCACCGAGGCAGAAAATAGGCAGCCTCCCGTTTTGATTAAGATCTTTCAATCAAGCAAATAACAACAAGGCATGGCAGGAGAGAAGGCGAGCGGTTGGCCCTTGATCGGTGGTGCGGGACCATGAATAGATGGTCCCGGGGAGGCACAACTGTCACACTACCCAATGGAGAGCCTGCAGTATTCAATTCCACACCAAATCAGCCAGTTCAAACCCAAATCAGCAAATCTTAGCCTTTTAATCTGCAACTCTACCCATTCTCCTTCCTAACCAATGCACAGTAATAACTCATCTCCTCAGACTTTATGCATTAATCTGTCACATTTGTACAGTACCCAGGCCAGCCCAGCCCCTCAAGCCTGTCCACATGACTGCTATTCAAAACAACAAACATGAAAATTTAGGGGGAAAATTTGACAACCCAAATAGATTAAATAGAACAACTGCTCAGTCTAGACCAAACATGGTTTGCAAATTAAATCATCATATTAGTCTAACAGGATGTTTTACAAATCCAAGCTGACTCACTTGTCTTGAATGTACTCAGTTGCCTTGAATGTACATAGGTACTGCCGCAGTGTCCATAAATATCATCTCAAAAAGCTTTCCTGCTATGGGATGACATGCTAACATACATTTATTTTCTAAATGTTCTTTTCAGTTACTGAAAGTTAAAAACAGGACATATTTATCATCTCTTTGTACTATGAGAACTGGTTAGAGAATTTGAAATGATTGCTTATCGATATTATAATGATATAAACCAGGCAAAACCTAAACTATATGTACCGTGGCCCTAAATTAATGGCACTAGAGGGAGACTGAATTTACTTTTTAAAAAGGCATATAATTTTATAGCAGAAATGAAGATATTGAGGAAAAATGGCTATCAAACCTGGTTAAAAAGAATACGGACCATAGTCATGACAATATGCCAGTCAATTGTCAGCCGTAGTGTAGAAGGTTTTTTATTTCCAGACACTGAAAATCAACAGCACGTTACATTTTTGCTTTAAAAAAATTACACCTTCCAAAGACGGGTAGGCCAGCAAGCGGTAGACAACTTTCAAAACCAGCTCCTTCGTTGCTTTGGCTTGAACCATCGCTTTGGCCATTTCTCAATAAAAGTTGGCAAAAATCCTACATTGGACTAGCTCAACTCTAAAGCCTTGATTGCAGAGTGTGGAACACGCAAGATCAAATCTGACCTTCAATTTCATTTCCATTGTTTGTCTCTTTCTTCCCGCACATGAAGGAGGGAAGAAATCTCCTGGATTTTGTATAGTGCGCTTCCTTGATGGCAGGTCAGAAAGTCAATCGCATCTTCAGTCGGTGGTGGAATTTCACCTTCCCACTAGCTGAAGGCTATCAGTAACAGTAACTGAGAGGGAAAATAAGTAAGGGTAAGGATATAAAAGAAAAAGGAGAGAAAGAACTTAAGCAAATAGTTATAGCCAAATCTCAACCTTAATTTATGGGTGCAAGTGCAGAGATCCACATCAAATGGAAACAGAAGTGGGAATTTATGTGGGCAGATACATACCCAAAGTGAAGTCTGCCAGGACAAGCCATGGAGTCTTGGATGTAGCGGATCTCTCCTCTGACAGGCGGTTCATGCAGTGGCACCTAGTAAATACCCAGTTGGTAGCATACATTAATTACTTCAGCTTGGAAAACGCTACCCACTGACTTACCAGCATTAATCCTTGCAGCAACCTGGGTTTCACCTGGACCTGTGTAGTTGTACAGCTCTAATCCACTATACACGTTTCCCTGAAATGTGGCAAGATCATATTCATGGAACACGCATATACTTTAAAACCTTATTGATAGTTCATTTGCTGCGACTGACATGTAAAACGAAAAGAGAACCCTTGGCCCTATTTATAAACAAACATGAAAGAGTTATTGGGAGAAGGAAGAGCATTTCCTTTGGTGTTTGAACCACAGGACTCATTTGTCTTGTCATGCGAGCCAGAAGTGAACTAGAGGGTTGTTAGTCATGATCATTCCCATCAGTTCTGGGCTTTCTCCTCTAGTAATAACTGGATAAGCTATCTAAACGTGAAGCTGAACAGAGATACAATTACAGTCAGCTCACTGTCATGCACATTATATCCAATTTCTATTTGCAACATCACCCTGTGTTAATTTTGAGTTTGTCAGTTCTTGCTATTTTTTCTTTCCCAACTTTAAAGAAAACTGGCTGCAGAAGACTGATATTTAAGTAAACTGTCCCAAAACTAAGATGGAACAAGTTCTTTCAACTGCATTACAAAAACAACCCTGCAGCCAGTCCATGCAGAGTCAATCTCTTCTAGGTGCTTAACTGATCCCAGAGACTACAGGTGGGATAGAAAGCCATCAACAGTACTTTAGGTAATATAAGCTTCGCTTTTGTATTCCTGTCCCTATCGCTCTATTCTCCTTCTTCTAGTACAATCAATGTCATTTGTCATCCATTTGTTAATTTTAAAAAATTGTAAAACATGACAAAAATTGTCCTCGTTAGACAGGTAACCATAAACACATTTAAATTTATGGAGGATTTAAGTTACTATACAAGTATCACTTTAACCTAGGCATTGTTAGGTTAAAATATAGGGCACCCACAACTGAAAGATAAAGATATTGGTTTGAACACATTCTCTTTTTGAATGTCTGAGACATGGAATCCTTCAACTACCACATTTATGAAAGGATTGACTATCCTCCTGTCAATATGATGACAAATCTTTGACAGAAGAGGAACCCACCATCTTCCACTAGATGGAGCTCTAGGACATCATTATAATTTATCTATCAGGGACTGGTCAAAAAAATCCCATTAACTTCACCGGTGCAAGATAGAGGTCTATAGATGAAGTTCATTTTTCCCTTCCCTTCCTATCCCCATCTTTTCTTCTAGGAATAAATTTCTTTCACCTTCTGGCAGTGATTCAGACCAAAGTATAAAAAGAAAGGTACATTATGTGCTTCAGGAAGAAGTCATTATTTAGCTAGAACCACTTAACATGGCTTGATTTTTATCTTGATCTTTGTAATAAGGCAGTGAAATAGAAATGTGATCACAAACAACTGGGAGGAGCATCAATTCACTCTGAAAGGGATGTTGTAGAGGCAGATAAAATAACAAGTTCCAAAAAACGTTTCACGGAGCAGTGGAAGCTAGTACACTGAGCAGCCAGGTGTATCCTCTGCCATCCCTAAGCCATTGGTGTTCAGTGCCAGGCAAGTTATGACAGGAGACGGATCAGTCTAGACAGGCCCGGCTCATACGTTAATCCCCTCAAGAGCATCTACTACTTGCAACTATCAGAGACTGGATACTGAGCTAAATGGACCATTGGTCTGACCCAGTATGGCACTTCATGTTCCTCCGAAATTATAAAGCCATTTGGAAGTTGTTGATTACACTACATAAGGAGCCATAGCCATGATAAGCTCCCAGCATTGCCAACTCAAACGATAAATAATTTGACACACAATTTTTATGCTTCTTTTTTCTTATTTACATTGTCTTATGATTACTCCCTTTACCCTAACTAAAAGTCTATCCACTTACCATTTTTGACTAGAAGAGGAGTCCTCTACTAAGCAGCCGGACATTTGGGGGCAGTCTGCATTCTTGCATGCAAATTTTGAATCTGAACATAGATTGACAGCTTCTCCGTCAAAGCACTAGTCAATACAACAGCATTCTGTTGCAGGGTGGCAATTTTTTTTCCTTAACTCTACGAAAAATCTTCAGTAAGACAGATAACAGACACAGCCTACCCACAATCAATTTATCCACTACTGATGAAGTGATGATTTTTGGAGCAATTTAAAGAAGTTATGATGCAGAACGGCAGCAATGTAACAATTTCATAGTAGGTGTGTAAATCTGTTCAACTATCGGGGGGGAATTACTCAGCAAAAATTTGAGGAAATAGGGCCATCTGGAGTGGAGAGAAAAGGCAGAACTTGCTAAATAGCTTTAAACTTTGCTGGGTTCCATATTATTCCATCTTCACCCTCAATAGGACATACAGTGCCTGAATATTAATTAATTCAACAGAAAATCAGAGCATGGGAGAATATCAATTCAACTGTGTATCAGCTATAGAAATCCAGTACAACTTGTACATGTCCAGGCAGCACTACTGATATCAGACTCTTTTATATATACACCTTTCATGCTCCAAAACATTGCACAGCTAAATAAGTGTTTGGCATGATGGATTGTAGCAGATCGCTATCAAATTAGTCATTAGTGATCCAGTTCATGACTGGCAAGCTGAAGCAGGACATAATTAGGTGTTGGGTCATGTTAAAGAAGAGAAAAAAACATGATCTTTGCACCTGTGCTATCATTCTCTCATGTAAGAATACCTCAAGGTATTATCTGCGGATGCAAACAGTTAAGGGTTATAAGGATTCATGCAGCAACAGGATATTCCTTACAGTTGTTTAGTCTTGTGTTGGCTGAAATGGAAAAGGATACACCCTATTAGAGAAGGAATGCATGGTAGGGTTATGGGCTTCAGAATTTCTCTTGCTATAATTGCAAACAATGGAAAGTTTCTGTTTGTTTGATCATCATAAATAGCCAGACTACAATGATAAATCACCTTTCGAACATTATCAACTCTCAGTGCACTTCTTCCAATTCACTAGAGGAATGGGAAGGGACACTAGTCACTCAATACCTACCTGTACTTAGACCACACATTTAATACCTATGACATCATTTGACCAACAAAATTGCAATATTCACAGAAACCATGCTTGGAATATGGACCATATCTAAATTGTGAAGATAAAAATCTCTGTGTTATTTACATTACGGTATTGCTCACGTTACTCAACTGAGAACCCACCGTCAGCCCAAATAGATGCATAATGGCTTCTACCATAAGGAAATTTAAGGACAGAGCCCCACAAAAGATTGTTTACATGTCTAATGGCCAACACCTTGCTTTTATCACAAGTTTTCCATCTCCACACTAAATGGAAAGGCACATCTCTTTGACCTTACTTTCTTCAATACCAATGTGTTAATGTGTATTATTTTTTTTTAATTGCAAAAAACCCACTCTGCACACCAGTAGAGGGAGGATGGGATGAAAGAATGAAACTTTTGATAGATGATAGTGCCATACTGGAAAACATTCAGATGCTACAGCGACAAACACGATACAAGAATCTGTATAAAACAGGCCACATTGTGAACCACTTCCCCTTCCCAATCACAGCCAGACAATATTGTACACATTAAAGAATCAATATTATGAAGGTACTGAATGCATTACAACTGGTTTCTCTTCTAATTTAGCATCTAGAACAAGGCAATCATGTAAGCACATAGTCAAGTCTACACCATTAGTGGTCTGTGTACCACCATTCAGGAACCTCTACTGTCAGCAAATTGTAAACTGCAACTGTGTTTCTGAAACTGGTGGCATATAATAAAATGAAAAGAAGTGGGGGAAAAAATAATATATAAGTGGATGACTAGCATCATAATGTGCCATATGTGAGCAGACGAAGTTAAGAAACCATATCTGCAGAATGCAAGTACTAGACTTTGTTCCCTTTCACTGTTTATCTTGGATTCTGTTGTGGCATGTGGGAAATGAAAAAAATGAAGTGGCTTTGGCTTACAGGCAGTGGAAATAAGTGCATCACAAAATGGTTTGAGACAGACACGACACATTCAAAAATAAAACATCTTATACAAGGTAAAATGAATGACACCAGAGAAGAAAATATTGTAGAATTATTTTAATAACACTAGGAAAAAAATCATAGTATTAAAAATTCTGCATGGATTCTGAAGAAAAGGTTATTTCAGTTTTGGGGGTTTCCTGTTTACAAGCCATTGTTCCAACTATTTGTTTTTTTTAATTTAAAAACCAACAATCCTATTACAAAGGTATTTCCAGTTAAAGTAACAGCTAATCTATAAATACCTGAATACCACAGCACACATTGTGTGCATGGGTTTTCTTTAAATCTTAGTTGAAATAGTGATAAACCTACCACACATAGGAAAACAAAGGTTGATTTTTTTTTTTTAAAGGAGCAGCAGATGTAAAAGCCAGAAAAGAATATATTGCATACATAAAATACAAAAGGAAAATTATCATTTGCAGTATGTGACATAACATGGGTTTTGCACCTTAAACCTATTGAAAAGTAATTTTTGGCCAATGCTAATGCACTGAACAAGCAGAATGTTGGGCAAAAGTCTAATGTTTCCTGTACCAGCACAGAGATAACAGAGGCAGTCCATTGGTGTTAAAAGAACATGAAATCCAGCTCATGTTTCTAGTTAAGGGTCAATTTCTTCAGGAACCACTGTTATCATAATATCTTCATTGCCTCTGCGTACAACCATGTTCAAAGTACTGTCCTTTTTAATAATGTCACTGACATCATTGGCTGAGATTATTGCCTGTCCATTGATACTTATAATCACATCATTTTCTTTCAGGCCACCACTGCAATACAAAAGAGGGATATGTTATTGAAGTTTCTATTTTCTCCTCCTTGTAATGCAACTGAAAGAGAACTGAAGCGCCATAAGCCACCAGGAATGGCAGTCAAAGGATTGGATTCGATTGACATACAGAGAAATATAACAGGCATACAATAGCAGGCTGGACAAGTTATGTGGTGATGCATTATTCGAATATGGTACTAAATTTCAGGTGGTATGCATAACATTATTGAAACCCCTACAGTAACATTTGCAAGTGTATTTATGCATTTTTCATTAGGATCCTAGATACCAAATCGGCAGAGGAGACTAAGGCAAATCTGTAAGATTTGAGGGTTTTTTAAAGGTAGTTAAAGGGGTTTTGTTTCAATTTTTTCTTTTGATCATAAATGGTAAAAGCAATTCAAGCTGCACACTGCATTTACAGGTATTTCAAGTTGTGGACAGATACAGATATGTACATCAAATATCCCACACTGCTCTCTATAATACAGTATAATCTCATTATAACAAACCTTTTTAATAACCCTGCTCTTCCCTTTTTAACATTTCTAACAGCAGGAACTGATTTTTCTTATTGGTATGATGCAGCAAATGGATCAATCCTATCATAGGAAACAACTTATGTTAACGAACTTTTCTCCTAGTTCCATAAGGGTTTGTTATAATAGGTTATATCCAAGTTGGAGCACCCGTATAATTTAAAACTAAACTCAAACAACATTCGCAGGCATTTAATACATAGATTTACCACGCAGAAATGCAGGTTGTTCCACCCGTTATTTTCTTGCAGTAGTTTTCCAAAGCCTCAGTTAAGTACCAGATACTTTTGTGCCATGTGCTATAAGAACAGGCCAAAAGAGAGAATCCCTTGCCAAACAGTATACCAAAGTAAAACAAAGGACAATAGGAGAAAACAGTATAGAACATATTCCTTCTACTAAAGGTCTTTCATGCTCTGCACTGGGTTCCTCTCGTATTTGTTGCATAAAAGCTATCCAAGACTGCTGCTAGTCCTGAGGGATGGGGTAGGAGCAGGGAAGCGGAGACACTTTACATACCTCCTGGGCTTGCCCTGTCTTGCATGAAACTCTGGCTCTGAGTCATGGAAATACTAACCCAAGTAACCAGATGAGACATGATTCAGCCCTTGAGCAGAATCCTTTTACATAACCACAAAATATTCATAGGCCTTTTCCACCCACAGATAAATGCTTTACAAAAGCTTTGGTCAACATTTTCAAACAACTAGAGATCTCCAGTCCCTTACCTGAAGGGCCTTAAATGAGCATGCGTTTCAGAGGTCCGTCAGGTGATCTGTACTTTAGGAAAACAGATCCCTTTAGGGAGCCAAAAGTTGGACATTCCAGCTCAGTCCATTTGGAATTGTTGGTCCCTATATATAGATGATGTAACAGAACCTGCCTCTCTTCCTCTAGCTCTCAAAAGGTTCATCTACAAATGCTATTAATTTGTAGTAGCCTTATTGCACAGTAAAAATACTGTGCAGTAAGCCGACCCCGGAGCATATTTACACGTGTTCCCTCTTCGGAGCAGATTTGCTCCCAATGGGAGCAACCCAGTACAGTCTGCCCTGCTCTGCCCCCCTGCAGCAGCTAGGGGGAGCTCCAGGCTTTCTCTGGGTGCCAGCCGGGGGCCTGGCAAGGAGCACAGGGCCAGTCCCCATGCGCAGGGGGCCAGGAGAGCCCTGTCGGCTGCAGCAGCAGCCATCTCCTAGACCTGTACGCATCAGGAAGGATCCTGATGTGCATGGGGCCAGGAGAGGGCTGCTGCTGCAGAGCTCTCCTGCACCATGCACATGGGGACAAACCCTGTACCCAGCAGGGCTTTCCCACACAGCCTGGGGTTGGCGAGGACCTGTCCTCGTCTGGGTCAGGTCCCAGCCAACTCCAGGCTGCCCGGACTGCTCTGAACATACCAGGGCTGGCCAGGTTCTGTCCCGGTTTAGGCAAGGTCCCAGCCAGCTCTGGGCTGCACAGAGACTGCTCTGCACAGCCTGGGGCTGGCTGGGACCTACCCCTATCCCCCCACAGCTCTTTCGCAGCCCCATGCCCAGATCTGGCAATCAAGACACGGGGCAGGGAAACAGCAGTGAGAGAGGGGCAGGTCCCAGCCCCCTGCCCTGATCTGCTGCTGAGGCAACTAGCAGCAAGCCCCCGGCTAGGTGGGAAATCCAGTGCCTCACTGCTAGCTGCCCCACCGGTGGGACAACTCCCTGCCTCTCTCGGCTGAGTGAGGATTCCCCATCCAGCTGGGGGCTCACTGCTAACTGCCCCACCGCTAGCTCCCCAGTCCCAGTGCTGCTCAGCTCCCTGCTCCTGTGGGGAGCCTGGATCCCCACAGTGCCAAGATAGGCGGTTGGGGGGGGGGCAAGGGCAGAGAGGTACCCCTTCCCATGCCAATCAGCTCCTGGTTCTTGCAGGGAGTCAGGAGCTGAGCAGCATCAAGACTGGGCCCCCTGCTGGTGTGCCTGACTGGGATCAAATCTGCTCCCAGACAGCATCTACATAAGCCCTACTGCGCAGTATCTGCTGTGGGGCAGCTAGCAGTATCTACTGTGCAGTTAGTTTAGTACGTGTATTTACAGATTAGTCTACTGTGCAGTAAAGCATCTTGTACAGACATACCCCAAGAGTGGTATAAGCCTTATGGCAGCAAGAACTATTTGAACAATTTGTCCTGGTGAAAAAAGCAACCTTAATCATCTGATTTTCTGTGCAGTATACAAGGGTGAATAATATTTAATTTCAGGGTAATCCTTTACATCTCAAATATTCAGATTCTGAACTTGTCTTCATGACCTCAGATTTCTTCTTTTCTGCTTCTGCTTCTCTCTTTGCTACTATTTCCATTTTCACAGTCTAGGACTTCTTCTTCTGCTTTCCTTAAAATGTAGTCTCACCCCAAGTTAAACCCAGTGTTATCCCCATGTCAAACAGGCACATTTAGAAATAGCACATTGAACAACTAAATTCATCTTGCACTAAGTCACTGCTATATTGTGGCTAGTTATTAGCTAGATATTAGTGCTAAATATTTGCACAGAGGCCATCAAAAACATGCCAAAGAGTATTAGTTCTAATTTGGTTTATTCCTACGTGCCTCTAATACTAACCATGCTGCTTTGTCACTATGGTAACTTTTGCTCTTGTCCTATAATAGCTCCAGTTTCATGATCTTGATAAGTTTTTTCCTCTTCTACCCAAGCTACCAAGTAATTAATTGATTCATAAGAATTAAAATGCTCATGAAAAATAACAGAAATATTCCGATGATTGGAGATTTCTGCCCATAAAGAACACAGAACCTGGGCAATAGTGGCATGTCTCCCACACTTCCAGACCAATTTGCCTAAACCCATTTAAGCATTAAATGGTTGTGATAGCGAAATTCATCCTTTCACACTAAGTAAAAGGATAAATTTAGTTATCACAACCATTTAATGCTTAAATCTTAAACTCTAGGCTGAGATTTGTGACAAGAGTTTCACTGTAATATTCATGTTGTAATATTGGTGGGTGCCCGTGAAATACTTAACTGAAATCACCATTTTAACCTAACAGTTATCAGATTGTAATCTGGTTACTTTAGAAACTTAATTTAGATGTGAAAGCTTCTTATTACTAATTCCTTAAACAGGTTGTGTTGGCTGTGTTGAAAGAAAATCTTTTAACTTACACTTCAGCTGGTGTATCTGGTATTACTTCAATAATATAGGCCCCAGAAATAACATCAGGAAAGTCTTTATGGTGATCCTTCAGCTCTTTAGCTTTGCTGAAAAAAGTAATGGTGATATTAATATATTTTGACAAATGGTCATGTAATTTCTGTTTGCTAATGTATGATATAAAAACTGAAGTGACATATATTGCAATTCAGTTCAATTTCTAAGGCTCAACAGCGTTTTAAGAACAATTAAACATTTTAAAGCATATAGATTTCTTGGTACAAGGGCTTGTTTGCTTTGTTTCATTTTTACTGGCAGTCATTTCAATACTTGCAAGAAAACAAAAATTTAAAACACTGACCCATTACTTTAGATCTTCAGGAGTAACTCCTTGCAAAGCACATTACAATAAAGCACTGACTGGGTAACAAAGGCAAAACAGTAATGACATCCAGATTCAAGAGAAAGCCACAAAAATTCATACCCATCACAGATAACACATTTTTGGCTACTCTTAACTAGACATCCAGAAACAGCTGCAAAGTTTAAGCCTTCCTCTACATATTATAGGTACAGGAAACCCTCACTATTAGCAGGTTCAGCATTCACCATTTCAGATACTCAAGAATGCTGAACCCGCTTCTTAAATATACTTAAAGGAGCTCTTCGGGAGCTCTGCACTTGCTGCCACCAGGCTCCTGCTGCCGCCACTGGCCTCTCGTAGTCACCAAAGCAGCCGTGCCTCACCCCAGAGGCACTGAGTTCATGAATATAGACGGCATTCATGAATGCAGTGCCTTATTCATGGATTTTGTCATTCGCAGGGGGGATACGAGAACGTATCCCCCATAAATGGTGAGGGTCGCCTGTATTGTGCAATGAACTGGTTAATTATGCAATTACTTTGGCTAAGTACAGATAATCAAAAAGCCAAAGATTTAATCAGTTCAACTGTCACAGATTAGTCTAAGCTGTGTAGACTGAACTGGTAAGCAAGTGAACAGACATTCACTTTTGATTCCACAAATGCAGCCACGTGCCTACAGTGGCCCAGGACAGATGCTAGGGAAAGCTAAAGCATGCCTCCCTGCTCTGCTAGAGCAGACAATTTGGGCCAAGGGTAGCCCACCCACCCTGCAAGGAGGAGCTTATGGGGGAAGTGCAAAACATCCCCCATGGCTGGGGGACCATGAGTTAACTTAAATCTGGAGCGAATCTGGGACAGAAGTTCAATAAACTGATGTAACCTAAATCAGTTAAGTCTGATACCACATCCATCTAGGTTTATCTTAAACCAGTTTGGGCCATTTTGAAAGCAGTTTATGTGCACTGAACTTACACTGTGTTACAGATTCGAACCAGTTTCCAATCACTTATACCAGTTCATGTGTAATTTCTGTACCTAGCCCTTGAGACTAGCTATCACACTATAAAAAGCTCCAAACAGCTACAAAGTTAGATCTCAATCCCACAATCGTGCCTCTTGCCATGCATGTGCGGCATGGCAGAAGAAGCAATTGGGCAGATCGCACATTAGATCCCACCGTGCCTTTACCTGTACATGTAAAGGGTCCCTAAAAAACACGGCTTGTGTTTTGGCAAGACCACATGTGTTACTCAAGTCTTGCTAGGGCAATTTTTATCTGAATGGGGTCTGAACCAACAGGACCTGACAGAACCACCAGTTTCAGTGATCTGGTCCCATCAGTCAGGTATACTGTAGTCTTACAATACCATTTCTGTCCCTCCAAAAGAACCATAAAACTTGCACTCAACTTCCAAGCAAGGCTGACCCCTACATCCTGATTTCTGTGTTTGCCATGCTTTTGCCCATGCATTATAAATACCAGGGCAACATCTTTTTCAGTGCAGTTTTTATTTTTATTTAATTTACCCCTTTCAGTCCTTTCCTGGGTTATTTGTTTTTCCTGCAAGATTTTACAGAGACAATAGCAGCTTGTAGTGTTCATCTATAGTTACTGCTTTATACTCAGGGAAAAAGAGCTGTATTTTTTTACTGAACCTGAAAATCTGCAGTTGATTTATATGTGGGGTTACCTTACAACTGGATCAGTACGGTATATATGAAGTTAGGTGCTATGATTCATAAAGATACCATAGCCCCTGCTCCCCCCACCTAAACCTCACAGTAGATCCATGTGGATCATCGTATGTAGAATTCCCCCAGAGCCAAACAGCAGTTGTTTCATACTCTTTCTTGTGGCCTTTTTGGAGAAAGCAGTGGTGTTATTAAAAATGGCTTCCATGAAGATCCACTGAAGGTTTCATGGCACTTTATAGTCACACACGTAAAAAAGACAGCCAACTACTGGCAGAAATATCAGCAGAGTCTACAGAAGGCCAAATTCTGAAAACTTATCTATCTACTGTTACTGTGGAGATTAGTTTGCTCACAATACATGAATAGCCATATCCAACTAAATATATGTATAAATGGAAAACTGACCATCTCTACCTACCTAGGAGTGAGTGACATCATCCGTATGCCAATGTACTTCTTCTTAGTTACAGCTTTCCCTGGTACCAAGAAAAAAAGAAAACAGCCTTGACAGGAAGCACTGTGGGTCTCAAAAATAAAAAAACATTTTTATTTTGGTTCTCTAATGCATATTTTTCAAATACATAGTACAATACCTTTTGATTGTCTGTCATGGGATTCAGTTAAAAACTTTTTAATTTTATCAGATGGAATTGCAAAGGAGATTCCAGCTGTAACTTTTAACGTGTTAATCCCAATCACCTCACCATCCTGGAGAAATAAAAAAAAGATATTTTAGGAATCATAACATGCCATAGAGCAATAACGTAAGGGAAGAATTCTTACATGTAGTTAACAAAAAATGTACCTGCAAAAAATTACTGTGGACTATTTCTAAACTGTATTTCTCCATTAAGTTTCAAGCATTCGTTTAACTTTAATTTTCAAGTTTAAACTAAAAAAACAACCAAAAAAACTATTCCCTGAACTCACAACCAGCAGGATCTTATTGTATAGTTGTTTCCATTGTTTTCAATTCATTCCAGGGGTGTCCATTGCAGGATACTCAACTAGTCAGCATTTAAGATGGTGAGGAATTACTTTGCACATCAGTATTTCTGATGAACAGCAGTTAATCAACACCAGAAGCTTTTCCTAGGAATGAAAATTGTGAGGAGGAATTCATGGAGAAGGAGTTATCAGGTCCCAGATGGAATTTTCTAGAAAGAGAGACATGCCACCATGGCCAAGAACCTGATGGCCAGTGATAGCGCTCAGCTGAGACATAGGAACCCCAGAATCAAACTGATGGTCAGGCTCAGGCAGACCTTCATCACTGATTTAGAGTCAGTCTCTTTGATCTCTCCTATTGGAACAGTTTCATTTTGTAAAAATAATTAAATATTCACTGGGCCGGAGAGATGGATTAATTCTACAGCCAACTGTCGGGGCAAGGCCCTTGGATGCGAAACTATGACAGCACAAGGACCTGAACATGCACAGCCCAGATGACTGCTCTAAATCTGTGGGGGCCAACCATTTTGGAAAGCATGCTATAAATTAGCCCTGCCACCTCCCCACATGCTACTCCTATCCCTTTCTTGTATCTGATCTGCTGCTCTGCCTTCTGCTCTCTGCCCTGTGCTCCCTGCATGATCATGTGCTCTGCTCCTTGCCCTATCTGCCACTGTGCCGTCTATCCCCTCCCCAGTCCACTACATGCCACACACAGACACTGCCTGTGCTGAATTCATGCTGATTTAGAGCAGGATGGCCATCCCTGCTCTAAATCACCTAGCTGTGCAAGACCCCTTTTGCTATGTTATCTAGTAGCATTCACATTTGGATTTGTGAGAAGATGATGTCCATCTGTAGGGGACAGTCCAGCAGCCAGTACAATGTCACAGTAAGAAAGGATGAGATTTATTAAAACATAAAAGATAACATTCAATCCAAGGCGAACCTGCTCCCTATAACTGCTTGTTGGTAAGGCTATAGCAAAAGAAATTTTAGCTGGAAAAAGCAGTTTCCCCACACACCCAAATTTTTGTTTTGGAATTTCAAGGAAGTTTCTCAATGGAAACAAAATAATCTAAAAGCCAGCATTTCCTATGAAGCAGAATTTCTACTCCCAAAGTCCATCTGTCCCTAGATACCTAGTTAAAGGCTGTCATGTCTAGTACTTGTGCCTTTGTTTTCAACCAAAGCTTGCTCGCTCGCTCGCTCTCAGCAACCCAGCTCTAAAACTTAGCTTTTTCTTGAGTTTGCTAGCAACTGTTTTTGAAGAGGGTCAGATGAGTTCCAGATTGTAGGCCAGGCCATGAATATCCACTACCCTGATCCAGATTAGGATTCTTCCAGGCTATCAGAGTGTGAAACTGCAAGGAAGAACAAATCCCAATACCACTGACCTCAACTTCAGGATTCAGTGAGCTTGCTAGCATCACAGATTGTAATTAGGGTAATTCATCTCACTTATTTAAAAAAATAAAAATATTTTTATCATCTTTCACATGTCACATCAGACATTACACTCATTTTTAAAACTTTGCAAATGGCAAACACTTTGACTGCTGAAATCCAAATACATCCTGTGACTTGCCAAAGCAAACAGAGATGAGCGATTAGTAAGAACCCTGTGATGTTTGTACAGTCACAGCCAGTTAGCAATGTCACTGAGCCCCTTTCCTTTGACAAATTTATTTAATAAAAAAAATCAAGTTTACATCAAGCGCGCGCACGTAAAAAGGAATTCTTACCAAGTTCACTAACGGTCCGCCAGAATTTCCATACTAAAAATAAATAAATAGAAAGGATAAATTTTAATATCACTGCATGACTTTACTATAAGCAGAAATTAGAGGCACTTTTGAAATAATCTACCACTTCCTAGCAGCCATTTAGGATCTTTAAATGGACCCCTTTTTAGTTCAGCTTTCCCAAAGAGCTGGCCTTCCCTTGTCCTGCCACTGAAACTTTAGAAAACAACTGTGGTTTCTTAGCATTCGTGCACTAATGATCCAGAGCAGGGCTGTCCAACTTCTAAGCAGCCAGGGGCTGCACATCACACAGGCTGCAATACTGCAAACCATGGGGGCCTCCCACCTGCACCATGTACACAAGTCCCCCCATCCCTCTCCGCTACACCCTGTGCACGGACAGCTCTGGGAACAAGCGTTCTGATTGAAAAGTTCATACAGGGCTAACAGTAAGAGAACAAAAAGTATCACTTTGTCTTGGTGTAAAAGCAAACTTGGATCCTCAAATTCCAACTTTCTTCTTAAAAAAAAAAAAAAAGATGGATTTTTAAAAGGTGTTTGGCACCAGAGACTACTTTCACCCTTCCGGTTTATAATAATTTCCAATTGAGGTCAGAAGTTATACATGATACTGTTCAAGACTTTAAAAATATAATCAAATACTGCTGCATGGCTGCTTTCCACATTCAGACTGATAAAAATCCTTTTTTTTTCCCCCAAGAAAATTCATCAACATCCTCTTTCCTTAGGAAAAAATTATTCATTGACGTGTAGCTAACAGCTGGATTCAGAAATCTAAATTCAATGGAATAAGAATTACACAATCCTATGAAAAAGTGACCTACATTGATAATTGCATCTGTCTGGATGTAGTCCATATCGGAGTTCCGAAGTCCCAATTCTTTGCCTCCACGTTGAGTGGTGCTAACAATCCCAGTAGTCACTGTGTTTTGAAGAGAAAATGGACTTCCGATCGCAACCACAAATTCTCCAGGCCTTAGGTCTGCAGATCGGCCAAGCAGCAAAACTGGTAATTTACCCTACACATTAATGATATTCAAAAAGAAAAAAAAAACATTCTGACACAGAGAAAAACAAAACCATTGAAACATGCATACATTGATTTAAACAAGGAAAAAATACACACAAACAATATTTCTGTGAACTTTTGAATCTGAGGAGCATGCTCTTTAGACTGCAACACTTTTTTTTCAACAAAAAGTACCCATTACATCAAAATCAATTATGGAACAAAAGAATCTCTACACGCTGTTCTCTAAAACAAACATCTGAAGACACTGGGGTCAGAAGCATTTCTGACAGCTTCTTAAAATAATTAGTAAACAATTACAGATGTAAAAATGATGTACTGCGTGATAGTGAATACTAAAAAAAAAAAAAAAATGGAAAAATGCAGAGAAAAGCTTGAATATATTAACTAAACGTAGACATGGCTAAAACTAATTCCTATTGCTGAGAAGTGATGTGTATATTCTCCAACCTACAGATTTTTCTATTGAAAAGGTATAAAAGAAATTAAATCTATCCCTACCCCCTTTAACAGTGAACTCTTCTTCTGAGGGTCATTGCTAATTAAAGTTGTATAGTTTTTAATAAGGGTTTATGATAGGTTTTATAGCTCTGGCTTCTTTTCAGATCGCAAAAATCTTTCACCTTTTACTGTTTATATTATAGTAGTACATAGGATCCCCCAGTATACAACTGCCTATTATTTCAGTACCCCATCTCTAGCCCAGAATATTTATCCTGAACCAAAGAACTAATCCACAGACATCCATGAGAATCAGCAATTGCAATGAGTATTTCATTTCTGAAGACTTGATTTTATTCTTCACTGCTTTCAGTGAACCCAGTCCCAGATAGTGCCCCTGGTAAATCAGCTGTATCTTGGCATCACTAGCCTCTCACACCTTACCCTGTAACTTAAAGCCATAGCTCTATCCACTTCAACCTACATACGTGGGAGTTGGATTGTGGAAAAAAAAGGCAGGAAAGACAAGTGTGGTGCATTTCCAGTGCACTGGACAGAAGAACA
This sequence comes from Gavialis gangeticus, assembly GCF_001723915.1. Taxonomy (NCBI): domain Eukaryota; kingdom Metazoa; phylum Chordata; order Crocodylia; family Gavialidae; genus Gavialis; species Gavialis gangeticus. Next base: position 65,398,932 of record NW_017728994.1, on the reverse strand, counting down.
GTGGGAAGAGACTGAGCTAGCTGGTTCCAGTCCAGAGGGAGCAGAGGGGGACACAGATGATCTCCACAGGCAGCAGTCTGAGAAAGTGGCAGAGAAAAGGGACTCCTTATCACCCCACAGCTCTCACATAAAAAAAGATGCTTTTGATAATGTTACTTATTCTTTAGTTTTCCCAAAAGACATTTTGTATGTGTGGTCTCAATTATATGACCTTTACAAACGTTTAATTCAGGAAGGGTTATCTGATTGCGCTCAATGACATCACTGAAATGCATGTCACATGCATGAAGTTAGCTGCAGGCAGAAGTGCTTGCATGTCAGGGACCCGGAATCTGGAAATGTGGGCTAAGCTTCACTGATTCCTATAAGAAAGTTTAAAAGTGGTACTAGTAGATGTCAGGATAAGAAAAAGAAAGGCAATGGCCACAGCCAAGTATTAATTAAATAGGTAGGAATAACTAATCAGTCAGGAACACATGGATAACTTGATTTAAACTTCTCATTCTGTGATGAGTCATCATCCCCACCAATGCACACTACACGGCTCTAAATGTTCAGAAATGGGAAGTGACACTGATTATTTCGTGAGACTCAGCTTTCGATCCCATAAGCGCCTGACTTGCAGATGATGCTTACCCTGAGCGTTGAGTCCCTAAAACTTGAGGCATGCAAACAGATCTGATACTTCTGTGAGTAGCAGAATTTGTTTAGAAACATATTCTATATTCTTTGGAACAAGAGGATGCACAAGTTGCCTAATTTAATTATTTTAGATTATGGGAGTGGCTCTTTTGATTCAAGAGCACCAAAATACATGTGCCTAATTTGAAAGGAGTAGTAAAGGTATATGAAGTCTAGTATAACCCAAATCTACTTAATATCAAGCATGCATTGGTTACTATTATGTAACTTAATAACTTTCAACTTAGTGATACTATTACCTTTGGAAAGCAATAACAGTGATCTATTAACTATGACACAAAGCAAAAATTTAAAATGAGTTTAAACTGGGGGGAGACGGATGAAAAATCAGGAACCAGAACCTTAATAGTTTTCTTTTATTGGCAACTTTAAAAATTAGACAATCTAAACCATTAAGTGGTGCTTAGAGACCAGAAGTCACTACAGTGAACCAAACAAAATACACAGAACTCAAAATATATTATTTGGTGTTGTATTACTCAAAATATTTCAACTGGGGTTGTATTTTATAGAACATGTTCTGGAATGCATCAAATATTTGTAGCATGAAAATAGCACCAATTATGTTAGTCAATATGTGGTACGACAAACCACAGCAAAGACGGTGATGTCTCAACTGTCTATGTACTGGAGTTGGACGATGCAAGGAACTAATGAAGAAGTGGGGCTATATAATTGTTGAACCACCTGTGACTGCAGCATGGAGCCTCAGACTATCAAAAACCTGCTGTCATGCCCACTGCTTGAAAGCACCTGTAAAATGAAAGATCTCGCAAAGTACAATAAAGGAGCATAAGGATATGTAACAAAATGGTCAAATGTAGTATAGAGAAACAAGAAGAAAAATACATAATACAACATAGATACAAATCACAGACCTCAGTTAATAAGCCAACTATATCCTTTTATCCAACATCACTTCAGTTCTACCAAAAAATCTTACTGAGATGAACATACTGCTTTAATAAAACTGATTGCCAAACCCTTAAGACAGGACAAGTGCTCTATGGAAACTTCATCTACTAGTCTCAAGACAGCAAGAAAATGATTAACCAGCTACTGACTAAACTGAAACAACTGGATAAGCAACAAAGCAAGAGAGAAACTTCCCTTTGTATTTAATCATATTTCAAGAAACACTTTCAGATGTTGCAGTGCAGTGCACCTAAATGAACACTGCCTAAGGGCTGCAAATACAGAAAACCCTGGAATTCACAGAGAACTTTTTATGATCAGATCACCAGATCATTAGATGCAGGGGTAGCAGTGGACATAGTCTTCCTGGACTTCCGGAAGACTTTTGACACTGTCTCTCACCCCGTTCTCATTAAGAAAATGGG
>NW_017728994.1:65379179-65396252 GCF_001723915.1 Gavialis gangeticus | reverse complement strand
AGGGAGGTGGTGCAGGCTCCTACCCTGGGGGTTTTTAAGAAGAGGTTAGATGAACACCTTGCTGGGGTCGTTTGACCCCAGTACTCTTTCCTGCCATGGCAGGGGGTCAGACTAGATGATCTTCTCAGGTCCCTTCCAACCCTAGAAACTATGAAACTCCATTAATACAACATGCAGAAGTTATTTATAAATTTGACTTCTGGTTTCATTGGAAAGCCCAAGGTCACACCAAACAGATAGCCCTGGACAGGACACTGTTCTGTTTCCTGTTTCTGTTATTGGTAGAAGTGCTAGCTACCCCTTTGGAAAATATGAAACAATTATCATTATTCAGCACTCTCCCCCAGCTGCCTTATGGCTTAAACAGCATATATTTGAGACTGTTGTTTAGACAGCATAACCCCTCCAGCACAACTCTTCTTTTCAGAGGCAGAAGTTTATCCTGGATGTCTCTTCCAAACTCCCGCAGATATAATCTTACTAAAATGTATACTGGTAACAATATATAACCAAATACTTTGAGGACATGGTGACATTTAAAACTAATATATGCAAGAGATAACTGACAAAAAAGATCCCGTAGAGTAAGCAATATTTTCCTCAATCAATAATAGGAAAAAAAAGAACTTGATGTAACCCCAACAAAATGTATTTGGTGTTTGACTTACATAAACATTTGTGCTGCCAGAATTGCATTTGGCAGCAGAAAGAAAAGGCATGAACAATCTCTGACTAATACAATTATTTTTGATTGTGCTGAGTGTTCAAGCCTGGGCCTATATTAGTTAAATTTCAGTTCAAAGTCCAACACTGTATGGATTGGCTGTGGATCATTTATGTGATTCAGCATGCCTTCTGGAAAGAGTTAGGCTAACCTTTCATTTGCTTAAAACAAAAAATCAACTATAAAAATGTCCTCTCTCTGCATATATTATGAAACATGATTCTGAAAACCATGTGCTCTCTATACTGGATGTTTCTGTAAGAAACTAGTAGTATCTCAAGAAAAAGGTTTTTGAACTAATGTTCTGTAACTACAGAAGTAACATATTCATTTATCACGGTCATTGAAGAAAGACTGATGTTACATATGTTTATGCCAATATTTAATTTTTAAAGTTAATGTGGAGTTGTGTGGGCCTCAAGGAACTCTTTGTAGGATCAGAAACAGGGAAAGGCACCCAGAGTAAAAATTTCAAGTGTGCCAGTGATTTAGGAAACTAGGTAGCAAATTAAAGTCAGTGGGACTTGCATGCTTTCCTGAACTTTACTGCCCATATCTATTTTCTCAGTAAGCCATCTTTATGTTTCTGGTGTTCAAGGAAAGGTTTAAAAGCAGCCAAGTCGGACTCTTTCCAATTTGTTCACATCCTTCTTGAAGTGTGGGGCCCAAAACTGGATTTTATTGAATTTCATCTGTTTGATGCAGACTATTTTTGCAATCTATCCAGGTCATTCTGGAACCTAGCTCTATCCACCAAAGCATCTGCAACTCCACCCAACTTGGTGTCATCTACAAATTTGCTACGTGTACACTCAGTCTCATTGCCCAAATGATTACAAGAAGATATTAAACAGTACCAGAACCAAAACCCCTAGGGAACCCTACTTGTACTTGCTCCCAACTAGACATTGAGCCATTGATGCCTACTCATTGTGTGCATCTACATCTTTATTAATGCACCCTAGTTACTACTAACTAAATGCACAGTAACTTGCGCTACCACGCAGTAGCTCCAACGCACATTTTTTTGGTGATGTTTAATGCATAGTAGTCTAATAACACTGTGCTGTGTTATTAGGCTACCACACAGTGTTATTAGGCTACTGAGCAGCAAGTATCTCATGTAGATGCACCCACTGAGTGTGATGATCCAACCTGTTTTGTATCCGCCTTACAGTAATTTAATCTAGTCTTTATTTCCTTAGGCTGTTAATGAGATGTCATCAGAGCCAGTGTCAAAAGATCTTAATCAAAGTATATCACATTCACTGTTTTCTCCCATCCAGAGACAATATCACTTTATCAGAGAGCAAAATCAGGTTGGTCAGACATGACTTGCTCTTGGTGAATCCTTGCTGGCTGTCCCTGATCACCTTGTTCTCCTCTACATGCTTCACAATAGATTCCTAAAGGACTTGCTCCATGATCTTACCAGGTATCAAGGTGAGGCTGATTAGTTTGTAAATCCCAGGATTCCCTTTTTCCCTTCTTAAAAATGGGCCTTTTTTTACAATCATCTGGGACCTTTTAATAAATGGAGATTTTCCCTGAATTTTCCAATCATCCAGGGCCGCTTAACTAATACAGAGATTTTTTCTTAATTTTTACGTAAGACCTATCATAGCACCAGGATGCTATAACAACAAACAGAACATCAAGCTAGCCTATCAGAGACTATAGATCTGCCATGATGATTAATTAAAAGCCTAAATGAACTAATATGCCTTGCAGCATAATGCAGTGCATAAAGCACAGGGCTAGAAGCCAGAAACATCTAACCTCAGCTCTGCCAGTGACTCACTGTGTGGCCTTCAGCAATTCATAAACCGTTCCTTCCATTTTTCCTCCTATTATCTCTCAGGGGTGTTATATATAAGGATCACAACATAAAATAAATCTGAAAGCAGGCAGGGCACAAACAAGGGAAATACGCCTAAACATGTAAAACCATAACCAGAGCCTGATTCGCTGTTTACTCTTTGTCATGCAATGAGCCAACAGTTAGCAATAGCACCATAGCCATTTTTCACTCCAAAGTCTTTACATTTTAAATATGGATTTGCCCTATAAACCCTTAAGCTAGGGACAGACATTCATAAAGCCTGAATTGATTCAATCTTGCAGGTTAGTCTAACCTGACTAGGTTAAATAAGTTTGTAACAGCACAGAGATCCCAGAAATGCAGGCACATGCCTGCAGTGGCTTAGGCTAGAAGTCGGGGGGATGCTAGAGCAACCCTCCCTTCCCTTCTACAGTGTTGAGATGAGGGGAGCATGGCTGGGCCCCAGCAGGGAATTGATAACTCAGTGTTTATCAGCCCATTAAGAAAACAACAGAGGGACATTACCACCTATCTGCTGATTTTGTCTTTGTCCATCTGCCACGTCACAGACCATAGCCAGCACGTGGTCTGCTAGCTAATGCTGAGAGGTGTCTGCGTAAGGCAGAGGGAACAGGGAATCCTTGCTTAGCAAGGAGTGGGGAGAGGAGGGAGGGAGCAGGGGAAAGCCAGGCAGATGCCTGCAGTCTCTGCCGAGCTCCAGCCAGGGAGCAGAGGGGCCAGTTCTGCTGTGCAGCAGAGAGCCCTACCCAGCCCAGACAGCATTCCAGGATGCTGGGGGAGTCTGGATTATCTTAAACCAGCAAGGGGTCTGGGACAGAAACTGTATATACCAGTTGGACTCAAATGAGTTAAGTCTGATATTACATTCAACCAGGTTTATCTCAAACCAGTTTCAGCCATTTTCAAACTGGCTTATGTACACTGAACACGTGTTCTGTTACAGGTTTAAACCAGTTTCTAATCACTTAAACCAGTTTGTGTGTAATGTCTGTCTAGCCTTAATGCACACAATTCCAAGCACTACCAACACAAGTTTAGGTGGAATTCATAAGCTATTCAGCTGCAGCAACACTACAAAAGTCTAGACCAAGTATTAAAGAACTATGTACCAAACAGAGCCAGATACTCAGCTGGTGCGAGTTAGTAAATGCATATATGGCAGCTGAGTCAACGGAGACTTGCCTATTTGCATCTGCTAAGGATTCTGGCCTGAAACTACAGAAACTATGTTCCTTTTCTGAAACTACAGAAAAGGGACTTAGCTAGACTAACTGCAACAACCACAATCAAAATCTGGCTTTGGCACTGAGATGACAGTATATTTCAGAACAAATTTACACTGAATTGCAAATCTCTGCAAACATTTCACATATTCTTAAAAAGAAATCCTCTATCAGACCAAGTCTGTGAAAAATTTGTAAAAAGGACAAATATTATAAAATATGCCACTGTGACCTATTAAAATATTGATATTTTCTTCAAACATTAGAGAATCAATACTGTAACAGGAGCACAACTACAGCCAGCATGCTACAAGAAAACTGACTGAACAGAAATGCAGGCTCAGTATCCAAGCCAGTGATATCAACAGCAAAATAAGAAAGATGAAAAAGGAAAGGTTGAGACCAGAGACCTGAAGGAGAAAGGGGCATGAAATGGGTGAAGCTAAAAGGAAGATAGAAAAAAATTGGGAAGAAAAGATAAATACCCAGATCTGCAGATTTTCCCCCCTGTAACTGTATTAAAAAAAGCTATCAGGAAAATTATAAAACATAAAAATGATTTCATTTGGATTTAAATGTAGCTTCTCATAAAAGGCTATTTTGCTTAATATTCTAATTATTTCCAAGTACAGGCTCAAATATAACATCTTGTTTGTTCAGTACTTTCCCAAAGTAAGGCTTCAGCAAAGAAAGTACTTTAATGATATTTTCATACAAAATCTTTCATTCCTGCTTTCAACGTATAGGAAAACCTCATTTCGGCTGAAACACTGAAGAAGCCACACTATCCCTTCTTAAATGTATAGTCTAAGACGGGGGTTTTCAACCAGGTGTACGTGTACCCCTGGGAGTACTTGGGATGACCTAAGGGGTACTCGGCAGCAGGCACCGCCACTTCCGCTGCCATACCACCGATTGGCTGCAGGGAGGACCCCACCCTGGTCAGCTGCTGGGGGACACCCCTCTCTCATTGACTGGCTGCTGGGAGACTCCTGCCTTCTCAACCAGCCACTGGGTGTACACTCGCTCAAAAAGGTTGAAAACCCCTGGTCTAAGAATTCAACCAGAAAAGGAGTTAAATATTCTAAGTGCAGCTCAGGCTCTGGGTCTTAATAACAACAATACTAACAAAAGGTGGATCCCTCCAGTGGCAGTAAGCATACACTGTGCCAACCTACAAGGGGAATCCCACTGTTTCCCACATTTTTGTCCTTTAAAGGAGACAGCCTAGGTCCTTCTCCTTAAAATGAGACAGCCCAGGCTTTACTGCATTTTTATGTGGCAAATGGAAAACCCAGATCCCTGATTAGGAGTCAAATCCTGCCAGTGAAACAATAGGTGGCAAGGAGGAATGAGAATCTTTAGCCCAGCCTGGGCATGTTTTCCTATGTTGCCATGTCATAGCTGCTAACATAGGATGGGGGTCAGCAGCCCATGTTAAGCTTCCATGCAGGAGTTCAGATTTTCTGGAAAGATAATCTAATGATCATCATTAGAACACACTTCTTGTTGCTCAGCTTTACTTTCCCTCTCATGCTAACCCTGCTTCTCCTTATTACACCACCATAAAAGCTTCTTTCCTTCTTTGGTGTTTGTAGCTTCCAAATACCAGGAGGCGGCTGGAATCAACCTGGTTTTTATTTAAGCAAGGTGTAAATATCTGACTTGCAACGCATTTCCAAATATGATTCTTCTAACGCTTCAATCATTTTAGTCTTCGGAGTACCCTCCAATTCGATAACTTTCTCTTTGAGAGAGTTTTATTGTGGCTTTACTATCATCAGTGCACATGGGATGAACTATCAATTCACTGGTCTTTGAATTGATGTCTGACTTTGCAGCCCAGAGGATAATCATACTGTATCATTGGATCAAGACTGCCTCTTATAACCCTTACATCTTTTCCAGCATTACTATTTTCCAGGACTCCTTCCCAGAATAACCATTATCTGTGTTCAGAAGTATCTTCTTAAATATTATATAATTATATTGTCACGGGGTTTTCTGGGATTGCCTCTAACACTATTGCCTGCTTTCATACTTTCGCAATGTACTACATTTAATCACAGAAATTCTTATTAAATGCAAGGTTTCTCTTTAAACCATAACAAAATAAATTATTATGCTCCCCCCCCCCACCTGCTGCTTTTCATGGACTTCAAAGTTCTTTTCAGTGGAACAGGAGGGTGGGGCAGTGGAAACCCGTTCATTCTACTGGTGCCTGCAATTTAATCTCTTATTTAATTTCCTATTCCATTCAGAAAAGCCAAATTACTTCAAGCAGCCTGTCCTCAGCCAGTAGACCATAGCTGAAAGGAAAATAGTATGCATGTCCCTGCAAGAACTGCTTTAGGCACACTGAGGGGAGTCTAGACTCATATGTTATAACTTCATGTCTTCGAGCGCACAGACATATTTGGGTCTTTTCAGATCTTGCCTTAAAATGGTTGCACCAAACATGAGAATTTGTTCTTTGTCTTTAATGACATCTTCAAATAATTTCTCTAAAGGAAGTGAATATGCTTCCCGCTTCAGAAATAAAAGCCTATGTGGTATTTAAATATAAAAAAGACGTCTAAACAATCAAGCTGAAGGCATGTACAGTAAAATCAGCAGTGACTGTCCAAACAATAAACTGAATTTTCAGGAGACTGTATCCATTCTCTTTTTATTTCCACATGAATCCACAGTGAAGCATTTTCACATGAAGAATGATTTTTTTTAGCTGCAGTATTCACCAAATGCAAGTTTATTACTACTTCTGGTACGAATACTAGTGACTTAAGCCCCAACACAATTAAGATACGATAGAGGTACAAGTTATACAAAGCAAAATAGTACGGTAATTAAATCTAAGAGGGAAAGGGTTTCTGCAAAAATGTCAAAGTTTCAAATTTTCAAAGTTTTTCATGGAAAAATACAATCTCTCTCACTCACACACAGAATAGGAAATCTCTGAGAACAGTAAATTGTCCTTTTTCAGACATTCAGCTGTAACATGACAAACAGATTCAAATCCCCGTTCTCTCCAATTCAAAACCAGGAATTGATCCTGAGTCTCCCACATGAGATTAGAGCCCTTACCATGGGGCAACTGCATAATCTGAGAGTTGGGGGGTGAATCTCACTGCTTTCCAGGGAAAAATTAACATCTATCCTGGACTTCAGCAACCTCACCAATTAAACTGACCCCTTCCCAGAGGAAGTCTGAATTCAAAAGACGAAGTGTTTTCCAAAGAAAGTCCGCTTTGTCAAAAATTCCCCTACCAGCTTTAAGCACAATAAGGCAAGGACAGTCTAAAGAGCTTGCAGTTGAATATATGAATTTTAATCAGATTGTAAATCGTGAAAGTTACTGCCTGCCTGGTACTGGTTAGCTACATAAATCATCAAATCAATGCAGAACTCATACCATGCGAATGATGCAACTAAGCAGCATACGGTGAATGTTGAATGTTATATTGATTCACTAGGTAACAAGTTGCTACGTATTAGTAGCATAGCCATATAACATTGTGCCTGATCTACAACAAATTTGGAATGGAAAAATGCAAACATTTGCAAAATGGCCAGCTAACTGACAACTGCTTGCTGAAGAAAACTGTAAATAATTTCAAAGCAATGAATGTGTTCAAACATTAAAGAAATGAAATTGGTGGAATAAATTGCTGACTAACAATTCAAATCTAGCCTATCTATAATAACCACAGCATGTAACCAGAATGATTATGCTCCCCATTGTATAGGAACATTTTACACATTCCATTTTCTTTTTCCCTTTTCAAAAAATCAATGTATAAAACGTCCCAAAGAATGCAGGAACTTAGCTGGCACTTATGCTTATCTGTCTGAATTTGCTGACACCAAGAAACAAAAACTCAAGAAACTTGTGCCAGAGGCTGCTTTTGCACAGTCAGTTAGATTGGCTCCCTCCTCCTCAATTCCAGCTGCTGCTACAGACCTCCAGGCACTTCTCACTCACGAGGAGCCTAGAGAAATGTGGGGGCAGCTGGAGATGAGAGCCAGCCAGCTAGTTCTCTGCGGGCCACCAACAAATGCTCTGCAGAAACAACACTCTCTAAACTCCATGGTGCTCACAGTTTTTCTTTTCTAGGTTTAATCAAGCCAACCTGAAAAAAAACCTAGCAAAATTCAGGTGTTAGATGTAGCACATGATGCAGAATGCCAATTCTTGCCATCTCTCTTACCCAATCTCTTAACCTTCCCCCCTACATTAACTGGTCTGTTCTGACCCAACCCTTTCAGCTACCGCTACACTACCTTCTTTGCATATTTTATCCCTCCCATACTCTTGGGCTTTTTTCTGCCTTCTGTATCATTGTCCTGCCACGTTTCCTAACATTTGCTCACCTGCTTTCCAGCTCACCAACACTGTCATTCCATCCCCTCATACTTCCTTTATTTAGGATCCCTGTTTTCCTCCCATACCTCTCATTCTTATTCTGTTTGTTTTCAACCTCAGCATCTCAGGTCCTCTCCACTGCCTTGTCATAATTTTCAATTAATCTAATTCACTTGACTCATGAATGACCAAACACTTTGTAGATGTATTGCTGCTAAATATATAAATTTTACTCAGATTGCAAATTGTGAAAGATATTGCCTGACTGGTACTGGTTAGCTACATAAATTATCAAATCAATGCAGAATTCATACCATGCATATGACGTAACAAGCAGTATCTGCAAGAATAAAGTGAAACCATCTCAACATTTTATATTACACAGTGAGATTACAGAATATTATACCGTTTCAGTAAAAGTCAGGGAAGACCTAGGGAAGAAAGTTTGGGATGAAATGAGGAATTTGCAGTCCTGTTGCTGGTAAGAAAAAAGAAAAAGAGGCTTTTAAATGATACGGATAGCAAAGACTGGTAGTAACATTACAGTGCGCTACATGAGTAATACACGAGTTGAGATTTAACTGGTATCTTATTTATAAATTAAATCCTTTGACTCCAACAGAAAATAGATTTGAACTAAAGTCCACAGGAAGATGTATACATTTTTATCCATGTTGTTTCAGATAATGCCTGCTTACCTGTCTACCTGAATGTTTAAATTTCCTCCCCCCACCCACAACCCTGAATAGAGGTAAATGTTCCTACACTGACTCCATGGTGGTCACTTAGAAAGACCAAGCAAGTAAAGCTAGTCTAAGAAGGATTGCAGGTAATTGCTTGCATCCAATAACACTTACATAACATAATGAAGTTCAATACAGGATAGGAAAGGGCCTCCCAAGACACAGTCTACCCCGTTATATTTACAGGCCACCATTCATCAAAAAGGGGCCACAAGAATTAAAAAAAAGAGAGTAAACACAATGTAAAGGTTCCCAAGATCTAATGGAGGAGAAACAGGAGATGACCCATTTTTGCAAAGACATTTTTGCAGTAACCACAAGACAAAACTTCATCTTACAGCTAGAGGGTTAAATTAGCCTGGACATTTTATACCCAGGATATACTTTTCCTTTGGGAAGTCTATACAAACCTCAAAGGTACTTATTTTTATTAGTTGCAGAAAAAAAACAATGTATGCAAATAATAACTTCCAATATTTATTGCAACTTAGCTTTTAAAAATGTACACAAATTTATCAGATTACATACATACCTTATGATCTATGCCAGCGGTGCTCAACCTTTTTGTCCAGCGAGTCGGATGGGCAGGGCTGGATCCCTCTATGGGCCAGATCTGGCTAGTGGTCCCAATCCAGTGCCCAGAGGAGGCACTGCAGGGTCCCTTTGGCTGTGGGGGGGCGGGGGCTGGGGGGGATACAGCCAAGCCCCAATCCAGCTGCATGGGAGAAGGGGGCTTGCAGAGAAGGGCAAAGCATGGCCCAGCCCCAGTCCAACCTGGTGGGGGGAGGAGGTGTGACCAGCCCATAACTGGGCAGAGTAAAAGGGGACATGGCCCAGCCCCATGGGGGGAGGAGGCGTGGCCTAGCCATGAACCAGATGCACAGGGGAAGGGGGCATGGCCTGGCCCTGCAGGAGGAAGGGCCGTGGTCCATCCCCGCAGGAAGAAGGGGGCCCGGCCCAGCCCTGTGGAGAGAAGAGGGCATGGCCCAGAGCCCATCAGGCCCTGCCAAGGGTGGTGTGGCTCTAATTGGCCATGAGGGGTTGAGGATTTTGGTAGCAGGGAGCGGTGACAGTATTAACTGCCTCTGCTCCCCACTGCCAAATTTCCCAATCCATGAGGAGCCCAGTGGGCTAGATTCCAAGGCTCCACAGGCTGCACTGGGCCCAAGGGCTGGGGGCTGAGCATCTCTGACCTATGCAATTAAGTGTCCTTTAAATATTACAATTGACCAGAACTTTAGAAAGAACAGTTTAGCACGAGGAAAAAAAAATGCTTTGGTTCCCCAACTCACCTGAGCATCTATTTTAATGAGTGCAATATCTGCTTTTTCATCAACATCTTTAATTTTAGCTTCATATGTCGCACCATTCTTCAGCTCTACTTTTACTCTATGTTTATTGGTAACTACATGGGCATTTGTCACTATTAGTCCATCCTCTGAGACAACGAACCCTGAACCACTGGCAACAGGAACTTCCCTCTTTGTAAAAGGAAGTCTAGAAGACATGGGAAAGAAACATTTACATTTGCAGAATAGGTAGACTGTTCAGAGATAACAAATTATGCATTTCTTGTCCCCATTACCACAAAGCCAACAAGCATGTAACATATTTAAATATTTTAGAACATTTAGTATAATTTTTAAATAGCATCAATTTACATTTTATGGCATAAGATTAAGTACAAAAATTGTGCCAGACCTAGACAAATCAATACATACTCATTTACTTAAGAGTGTCAGGGTGATAAATATTTACCAGTAGCTTTCTTATAACCTATACCAGTATATCTCATAACATATTCTGGCAGACTTAAGCCATGTGATCTACAGGAATAGAAAGTTGAATCTGGACATCTTTACTTGCGAAACAATTCGATGTGTACCACAGCAGGGGCTATCTTCTCTACCACATCTGCAATGAAGTTGTATTTGTGCCTCAAACTGTTGGGGTCTTCCTGGCCTGAAAAGGAAAACAGAAAACTTTTCAGATCTTCAAACGACAGGACAAGGATCACTGTAAAACACTTGCATTAATAAAACAAAACAACATTTTGAAGTAGATCCCCTTTTCCAGCAAGTACCACTCTCTGGGTGCGGCCCTCCAGCCAGTTGGCAACCCAACTGACTACGTGGGTGTCGACACCACAGTCCCCCAGTTTCTTAATGAGAACGTGGTGAGAGACAGTGTCGAAGGCCTTCCGAAAGTCCAGGAAGACTATGTCCACTGCTACCCCTGCGTCTAATGATTTGGTGATCTGATCATAGAAGGCCACCAGGTTGGTCTGACAGGACCTGCCACTAATGAACCCGTGTTGGTTGCCCCTAAGCATGACCTCCCCTGCTGGCCCCTTGTGGATATGTGCCAGAATAATTTTCTCAAAAAGCTTGCCCAGGATCGAGGTAAGACTAACTGGCCTATAGTTTCCCGGGTCCTCCTTCTTCCCCTTTTTGAAGATGGGAACCACATTGGCTCTCTTCCAGTCCTCTGGTTTCTTTAGGCAATGTATTTTATATTTATGAGTTGTTTATCCTCACTTACATTTATGCCGTGTACACTTTGTGTAAAAACAAACCAATCACATATACATGCAATATTTATCCACTGGAATAAAAGGCAGACCCATGTAAGAGAGTTATTCCAGTTTTTAAAGGTCAGGCATATGTGACCTTCCATGAGCTGGGAGCATGGTTTATAGATTCATAGATGTTAGGGGTGGAAGAGACCTCAATAGATCATTGAGTCTGACCCCCTGCATAGGCAGGAAAGAGTGCTGGGTTCAGATGACCCCAGCAAGGTACCTATCTAACCTCCTCTTGAAGACCCCCAGGGTAGAGGAGAGCACCACCTCCCTTGGGGGCCCATTCCAGATTTTGGCCACTCTAACTGAAGAAGTTCTTCCTAATGTCCAGTCTAAATCTGCTCTCTGCTAGCTTATGGCCATTACTTCTTGTGACCCCCAGGGGCGCCTTGGTGAGTAGAGCCTCACCAATTCCCTTCTGCACCCCCATGATGAATTTATAGACAGCCACAAGGTCACCTCTCAACCTTCTCTTGCGGAGGCTGAAGAGGTCCAGGTGCCATAGTCTCTCTTCGTAGGGCTTGGCCTGCAAGCCATTAACCATATGAGTGGCCCTTCTCTGGACCCTCTCCAGGTTATTCATATCCCTCTTAAAGTGTGGCGCCCAAAACTGGACGCAGTACTCCAACTGGGGTCTTACCAGTGCTCGATAGAGGGGAAGTATCACCTCCTTGGTTCTGTTTGTCATGCATCTACTGATGCACAATAAAGTGCCGTTAGCTTTGCTGATGACTTCGTCACACTGACGACTCATGTTCATCTTGGAGTCCACTAGGACTCCGAGTTCCCTTTCCGCTTCCGTGCTACCAAGCAGGTCATTTCCTAGGCAGTAGGTGTGCTGGACATGTTTCTTCCCTAGGTGCAGCACTTTGCATTTCTCCTTGTTAAATCACATCCTATTGTTTTCTGCCCATTTGTCCAACCTGTCCAGGTCTGCCTGTAGTTGTTCCCTGCCCTCCGGTGTGTCCACTTCTCCCCACAGTTTTATATCATCCGCAAACTTGGACAGAGTACACTTCGCTCCCTTGTCCAAGTCACTGATGAAGACATTGAAGAGTATCAGTTGTTGGGAGGACTAATGTAATGCCTCATGTTTAATACCTGTACCAACCACACAGAGCCACAATGATTTCGGGCATGCTAGTTTGAAAAGTTTTCTACTTTTTGCATAAACAAATTAACTTTCCAGTACTTTTGTTTCTTCACGCTGTTATCATTTGTCTCATCACACAAATTAAAATAAAAGTGTGGTTTTACGGTACTTAAGTATCTGTGATAGTATGTGTCCTATGTGCTGTAGGATCATATAGATAGATACAGAGGTAGTGTTCTGACTCATTTCAGGAATTTTATCACATCCTGCTACTTAAACTTCAGGACTAAAAACAGAGAATCTCTGAGAAACATAATGCAAAAATATTGCCAGTCTGGGAATATCACAGTGTGATCCCAAAAATCAGGCTGAATTTTTATCATCCACAATTTAATCTGCAGTGCATTGCAAGGGTTTTAGTCCTTTGACACCATCGTGGCCAATTATTCATATAACTCTAATT
This sequence comes from Gavialis gangeticus, assembly GCF_001723915.1. Taxonomy (NCBI): domain Eukaryota; kingdom Metazoa; phylum Chordata; order Crocodylia; family Gavialidae; genus Gavialis; species Gavialis gangeticus. Next base: position 65,383,219 of record NW_017728994.1, on the reverse strand, counting down.
ACCCCTCTTTTTCACCTCCGTAATATTTGAAGCCTCCCAAGTGCTTTTAAAAAGCAAATTATTCACTGAACAACACCAATAGATGCAGTAACTAGATACTCAACTACAGTTACAATACGCAACAAGTTTGACAATCTGAGTCTTTTTTACTGAATGAGTATATTGGCATGGAAACTAGTTAACACCTTCTTTGCTATTCAAGTGGACCAGGTTCTTTAACTTTATTTTGGATTATCATTAGAGTTGCGCAAAAAGACGCGTCACTAATGTATCATAGGAGGATTTATGTCTTGCTTATTCGATATATTGTGCTCACAGAACCACAAAACTATTATACATAAAGCTCTTCTAATTGCCATATTAAAGCTGTTTTGGAGACTCAGTATGAGAACTGAGATATTATGTGCCCAATAAATGTCACACGCTGAATGTGCAGTCTGGCTGGCATAATCACATGGCCAAAACTAAGTTCATATTGTGCCTTAAAAAATGTTAGGTAATAAAAGTGATTCATGGCATACTGACCTAAATAACATGCTGCTACACAACCCTGCCTTTCCTCTTATGTATTAGAAATTCTTGTGTTTTATAACGTGGTTTTGCAATAGCAATTGAACTACTGCATGTTTAATGGAAAACATACCTGTGTTTTCTTTCATTTTTTTTTCTTTTTTTTAAACAACCAGAGTATTGCCTATAGAAAGATTTCACTGACAACTGTTTACAGTAAATCCGCAAACAACAAGGCACCCCATTGAAAAGATTTTAAACCAGTAAAAGATTAGGAGAAACAAAAATTTGGTTGTACTGAAAGAAAAACTATTAAGAAACAGAGACCAGTAAGTGGTAAATAGGGTCCCTCTTGCATATACATTTAGTGCTTCTCAGTGCCAGTGGTCTTTTTGAAGACTGTTATACAACTACAGAAGCATTACATAGCAACAATCAACATTTTCAGTGTATATTACTTCTGTGATCCTACTCCAAAAATAGCTGTACTAGCAACATTTTAGGGGAAAACCCATACATTTGAGATTGCTTCTCATGTGAATGCATATATCATTTCCTATAACAGTAGCATTGACCCCAAATACAACTTCTGTATGAACAGTAAATACAGGCTAAACCTAGTGTGGTGTCTCAAAGACCTATATGTAAAATTCAGATTGCCTCATCTTTTATAATACAAATCCTACATAAATGGTTGTTCATGACCAGTGATCCCAGTCATATTTTCTCTGTTTAAAAATGGCAAATTCTCTGATTAAAACAAACTCTCAGATTACAAAACCCAAAATCTGTGATTAAAATGAAATGCCACAATTGAACACAATGTTTTATTGATATATTTACTATTTTAAAGCAATTTGGAAACCTACCAGTGCTCCAAGTATTAAAATAAAATAAATGGTAAATACTTACACATTTTGGTATTTGATTTTGGGTTTATCACAAAAAATCAGAGATCCCCTTGCCCCCTTCACTCACCAGGACACAGGTTCAGGCCCCTCACTCCCAAGCCACAGCCCCCCAGTCCTGAAGGTGCCCCTCACTTCCCAACCACAGCTCCCCCACCCCTACTGGTGTCCTTCACTCCCTACCCACACCCCACGCGCCCTGCTGGTGCCCCTCACTCCCCATCCACAGTCCTGCCAGAGGGGGCCCCCAGCTGCCAGGGCTATGGGGCCAGAAACCCAGATCTACAGGCCCCTGTCCCCCCACGGCAGCACCCGTGCCCCCCTGCCAGGAGTGCATGTAGCGGCAGGGAGCCAGCCCCAACCCCTGACGAGCCACCCACGGCTCCATCCCTCTCCCCACTGAGGCCCTGCTGTTAAGCATTCCACCCCCGGGCCCCAAGCTGTACACACCTCCTGGCTGAGCAGCAGCCCCAGTTCTGCTCAACTCACTCCCTAACTATGGGGACCTCAATACCCTCCCCACACAAGACTTACCTACAGGAGCTGCTCTCCAGGCTGCCTGGTGGCCATGTGCACATGTGAGCGCGCACATGCACATGGCACCCCCTGCCTGACCATCCTCCTCCCGCTCCCCCTGGCCCCTTGCAGCCTGGAACTCTTCCAGGCTGCAGAGAACTCTTTGCAAAAGTGGAAAATCTACACGTTTCTCCATTATGATGAGAAATCTGCATTTTTCCCAATTAGAAGGCGAAATCCATGTTTTTTTCTCTTTTTCCATGGGAAATGGAAAACCTGGATTCCTGTTCACAACCAAGTGTTTAAAAGGTAATTTCCAGTCAGTTCCAACTATTGCAGAAAATGGGGGTGTGTATGTAAATAATAACCAGGGCAAAATTTCATGTTTCGTTTTTCTCCAAGTTTCAAATACTAGTTCTAGTGCCCACTGCAAATTCTTAGGGTAGGAGTTAATTGCAAGTACAATGTGCTTTGTGTAAGATCTCTTTTTTGGAAGCATGACGATTATCCATATTCAAATAAAAGGTGCTGCTGTAAGCATCGCAATTTTAGAACATTTTGTCAGTTCACTGGACTATCCTAAGACTATTAAAACAAATCTGAAGTTTTGACTAAGGATAACATCTCCAAATGTGGAGGAAGGCACACAATACTTGTACCTTATCTATTTTTTCTCACTACTTCCATCTACCAAAGCAGAAGGCAACACAGAAAGGCCTTAAATGGTAGTTTTCACTATACTTACGTCCTTCTCCTGAAATGTCTCCATCTTTAAGCTCAAACCTCTTCCTGCCTTTTAAGGAACCCAACATGAAATTGAGGTGTAAGTAAAATCATATAAATAGCTATTCAATTTCCACCTCTGTCCATCTCTCTTCATTGTTAAAATTAAAATGTATTGGTTCCATGTTGGTATACTTTCTCTTCATCTATATTTCTTCACTGTTGTACCTCAATTGTTTTTTTCATCCTTGTCAATGTTTTTATGAGAATATCCTAAATTGAGACCTGGGCCTAAACAAGACCACTGTCCCAGAGTAGGTTTCAGGTCAAAGCAGATCATGCTTTTCACTGAATATAACAAGAACTGATTATTTGCGTTTCACCGTACTGCTACTGAAAAGTGCTCCACGCTGCCCAGTGTTCCCGTGGGAGTGTTTTGTGAGACTTTATTAACAATGAAGTTCCTGATGATTATCCTTGTAAGTTAATTATGATGATTAATGACCAACTAATAAAACCACTAATGAGTCACAACATAAGTTTCCTGAGGCAATCAAAGAATTTCAAAGATGTGCATCAAACTTCATCACATGAGTTAAAAGAAAGTCTCTAACAGCTGTCAGTAGCATGCTTATGTTCTGTCATTAGAGGACAAAGTATTCACATCCAGTACTTCACTGAAAGTATAGGAAGACATGGGAAAATCTAGATCTAGATGAGTTACAGTGGACAAGGATGTCAATGGCAGGCTGCCGTAAAAGAAACAAGTAAAAAAAAACAACCCTAAAACAAATACAGATCTAGATCTGACTTAAGTTTAGTCATAAATTAGAGCAATATCAGGATTTTAAAGGCTTTACTGTTTTTGTAAGATTTTAGCCCAAATAGAAGAGAAACTTTGGAAATTATTCACTCCAATTGTACTGAGTGATGAAAATCTTTTTTTGGCTGCTTTTGTGGGCTCTCAGCCTGGACCAAAATCTCATGGGAAAAGTTGCGCTCATATATTTTCAGGCACATTTTAACTGGAAAATAAACTCCATTCCCACACTGCAGGAGAGGTTTAAATGTAGGAATTCTAATTCCATCTGGTGTTAGCTAGGCAGCTGGCAAACTCATACCCACAATCACTACTACTGATCTTCTTCCTACACTTTCAAATGTATGTCAGACTTCATGTTACGCTAAAACAACCCTGCTAGACACACATCTATACATCTGTCTGATATCGGATTGGCACTGATATAAAGAAAATTGACCGTATTGGAAATCAACCCAATGCGGCTGATAATTTGGTTGATAGCAACCACAGCGCAGCACTTAGGCAGTGAGAAGCACAGCCTGGCAGCTTGGAGAGCTGCGTGCAGCTCGTAAGTCTGCTAT
>NW_017728994.1:65367953-65378909 GCF_001723915.1 Gavialis gangeticus | reverse complement strand
TGTGGGGGGGGGGGGCAAATCAAGGCCCTTGCGGTGAGGGAGGAGCGGCGCTGGGCCTTGGGCAGGCATTGCCCAGCTGGGACAAAGCAGGGCATGGGACAGAGCTGCAGCTCGTCTGGGGGGCACAGCTCCTGCCACTGTGTACACCCCAAGGGAGCACAAGGGGCGGTGTGTGCCCCTGGATCTGCACCAGGGCAGGGTGGCTGCTGCTGCAGGTTGGGGCTGGGGCTGCACCGGGCTTTTCCCAGTGGGGGCTGGGCAAGGCTGCACTCAAAGAGGGCAGCAGCAGCACTGGGAAGCGGTTCTGGCCACCCCAAAATTCACCATAGCCCTGTACCAGCACCGCCACCCCAAGCACAACCTAGTGCAGCCCCTGCTAGGAAGAGCCCAGGCCCCAGCCCCAAGTTCACATTAGTGCAGTCCCTGTTAGTGCAGTTCTCGGCGACTAAGGAGCTGGAAAGTTCTGAATTAGATTCAAGGTTCGACTCATCTTCAAGTTTTGCATTTTGCAGCACAGAGTAACAACAGTGTGCTCATATTAAGTGTGGAAAGTATTCTAATCCAGGAAACAAAAAGAAGAGTCTAGCCATTACTGGTAGACAAGGTTCCCTCTAAGCTGCGTGTGTGCGCAGACGCGCACACTAAAAAATCTTTCCACGCGCTAACTTTTTAATGCCATGCACCTGCCTGGAGAGGAGCAGGGCTGCGGCTTCCTGGAAGCTTTAGGCGTTGTCCCCAGAGCGCGGCTCAGGGCGGAGGCACTGGGGCCAGCACAGGACACTTCCCGGTAGTAAGCTACCTCGGCTGTGTGGGGGCCACTCCACTCAGCTCCAGTCCGCAACACACTGGCATCCCCACGGGGAGAGAGAGCAGCATGGGACAGGCAGCAGGTCCTCCCCAAGGTAAGGTGGGGGTGGGGACTGGGGCAGAGCCGGGCACCGCGTGGGCTCTGGGGAACTGCCCCACTCCCCAGCCCCTTCGTGTGAGCTTCGCCCCGAGGCCTGACATCATGTGCCTCTTCGCTGCCTGGTCTGCCCAGTGGCAGGACACACATGGCGCCACACCACTTGCAAAGGCTGCAGCAAGGGAATGTAGAAGTATGTGCAGAGACTGTTGGGGTGGGGCAGTTGAACATGGGAGACTGCATGGTTGCACTGTTTATATGACCCGGGAGGGGCCTGGGCTCTTCCCGGGGATGACTTCCAGTTATCGGCCTTACAGTTGAATCCAAGTGTAATAATTGTGTTTTAGTTTATTTCTTTAAGTTAAGGAAATAATCATCTTTTGATGTTATATTGTGTTACACTGTGGGGTGGACCGAAGCAGCGCATGCCAAAAGGGGGACGTGGGACCAATTCGGGAACGGACTGCAGCAGAGTACTCACAGACTGCAGCAGATCACTACACCTTAGAGGGAACATCGCTGGTAGAGTGGATTAGAACATCTGAATCTGAAGGCTTTCTGGTTACTTCTGCTGGGAGAATGGGAGAGATTCATCAGTTCTGGAAGGATGGCGGTTATGGTACTGGATGAAAAACTGAACAAAGAGAAGTTTCAAAATCTTGGAAGTTATTGTGAAAGAGAACTGGTATTCTCTGGAATGCTTTAGCTACCAGCGTCCAAAAAAAATAAAGGATAAAAGGCAGCACACAGCCACATACACATGCTATATTGTTTGAAGGGGTCTTTTTAATTATTTATTTCTTAAGTGCTGTTTTATACACACAAAGGACATCCTCTCCCACAAACACCCTTGTGCTTTCAATGAAACTGATTATTTTTTAAACTTTGCTTAGGCATCTTTGTTCACCATTAACAGTCCATGAAAGGGCTGAGTTGTAAGGTTCTGCTTTTTCATTCATCAAAACCATTGTTATCACCACAGATCTGTGCACTCAGCAGCAGATCCCGTGGTCAGCTAACACCAAGCTAGTGCCTGGTGGCATCTCAGCAAATGGGGCTGTTTCAAAGATCTAATGTTAATCTGTCTTTCCCTGTTAACTCTGCAGTTATCAGAATATCTTCCATGAGTTCTTTACAAAGAATACAAAATAAAATCATGAGCATCCTACTGCAGTGTCTGACTGCAAGCTAAAAGTCTAACCAGTTTTGCACTAGCAGCCTTAGACTTTTCATGACAACAGACTATTAATTCCTTCACGTCTGGAGTATTAAACATATAGAGATTTCAGAGGCCATATCTGGCCCGTTAAGCAACTGGAAGTTGTGGGGGGCAGGGCCTGCCACAGAATTTGGGGGCCTTTGACTCTGCTGGCCACAACTATCACCACAGCTGGACCCACTGATACTGCCAGATCACTGGCCACCAGACCCCCGGCCGGTGTCATGACAGTAGCCATGGTGGCCACCCCACAGTCTGAATCCAGCCCAGGGCCCCAGATGAGTTTGACACCCCTGCTTTACATTATATACACATCCCTAGCAGATATACGTAATATATTCTTTAGCCAATATACTGCAGTCCCAACTGAATTTAAATGCATGCTTAAGTCTCTCTGACATCAATATATTCCCCATAAAACTGAATCACTAGGACATGAGCACATACTTTAGTACTTGCTTGAATAAAAGGATGGATTGTTGATTCAGAGCCACAGAACCTTAAAAACAATATCCCCATAGTACAGGGATTTCCCAGGCTCTGGAATAAATTGCACTCAATGAGTTGGCATCTGAACAAATTTCCATTCATGCGAAACAGGTAGATTTTAAAGCCCTGACCCTACTGAGGGAAAAACAAAAAGACATAGTAAATATATGCAGCTTCCAGTGAAACGGGTGAAGGGAATGTAATGCTCTGGAAATCAGCAGGGAAAAAATGACGTTTGAAGCTCTTTTACCCTCTTCTATTTAAAATTACATTGAACAGTAAGCCTAAATATTCCACTTACTATTAATGGATACATTGTGTAATGCACAAAAAATAAATAAATAATAAAAAAGAAAGAATGAATGAAAAAGGCAATGACAGCATTAAAAAAAAAAAAGTAACAAACCAACCAAAGAGCAGCAAGAGGCAGACAACTCGCTTTCCAACAGAGCAAAACCCAGGGAGGAAATACTGAGATGGTTGTCTGCAAACGGTGCCAGCTTGACTATGCTAATAAGTTCCTTACACCAACTGCTATTTCTCTACCACCTGCACACAAACAAGGGAGATTTCACTGAGGACATATCTGTAGGAAGATATATTTCACCGTATTGCAGAATAACCGTAAAATGGGACATATTTTTGTGGCAGTAAATACTGGGGAAATTTCAAACGTCCTGTTGAAGTGAATAAGTCAAGCAAATCCAGCATTCATTTAATAAAACATTTCCTGAAGCAAGAATCTTTCCCTACAGGATTAACGGAAGATTTAAAGTCAAGCTTCTTGCTTGGCATAAACACAATCTGTAGCAGAATATACTGCCTATTCTCATCCTCATAATATTTACACAAGGATCAATTCCTTCTTGGCAAGTTCCTGGGTTCATTACTGCAAAACAGAAGTCACATGGGTGATCGTGCTTCCGCAAATATTAACAGGGGATCTACTGAACTCAAGCACGTAGCCGGTCGATTTTGCAGGCAGATCCTGGGACTGGCCACCATTTTCATGGGCTGAGCATGGCAGGGCCCCCCACACCTATGATTGGCTATGGGGCCCTGCCAGCCCCTCCCCTCCTCACAGATTATGACATTGCCCAAAACTGCTCAGTTACCCTGATTAAGTCTAATCCATGCGTTAAGTGTGGATTAATGGCTTCCCCAGCCTTAATCAGGGTAATTAGGCCACAGTTTCAGGCCATCCCCAAGCAGGCTCCACAATTTTGGTGGGTTTACTGAAAGAAAAGGGGAGCGGGGGAGACAGGGAGAAGGATGTGGGGTAGGAAGGGGCAGGAAAGAGGGCTGGGTGGAGTGGGGCTGCTTGCGGCAGGCAGCACAGGGGCTGCAGGCTGCAGCTGCCTACAGCCTCTTGCTATGAGCAGCCCCACCCCACCCTTTCCCCTCTCTCCCTTCCCCACTGTGCTCCAAGACTCTCTGCTTCCTGGTAAGGTGGAAATTGGGGGAAGGGGGGTTGCAGCTTGAGGAGGGGGGTTGCAGCAAGCCTGCAAAAATTGTGGAGCCTGCCATTTTTTTTGTACAGCCCACACAAATTCACAGTTTCTGTGAAAATCGCACTATCGCAGTAGATCCCTAAATATTACGCTCCAAACTCTTGCATCCCCAGCATACAAACACCCTGGCATCTTTAACTGTAGCCTGCTTAATAGTTTGATGGCAATAGAAAAAGGAGAATTCATATAAAAATGGATAAATAGCTCTCACATCAACTTCTGAATACTCAGGCAGAAGTCTCCAGAAGCAAGATTTAACTCAGGGGTGAGCAATTATTTTGACTGTAGAGCTGCTTTAAAAGTTTTGGTGAGCTGTCAAGTGCCAGACGGGTAGCCCCATGAGGGCTGCATGTGTAGCCCCACCCCTTGATGGCTGCCCCACCCCCTGGTCTCCATCTTGGGACTGGAAGTCCCACCCCTAACCCTTGACCTTTGCCACTCTTTTTGGGATGGGGTTGCCATTCTAGAACCAGAAAAAAAAAATCATAAAGTAAAAGTCAAACACCTACTAGGGTATATTTTAATTTTATTACAAAAAATATTTTTGTCATGATTTGTGTTTGCATTGTGTATGTAGAGGCAGCACTGGGGTTATTATTGTATAATAACTCAGAAATAGATTCTTAGACTTGTATATTTTTTGTGTGCTTATGCGTATGTGTGTGTTTGTACGGTGAGATATCGTTGTGGGGGGGGTATAGGTGTGAGGGGTGTGGGTGTGGGGGGGGGTGGGAGCAAGGCACATTAGAATAAGTTTGCGGGGGTGTACATGTGGATGCCTTGCTCTCACCCTTATGGGTGGAAGGGCTGTGAGGGGTACAATTTGTTGGTGGGTGCCATGGGCTGGACAAAAGTGCCTGACGAGCTGAATCTGGCCCACAGGCTATATTTTGCCAGGTTTAGATGTTACTGTAAAATGAGAAACCCTGAGACCAAAAATTTAAGGTAGCTTAATTATACTAACTCAGTTAATGCCTTTAAGAAGTTAAGCTGATTAGTTTCTGGGAGGCTGATGAAATAAGCAACAAGTTTGTGGTTACGAAGTTCTGTGTTCTAACCCTAGTTCTCCACAGATCTGCTGATGGGTGCTAAAGAGCTGATTTGACTACTTTGTGCTTCAAAGCTCCCTGGCCCAAGCTCTAAAATAGAAAATAACGCCCACCTACATCTCAAATGGACCTCAAAAGGATTAGAAGTATGAAGATGTAAATTCTTAAGGAGCAATCCTGGGTAATGGGTATTTACAAATAGTCAGTTAACACAGTGGTGTCAATCCCATCTGGCCCCATAGGCTGGATTAGTGACACAAGGCTGGGTCCCAGATCAGATCAGGCCAACATGCCCATGGATCTCAGACCCTGTCACCTCCCCATGCTGAATCCCTGTGCCAATGCTAGCAGTGTGCATCAGGGAATGTCCAGGATGTGCTGAGTGTGATGCAGTTCCTTTGCATGCAGCATGCGCTCGGGCCCTGCTCCTGGGGGGGAAGCCCAGATTAATTCAGACCTAGGGGTAACACTGGGGACCAGATAACAAGGCTGCATGGATCATATCCAGCCTGCAGGCCATATGCTTGACACCCCTTACCATAAAAAAAACAATGTGGGAAATGCTCTTATGTATTTATAAAACCAAAATCAAAATGTGCAAACATCCCAAGGGAATTAAATCAACCACAGAAGTCTTTGAAGAATTTATTTGGTTAGTCCCAAGACTTACTCTAGGTTCTTAGTGAGGCTAAAATAAACTTGCACATGTATGTGCCAACTTCTAATATCACGACCAGCAAATATTCAAACCTATGACATATAAAATGATGATAAGTCCAAGGATAAAATATCTTCAGCATTCATAATGAGCATTATTTAAAGAAGCAAAAACAAAGTATTTGCTTCTGACTAAAATTTTAATGTACTTTCAAACAGGAACAGTTCCCACTACTGAGCTGCAAGCTACAATCAATGGTGTATGAATCAGGCAAACATCCTCCTGACTGACTTCTGAAAATTAAGAGAAGGATTGCTAGATAAAGGTCAAATAGTTGCAACATCCTGAGATGAAGGCGGTAGGTTCTGAGTTTACAATAAGTGGCTATAAAAGTCCAGACGTCAGGCTACTATTTCCAGCTGTGCCACTGAGCAACTGTAGGAAACTCATTTAATTTCTCAACGCTTAAAGCCATGTGTGCACAACACTTTAAAGCAGGCTAAATGTTCTTGCACTGCTTTAATGGTATCGGTGTTTGCACGACTCAGCAGCATATTGCAAATTAATTCAAGCCGCTGTAGGAAATTCAGTGGTGTAACGTGCCTTAGATGACTTGGGGTGCAGCTAACTAAAACTCCTTTGCCGAGTTTTAGTTTGCTGCTCCTACAGCCATGGAGCGAAGCACTGGGCTCCGTGCAGCTCCACAGCTCTGCAGGAAGCCCTGCCAGCAGCCTGGCAGCAGCCCGGGAAAGCAGGCTCTGCCCAAAAAAAAGCGACAAGCCTGATATTTCCCACCCTCTGCCCTGCCTCCCCCCCGCCCCGAGCCTGCCTGCCTGAGCTGCACAGAGGCCTGGTGCTTCCCTCTGGGGCTGAGGTGCCTCCCAGGACCACTCGAGCCAGGTGCCTGCAGGCGGAGGCTGCAGCTGCCGTGGAGGGAAGCACTAGCCCCCATACAGCTCAGGGCTGGCAGCTCCCTCTCTCTGCCAAAGAGGCAGGTAAGTCAGCAGGGTGGGTGCAAGACACGGGGGTTTAATCAGCCCTAAAGTGAAGTGGTGTTTTTTAAAACCCACTGCTTCAGTTTAGGGCTCCCGTTTCGTCTACACATGCCCTAAGTTGATAACACTTAACCTCAGGGACAGGGGTGGATCCAGAGGAGGTGCAGTGGTGTGACCACATCCCTCCTTTTTGACCATGCCACCAGAGCAGCAGCATCCAGGGATTTAAGTCTCAAAGAGGGTAAGTATCTCTCTACTCTCTTGCCCTCCCCTCCCTTGCCTACTTCTGAAAAAGCATGGCAGGGCTGGGAAAACTCCTGCCTACTCCATTTGGGCTGCTCAGGGACACAACTCAGGCCAGGACTGCAGCAGCGGTAGCAGTGAGCAGCAGGCGCTAGCATTCCCCCTCCCTGGCTGCTCCCCTGGGGTGCTGTCTGCCAGCACAAGAGCAGGCACCAGATGGGGAACATGCCCCCTGGCTAGTACTACTGCTGCCACAGTAACTGATGAGTGCAGCCCACCTGAAGAAGTCCCTGCAACTGCAGCCCCCTTCTTAAAATCCTGCATCCATTTCTGCTCAAGAACTATTTTCAGGCTACAGTAATGTTTAGAGTACTTGATATAAAGCTACTACAAAAATACTCTTAAGATTTTCTGATTTTTTTTAATATAAAAGTGTAGTTTATTAGTGTGCCCTCAAAACCAAAGGTTATCTCAGCAGAAACACCCCTATTATACCTGTTAATTTATGAATCAATGAAAATAAAAAAAGGATGGCCTGGGAAAAGAAAAGTAACTACAGAGTAGTGACTTCAAACAGCTAAAACACAGCAGGAAAATAAAAGGTTCTTCCTATAACCATAAAGAGCAGGAAAGGGCAACTGGACTTTTGTAAAAACAAATACTAGAAATGATCTTAAATGTGCAAAGGTTCGCCCTCTTCCTTACTGAAAAAGTTAGGTTCAGAGGAAGATCTGATGTAAGACTAAGAAAAAGTCCACAGAGCTGCTATTCAGAACAAAGGCAAAGTACATGGAACAGGGAAGTGTTATACTGACAGAATCCTGTCTGTATCGGAAACCTTAAGAGGCATAATTCAGGTAGCTATGGAAAAGGGTCTGTCTTAGATCCTGTAGACAGAAGTTATGAGTACTTCAGCTAACAGGATCCAAAGCAGGCATGTTATTTTCTTCCCTGAGAAATTACAAGACTATGATGGATGAGTCAGGAATCGTGCTCTCCGGCAATTTTTCCACCCCTACTCATTTTACATCCCCTTCAAGTTTCCAGTTCAGGTCATCATCCTGTTTGGTTTCCCAATTGTGCCTGTCTCACACAGAGAATAAATAAAGTGTCCACTAAAATACCAATTTGGTAACAATGATGTGGGAATTCATATCTTCCATGTCTAACCAAGAATAGTTCTCTCATGATTGTCTCTTTTTAGTCATATACAGTTTTGAAGGTCACATTATAAAGTTTCATTTAATATCAGTCCCTGTTTTGGACAGGCTTATTTTCTTCAAATTTTAGGTAAAAAGAACCGGAAGTCAAGGAAATAACAAAAACTGGAAGGTAACAAACAACATAACCCATAACGTACATGGAGTGTAGGTTCTTAACTAAGCTAAGAATTATAGTTGTGCTATAAATTGTTGTAATATTATAAACTACCTCTTATATAGCCCTTTTCATCTATAGATCTAAGTTACTTTATTGTTCAGAGCTTACATTGCACTCTTTCTCCATTTTACTTTTAGAATGATCCTCCCTGCCTCCCTCTAGCGAAAATAATGGAAAAAAATATAAAGGTAGTTTCTAGGGGTGTGCAAAACAGGCCATATTCAGCGAGAATTGGGGGACAGTGATTCGACTGGTTGATTTGCATCATTGTCCCAATTCAATTCAGCCGAACCTGAAGATTCAATGCTGATTTGGAGAATCAGTGAGTCGACCACAGACACAACTTTAAACATTTTTTCTACATACCTCGAGGTACCAGGCATGCCTTGTGAATGGTGTGATGGTGGGGGGGTGGAGAGTCCCACAGGAGTAGGGGGGTGCCCCCTGCATGCTCTGGTCCACTTCCGGGTCCGCCAGGGAGTGCACGGGAGAGCACAGGGCCCCCCCCGCCGCCCACCCCCTGTCTTGGCAATCAGCCGTGGGGGGACCCCAGGTGCCCCCGCAGACCCAGGAGGCACCAGTCGCTGAGCTGGGGGGCAGGCAGGGGTCCCCTCTGCGCACTTCCCAGTGGACCCAGAAGTAGACCAGAAACACTTCCAGGTCTGCTGCCGAGTGCACTGGGGAGCCGCCTGTGCTCCTGTGGGATGCTCCATCCACCCCAGCATCGCAGTGTTGACGAGTTGCCTGCTACATTTAAAGCTGTGTCTATGTCTGAATCACCAAATCTTTCCGAATCAATTCAGAGGGTTCCAATTCGATTTGGAGAAATTAAAGGGTCTCCTGATTCGCTTCAGAGATTCAGATTCGGAGAACCGCCGAATCAGGCTGAATCTCTGCCAAATCGAATCAGGGACCAAAACTTCACACAGCCCTAGTAATTTCAGTCTGAACTTTACTGCAGCAGCAGTTCAGGGACATGCACAAAACTGAAAGGTAAGTGAGCAATATAGAAGACCCACAACTAAACCCATTTTACAGAAATGTCATACACTGTATGTTCTTAGTCATCCCTTCAGTAGCACAAATGCCCAACAATATCGGGTTACTGACGACTATTGTTTATTAGTCAACAGTGATCTCTATAAATCACATCCTTTTACACTGCTTGCTACAAAAATTAAAGGATCATGAATTCTGTCTGCAGAAATTCTCAGCCAAAATTCTAGCAAATTTAACAAATAAAGTCATGGAGAGCAGAGAGGCAGCTGGCCAATCCAGGCACCGATCAGGGAAACATAAGGCCTGGGTTCTCACCCTAGCTCTGCTACTGGCCTGCTGGGTGAGCTTAAAAAATTAACTTCCCCTTATATTTCCCCAAACTGGGATGTTGATATTGACCTTGAAAATGCTTTGAACTCAACAAGAACTGAAAAATAAGTCTCAAATTGTCAAACGACTCTAGACATGGATGCCCTGCATGGTATTTTATCCTTTACATTAGTGATTTGGAAACCTCTTACAAATATTTAATTGTAGAAACACTGTGCAAGTCCATAGAGCTGGATTTCAACCTCTGCTACCAAATGCCTTGTGAGATGAAATAAGACCAACAAAATGTTTCAAAGGTTCTCAACATCTAATAAAAAAAGGTGTCATAAAATGGCTTTAGAACTTTTGTACATAACTAGAACTCGATGTCTGTGACAAATCTCTACCAGTATTTGGTAAGACACCAATCATACAAACTTGTATCCTCATATCTTTACTACCATGAATAGGTTCATTAATGTCAAATATGCATGGTACAGTTAAGCCTGTGAATATTTGCAGGATAGGGCCCCAATGCATAGGTCTGACTATTCTGTTTACAAGTTATATTTTGCAGAAATAAAAATCTTGGCAGATGATTCATAAGGAGTTGCACAACCAAGCACAGTGGACTCCATTTAAGTACATAGCCTCATAACCTGAAAAAGGCTATTCCTTTCCTGGGGTATGGTCTTATCCAAACGTAAGTACACAGTGCTGTTAGTGCTGTGGTATTAGCAGCTGGGAAAACGACTAGGTGCCTTCATTCTCAGCCTTTCTAGCAGCAGCCCTGTGACAGCTGCTTCCTCTTCACCACTGCTTGGAGTACAATTTGTAACTATTTATAACAGTTAGTATGAAGTTAATTGGAATATGGTTAAATTGCAAAGCACAGTGGAGCTGAAAGACTCTATGCACTTAACCTGTTCATGAAGATAACCAGAATTTGTTACAAGGTAGAGGGGGAATGGTCCTACAGTTAAATTAATTATATAGTTTCATAGTTTCTAGGGTTGGAAGGGACCTGAGTAGATCATCTAGTCCGACCCCCTGCCATGGCAGGAAAGAGTACTGGGGTCAAACGACCCCAGCAAGGTGTTCATCTAGCCTCCTCTTAAAACCCCCCAGGGTAGGAGCCTGCACCACCTCCCCTGGAAGTTGGTTCCAGACCCTAGTTGCCCTGACCGTGAAATAGCGCCT
>NW_017728994.1:65358246-65367741 GCF_001723915.1 Gavialis gangeticus | reverse complement strand
GGGTGAGAGACAGTGTCAAAAGCCTTCCGGAAGTCCAGGAAGACTATGTCCACTGCTACCCCTGCATCTAATGATCTGGTGATCTGATCATAAAAAGCCACCAGGTTGGTCTGACAGGACCTGCCACTGATGAACCCGTGCTGATTGCCCCTAAGCATGCAGTCCCCTGCTGGCCCCTCCAGGGTGTGTGCCAGAATTATTTTCTCAAACAGCTTGCCTAGGATATACTTATCTGATGTGCACAGAAGTGGAGTGAACTGGAGTCAGTGGCTTTGACCTCTAAGCGAGTTGTGCTATAACCACGCAGAAATGCAAGGCACTCCTTGCCTGGCTGCCTAATTCATCTACTGCAATTGGGACACTGTAGATGTTGGGAACAAAAAATCTTTATGCTTCACTGATTCTCGTCATACCTCAATTAATTACCTGTGCCATTTATCACAGTACTGACACTCTTTCCCTTTTCTGTTATTTGTAAATGTTACAGACCAGCTCCTCAACTGGCATAAGTCAATATTATATATCATTATGCTCCTATATTACAAGTCAGGATTTTTGGACCCGAATTAGGAAACGCATGTGCCTGAATGTAGATAAAAAAGCTCATCCCTTTTGCAATGTTCTGAACAAAATCACAAAAATAAAATAAAAATAAGATCAATTCACTTTCTTATTGGACCCAAATACATATAAAAAAACCCTGGTACTTGTACTATCACCAAGGCAAGCCAGAGATCCTAGAGGCCCTATTAACTTGTGGGAGGGAATAGTGGCTCAAACTTTATCGTCAACAAAAAATTCAGAGATTTTGAATGCCTTCCATACTTTTTATTTCTCTTTCATGCTAAGCACACACAAGTTATTTGTAAAATTATTTTCCAAGTTCTCCAATTTCTTGGACAGCAAACCATTTTCCTTAACCACTCAAGGTGTAAACGGCCTTACCACATTCAAATTTAACTTAAAATCCTTGCTGCTTGCTCCTGTTTTTCACATACATATTGTCCTATAAGTTCCTAGGTGTTCTTAATTTTCAAGATCTAAGAAAAAAGAGGTCTAACCTTGGTTCCCAAGCTTTACTTGTTCATAATGACCGTAGTGTTTGAAGGAAAGCCTACAGATACTCCAGAACTGCTCCTGACCCCCCCCCCCCCCCATGAAAAACCAGAATGGGAAGGAATCACAAACTGACCAAATTCAAATGAGATGCTTCTCATAGCTCGTTCTCTCTCTCCCTGAAAAACACCTTGTGACACACTGGGTGAGCAGCAGTACTTGTATATCTCTTCAAAGAAGACACCACATTTTTTTTTGCCACAGTAGCTTCACTAACCTGGCAGGTCAGTGCCCGGTGAAAACAGGCTGTGGCAAGATAGACCCCATCGAACAGGGGGAGGACAACCCTACCCCAACTCAGCCTGAAGGACAGAAGAGAGGAACAGAGCCTCCCACCCAGTGCACCCTTGCTTCTGCTGGGGCTACTGGCATGAGGGAGGCAAACTTTCCTCTAATCCATCCAACCCATTCAGGAGAAATCTCAATTCCTAGTGCTACAACCGTACCCCAGGAGCAGAAAAAACCTGCCCCAGCTGGCTCAAAATCACCCCAGGACTTCCCTCTCAACCTGGAGGTAGCTGAGCCAGGGAGCTAAACTCCCCCAACCCAGCCCCGAGAGGTACAGAATGGAAGCAAGACTGAAAGCCAGAAGCATCAACCCGAGAAAATAAGGCCCCCCAGAGAGCTAGGTTTAACAGAAACCTCAAAGATCCCCCTGAGAAAAAATAACACTCAGGGGAGGATGCTGACAGTCCCACTAGGGAGGTGACTCCCCTTCAAGACTCAGCCCCTACCTGCTCCTGCCCTGAACTGGATACTGATTCAGGGCCCAAGGACAAAAGGAAAGAAGGGGAACACAAAGGCTCTGGTGACCCCAATATGTTCAAGAGCCCATGCTTCAGAGGCAAATGATCCTCCCATGGTAGGAGATGTGCTCCCTTGCAAAAGAACCATCAATTCTCTGACACTTCCTCAGGGGATGCATTCAGGGATGGTTCCTCTCTTGAAAACATTAGTAGGTTCCTCAATGAAACCAAGGGATCCTGGAAGGTTGAGAGCCAATTACCTGAATGGTTCCCTAACCGCAAACTTTTCCTAGCCTTAGCTTATCGTGCAACAAAGAAACTGCAAGCCATAGAAGCAACCAAACTGTATGATTTTAGACTAAAAAATGTTAACACAATGCACTGAAGGGGATATGAAAAAGAAAACCAAGAGGAGACCCCTTGACTGCCCAGGGCAACTTTCGGAGCTCTTTTCCGACTCACAGCTCTTCTTTCCTTTTCCATCTTCCCCTTCTGCCTTTGCTGTCACCTTCTCAAACCTCTCACAATGCTGACCTTTACCCCTAGCTCATTCAACACAAATGGATGCAGAAACCCCAGAAAGTGAGCGACTTCCTGAACCAAATACAATTGGACTTTACCTGATCACAAGAAACACACACAAACAGGACCAGTGAAGCAGACTGGCACGCTGCCTGGAGGGAAAGACCCTTCCTGAGCCACAGCACAAGCTCCACCACCAGCAGTGCCATCTTTCTTGAACTGAAACTGGCTGCAGGGGTTGCCCAAGAAATCATCCCCAGTCACCTACTAATGTTCTGGGCCACTTGGAGAAGTGCCACCTCATCCTAATTAATGCCTAACAAAGGGTGCAAGATGGTGCACATTTTCAGAATGCTGACTGATCTCTTACAGACTGCAACTGATGACAGCAACCTCCTAATCCCTGGGAGTGATTTGAATTGCACCCTGCAGGCAAGGCTGGACAGGAATGGCCCAGAGCCCCATCCACTACTGCTCAACAGCTGCAGACCACTGTACAGACAGGAACCCTATCCAATGCATAGCAAAACCTCTGTGCTAACACAAGGTGATATACATGGGTGAAGATGAGCAGTGGCTTCTCTGGATCATCTCTAAATCATTGAACACCACCCACTTCTGCTGCACTGCATCCGTCTTGTGCCAACCGGACTCTCACATCACCACCTGGCCTGGTGCAAACTGGGTTTTCCAGACTTCACTTGCAGCTAAGCACCCTACTAGTGTCTGGCTGTTAGCCACCTCCAGGATGCCCACTTTTGAGACTGCTTCATGGACATGTGCCAGACCTGGGTAGCCTTGAGAAGTGACTTCTCCTCCTGGAAACAGTGTGGGAAATTGGGAAAGCACAAATCAAAGCTTTCTGTCAACCAACTACAAAGCAGGTAGTCTAAGACTGCCGCTGCAACATGCAAGAACTAAATGAAGACACAGTGGAGCTTGTGGCTTCCCTGAGGCATGCCAGTAAGGACTGTGGGTTGTATGAGAGCCACAAGGACCAGAGAAAGCACTTAAGAGAACTGTTAGAGGGTACAGCCAGGGCCTGCTTCCAAAAAAATCAGAGGTGCTGGTGCCCCTACCCAATTCTTTTTCCATCCAAAGAAAAAGTGCCCAGATCCACACAAAGAAGGGGGGCGGGAAATCATCAGCCGTGCTACAACCCAATTGGAGCAGGTGCTCACAGACCCTGACGAGACCCAAGAGTATGACATTAGTTTCTACATGGAGCTGTTTGCAGCTGAACCTCCTCACCCAGAGGCCACTCCACACCCGCAGGAGGGCATCCCAAACCCTCTGCATCTGAGACTGACAAGCTCAAACAGGAACTATCCCTGGCAGAACTGACTGCTGCTGTTGAAGGCCTAACCATGCAGAAAATGCCAGGCCCTGACAGAATACCCATCGATCTCTACAAGACCTTTGGGCACCTCCTCAGGTTGGACCTCTTGGGCATCTTCCAAGACAGGCCCGAAGAGGGGATACTTCTGAGAGTCCTCAAACTGCTGGCAAAGGAAGGAGATCCCAAGAATATTAAGAACTGGCAATGGGCATCGCTCCAACGTATCAATTACAAAATCCTGAACAAAGCCCTGGTCAACCAGCTCAAAATGATACTGGCCTCTGTCAAAAGCCCCAAACAGAGCTACCACGTACCTGGCAGAACCATTCAGAATCACCCGTTTCTGCTGCGTGACCTACCGACATCTACACCGAGTAACCTGTAGCATTCTCATAAAAAACTCTCCAGAAATGCTAAGACACAGCTATTATTATCTTCAGGGAAACAGCTGAAAGCTCAGTTCACAAAAACAATATCAGCTTTCCCCTTGATAAATATCTGGCTAGGTTCCTGACCTTCCCAGATTTCTGAGCTGAGTTTCTCTTCCTGTCCTGACCATTGGTTTGTGCAATGTTTTCCACTCCCAAAACCATCCTGCTACTTCAGTCCTATATGCTAAGGAATTTAACCAGTTCTATTGACTGTTCTTTCCCATCATTTGTTGCATGGTTCTCATGCTTCTGTTGTTTTCAAAGTTTTCAGAACTAATGACATATGGCTTGCTGACCATTTAAGTCTTTTTTTTTTCTGACAGATGATTATAGTGAGTTATTTGGACAACATTTGTAACTGGTACACTTCCAAATGTCAAGTCAGTCAGCATGAACAAAACTAGATTCGAGTGGTGGATAAATGTCTTCCATTTCCAGTGTTATAGGGGTGTAGGTTGTAGCCATGTTGGTCTAAGGACATAGGCAGACAAGGTGCTTTGGGTGAACCTGATATCTTTTATTAGACCAACTTAAATTTAAGTTGGTCTAATAAAAGATATCAGGTTCACCCAAAGAGCCTTGTCTTCCATTTCCAATTTCACATGAATGATTGTGTGTTGAAAAGAGTTTATAAAACTTAGAAAAAGACATGGGGTAAAGCCTGTGTGTGTGAAAGAAGAAGAGCTTTTTGCAGGGGGGAGCGGTTAGTTCAAAGCTTATGAAACTAACTGAAACCTCATCATCTTTTGCTCTATAAACCAGGGACACTTCTGCACTCTAGACTGAGAATAAAAGAACCCCCAATGACGGATGTTAACTGCACTACATAAAGCACTATGGCAGGGAATGGATGCAGTGGTAAGTGTGGCGGTAAGTGTGGTTAAGAACCAGTACAAAATATGAAGTATTCATGTCCCCATGTAAGGAGTACCAGAGGAATGCTGATATTTTACAAGCCTCATAAGGAACTTCCTGCATGGTTTAAATGTTAAATAGAAACCTCAGTTCATCTATACTACATACAATATTCTCAAGGACTGCCATGGGAATATTAGAAAAGGAAATGAAATTGTGGGCACACTGGTCTAAATATCTGCTAATGCCTGCTAGGAGAAGCAAAGTGGGGAAAAATGGGTTATTTAGGAAGCTGTCTCCAAAAGTCTACAATTTTCTTCCCTGTGATCCACATCCTGCTATGAGGACCAGTAAACCAGAAAAATATTTGTGCTGGAAAGAGTAGCAGTGAGAGGCAAACTTTTTGGTACCTCAGGGTGAGTGTTTTGGGCATTTTAATGCACCATCTCTGCAGTATCTAGATATCAGCCACAGGATACTGAGATTTCATTGCATTCACCATGTTATTTTTTATTGTACTGTATATTAATGGATAGGTTCTTTAGAACAAGGACCTACAACCAGCAGTATTGTATTTCTTGTACACTAACCAATCCAATGGCATCCTAGTCAAAGCTGGGCCTCGGAGCTTGACTTCAGTGTAAGAGCTCCCTCCTCAGTGACCCTGGGCACATCTACACAAGACACTTCAAGCGCAGTAGACTAATTCTACTGCACATAAGCGTGGTGGACAAAATCTATACCAATATGCCAATACGCAGTCAAATTACTCTACTATGCATTAGCGTCAACCCAAAAAGCTTGCAGTAGCACTGATTATAGCACGTTAAGGTAGTATCTGTAATTACAGGTACTAAACTTAATTTATCGTAATTAGGGCACATTAACGAACGTGTAGACATGCCCCCTGTAAGTATGACAGAGAAGATTTAAATAATCATCCTTACTCAGTGGGGTATGGTGCCACAAGGTAAGCCTTGCACCCTCCTTGAGAGCCACTCCAGTCCCCTTCCCTTGCCTGATCTGTTGCTCTGCCTTCTGCCCTATGCCACACACAAAGGCTACCCATGCCACCTGTGGCACTTATGTTGTGAGCTGGCCACCCCTGTGTTTTCTGATGCTTATAACTATCTAAACTCTCTGCTGATATTTATCATGCGTATACAAAAGTGAGGATTTCTCTTTGTTAAAATGTCATATGAGTAAGTCAATGTAGCTTATTAAAAACTACCATGTAGTAAATAGCATGTACTCCACTTATATGCACACCGTAAGTGCATACAGTTTATGTATGTATATGTATGTACAGTAGGTAAGGTCATACATACTGCAGATGCTTTTCAGAGGTGCTTTATAGGAAAGAGAGTGTTTGTACCTATAGTGCTAGCTGTGCTAATTAATCAGATGCAGATGCAGGTAGCCTTCCCTTCCTGCTCCTAACAAGTACTTACAACAAACATAATTCATTCATACTTCTTTCCAGGGGTTTCCTTTAGCAGTAACTTCAACAAACAAGGCTCAGTCAGAGCTCTCTCTCTCTCTCTCTCTCTCTAGCTTGGCTTTTCCTAAGATTTCTCTTGGCATGCCTTCTTTTATTCTGGCTCCTAGTTCCCTTTGTCCTTAAAAATTTCCAAACCTTACTCTTTTGAATTAGACTAGCTTCCAGGGTTTACTTTAGAACAGGGATTCACAAGCCCCAGGCCGTGGCAGGTCAGCTGCTGGTCTGCAACATGGTTGGCTGCTGGACCGGAAGTGGCCACAGACTGGCATACTGTGGCTCCCCAGAGCCAGGCAGCAGGGGTGACGTGTAGGGAGTGCATGGGGGTGCACATGCACCCCCTGAGAGTGCCGGTGCACCACCTGTCAGGCTGTGCTCCCAGAATAGCCAGTGGGCAGGGGGACAGGCAGGAACACCAGTACCCACCTCCGAACATTGGCCAGTGAGCGTGGCTGCCAGCAAAAGTGGCTGCACAGCTTCTGGAAATGGCTGCTGGACTTTCGGAAGTGGCACGACCACTTTTACTGAGAGTGAGATTGGTCCTCCCCAGGCCAGCAGGATTGGCCACAGGGAGACCCACCCAGGTACTGTGTCAGTGGGGGGCATGTGCCCCCCCAACTCAAGAGGCGCCTGACACCCATGCTGGGTGGAGAGGCCACGGCTTCTTCATGAGAGCCTGCAGCAGCGCAGGGTTTGGCCCACTACTCTGCCTGGGGGGCGGGGGTATCCTTACTCGTCTTCTGGCCGGAAATTCTGACCATGGTTGGCTGTGACTGCTGGGCCATGGTTTACCAGGCATTCATTCCTGCTCCCCTGATTTCAAATTTCTGGAACCATGGGAAGCCCCGTGGGCTAGATAACATGCCCCTGTACACACTGCAGTGTTTCTCAACCGGTGGGTCATGACCCAAAAGTGGGTTGCAACAATATATGAAAGGATGGCAAAAAAACTTTTAAAATGGCTTTTCCCTGGCTGGCTAGCAGAGTTCCAGCCTGCAAGGGGCTGCTTGGGGATTGTCCTGCTTTGAGCAGGGGGCTGGATTAGTTGACCTCCTGAGGCCCCTTCCAACCCTCCTTTTCTATGATTTAATCCCTGCCCCACCCCACACACTGGGGGGCTGGGGCCAGGGAGCAGGGGGCAGCGTGTTGGAAGTGAGGGGCACTGGGCTGAGAGTGGCCATCAATGTTTACAAACGGGTCGTGGTAGAGAAAAGGTTGAGACCCGCCGCAGTAGTGCATGGTTAGCTGGTCTACAAGGTCACTCCATAACCAGATAAGGGCACATGGTGCCAGGCTGCATACGGGGTTGGGTTAGCACATGGCTGGATCTGACATGACCAGACCACACACAACTCATCCAGCCTGCGGCAGCAAAAGGTTGGGCACCACTGTTCTACAGATATGTTTTTAGACACAGCCCCATGGCAAAAACTGTATTTCAATGTGCGGTTTCTAGAGGAGAAACAGATATCCTAAATTAACAACTATAAATGGCGAATAGGCAGCCCCAAAGAGTGTTTATCATGGACTGCAACAAACTTAAAATAAACAATGAGCAGAATTTGCATTGTATAAATATACAGTATGGAATAACTGATGACTGTTAAAAATTAAGATAGATCATTGTGACACCTAGATCCTGAGCACCCTCTGACAGCCATCTTATCTGAATATCTGTATATGAAATAGGAGTACTATAACCCTGAAAAAGCTGGTACACATGCAAGTTTTAATGAAACTGCAATTAGACTGTTTTGAATATGTAAATGAATATTTACAATCACCCATGAACCAAAAGAAACAAGATATAAATATGGACCACTTCCCTTTCCTTTCTTCCACAAGGCTTGTCCCTGTGCCCATACCAACAGGCAAACTTCATTTCCAATCCGAGGCTTCTGGCTAAAGCAATACAGAAGTGCCAATAGCACATCCTACAAAATTAAAGTTGGGATAGAATCTCCAGGGAAATGGTTTCCTGGGAAAGACAACTGGTGGAAACACTATTTGCTGCAGTAAAAAGTGCATATCTTCAGAAGATTTCAAGTTTAAAAACAGTACTTGACTGTTGGCTTTACAGACTTATGGAATTTACTAGCATGACCAAAAATGACGTAAAATGTTTTTGTATTCTCTGAAAGAGACCCTTTTGCATCTCCTGTACCAATTCTTCTTAAGCAATTTGGTTCATACTCGCTAATATTTTTTTAAGTGTTTCCTGCACTAATTTATACAAACCCAACATTGCTTTGCAGAAGGACAAACATCCTTGTTAGAAATGAGATCCAACTAAAATACAAAGCAACACCTATATTTTTTGACTTACACATTCGGTGATGCCTTTTATCAACTAGGCCTCCACCTTCCTCCCTTCCAGGGGACCTACAGACTATTCTCAAACCTCACTCTTTATTTTGGGTTCTTTACATTTGAAAAACAAAATCTGCTTGCAGCAATGTTTGCTCTGTGCCAGGGATGAGATGTCAGACTACTGGTCTGCTTTTCGAGCACTTCCCTTTTGTCCTTACTGACACACACACAGACATCAAACAAAGGACCAGAGCAGAATGTTGTCCAAACAAACATCTGATGCTTTCTATTGACAGTTTACCTGTAAAGTTAATGTTCAATTATCTATTGAAAATGTAAGCTCATGAAATTAGTTAATCCAGGTCTATGCTTCATCTTTATGACATAAATTGGTGTGCAGCTCAAACAGAACCCAGATTCTGTGAGCATTCTGTAAGAAGACCATGAGACAACAATATTGATTTCATGAATTGCAAATAAAATCACAAAGGCTGATATTGTGCTGCAGATCAGGAAACTGGGGCAATGAAAGCTTTAATTGTTTGCTGACATTAACTAGTAGAGACAATGTTCCAAAAGAACACAATATAGCTTTTAAACCGAGAAACAGAGAGGTACATCTTTGTATTTGCTGCATAAACTAAAAAGTGAAGATCTGCTAGTTCTGGACCCACTACG
>NW_017728994.1:65350339-65353246 GCF_001723915.1 Gavialis gangeticus | reverse complement strand
TGCTGCATAAACTAAAAAGTGAAGATCTGCTAGTTCTGGACCCACTATGCCTCTCTTCTGAAAAACTTAACAGCTATGCTATAAAATATATATATTCTGACTCATGGCTTAGATGTTACACACACATGCACTAAGTCTCTTAGATTATATATTTTATATACATGAAGTATTACAGACACACACGTACATGCACTAAGTCTCTTAGAGTATATATTTAATTAAAATATTACAGGGGAGAAGAGCACACACCAACTGCAGAGACTTCCTCAGCCTGATGAAGGGTTTTTAAACCGGAAAGCATGCTAAATTTTTTTTTCCAACTATTTAAGTAGGTCTAATAAAAGATATCAGATTCACCCAAAGAACCTTGTCAGCTGTTAAAATATTACATACACACTAAGCTTCTTAGATACTTTCTGCCAAACCAAAGGGTTAATTATTCAGTTAGAGACCTTAAGTTTCCCCTTATTTTTTTTTACCAAGGGGACTGGTCTCAAACAGAACAGGATCTGATTCACAAAAGCATGACTAATGCTTCAGAAACTAAGCCATTTTCTATCCTAATTTTCTGCACACAATTCCAAAATGTGCTGAGTAGTTTGGAACGGATACAAAACTTTACACCGCAGGTTTTAAATCAATCTAGAACCACTAGGGATTAAGGATGAATCATTTAGGGGTTACTCAAGGGGACAGATTTTATCCTACATCTGCCTACTCGGGTGTTTTTTATTTTCTTCTTTTTTTTGGATCCGCATACAAGAAACAGCTGCTCCTAGCTACTGAAGCCCACAATCGAAGGGATCACTGGTCTGGTTCAATGTTGCATTTCTATGCACCAAACAAGAACATAACCCGTTCTTGTACACCTTACGTCTTTATTACTGCTGTTAACTTGGGAAGAGAATTCTGTCATTTTTAAACCCTGAATTATGTGTGAAAAGAACACATTTCAACGTGCACAGTGAAAGAAATTTGACTCAAATGCATTTAAATCCACTCTGGCATAACATTTACATGCACGTTTACCCAGCTCAGTTAAACTTTTGCCTGTTAGTTTCCCTCTAATTTGTCAGACTCAACACAGCTATAAATACTTATAATACTGTCAGAGGAGGGTGGGGCAGGGTTGAAGGGGTGCAGAATTCTCCTTGTTATTTGCTGCACTATTATTTTCCCTCTACTAAATGCTATGCTCTTTTTGAAGGGAATTCAGGGGGTGGCGGGGAATCAACATCATATGCTTTTCGGTTTGCTTTACCCACTAATAAATCTATTATTATTGACCAGAGTATCCAATGAGATGGGTGACAGTAGCTCACTGCCAGTTCAACTGACATAAACACACTGCACCCATATAGTAATATCTGCTTTTACAAAATTATACTTTCCACAACCCTTCCTCATGAAAGAGTACGCCGTTACAGGACCTTTCAAAAGCATTTCTCAAGACCTACATCAGGCAATGCGATTAAGTTTATGCTCTGGAGCTTCAGGTACTAAAACACAAGCCAACCTCAAGCATCAATTCTACTCTCAACATGGGCCAAAGAAGCTGTAGTCCTAACATTTTAATTTTCCTAAAAGCAATGAGGAGGGGGAAATTTAGCTCTTAAACTGAACATAGGATCTCTTTGCCTTCTATCAATTTGGGAACTAAAAACAACAACACGTTGCATTCATGCTCTGGTTTCTTACTGAACTTGAACACCCTACAAGAATCAAGGACAACTCTTTAATCCTCTCCTAATCATGCATATGTAATTAACTTATTTTACCCCTGTGCTGACTGAGTTTCAGTGCTATGACCCACCTCTGGAAGCTGTGGATCGGTTTATTAAGCACTTCTGGAACTTCACAGATAAAAGCTCACATCCAATATGGACTTCTTCCTTGCCTAACAAGGAAAGCTGACAAACTACCAAGCATCTGTCTTTCTGAAATGTCTCAACAGCTCTGCATTAACTTAATCGTTGTCTGAAACCTTTCCATCACCACCCACAAGACGCATCAACTCCAGCTAGAAGAGCATTCACAAGAGCATTTCCCCCAGCTACAGACGTTGGGAATGTCATGTACAGTCGAAATGTTAAGGGTCGCAGTTTATTTTCTAGCTTTTTTTTCTGGTCACAAAGCTTCCAGAAGTGCCTAAGAGGGAAACCAAAGGGTCATTCTTCAAGTCACAATATTCTGGGCCACCGCCTCTTATAAATACCACATTGGCACCCGCAGGGGACCAGAAATACCCCAGTTCATGCACTCTTGGGCCTGAGGGACGCGGGAATGGTTTGAAGCATCCACGTCCCAGCCCGCAGGGCACGGCCCACACTCCGCCTGCCAGCCACAGAGCGAACCACGCCGAAGCTGGGCTGTATCTGGGGACCCTGAAGAAGCCGAGCAGCCGCAGGCTTGGGGATTCCCAACTAAACTTGGGAAGATGCAAAATAAGAGCATCTGATGAAGCGAGCCCGGGCAGGTCCACAAGGGGCACCTCTGCTTTGTACCCGACTTCGCCTCCCCTCAGCCTGCCCCTCGTGCTATTTCCCTCCCCAGGGAGGTGGCAAGGGCTGCACCGCTCCTTTGGGACTGAACGGCATGCCCTGTCATGAACACCGGCGGAGGCGGCAGGGGACTAGGGGCACAGCGCCTCCGGAGCCAGGCGGGTAAGAGAGGAGCAGCCACGCCCGCTCCGCACGGGGCTGTGAACGGTGGCAACTTTTCCAAGCCCCTGGAGCAGGTGCAAAGCGTCGGCCCCCGCTTCCCCCTGCCTCAGACTCCTCTCCGGACAAGGGCCCGCCAAGCCTGCCTCCTCGGCCTCGGCCTCGGCCTCGGCCTGGCTCGCGGGGCCGGGCGCGCTCACCGTGTCCGCAGGCGCCGCGCTGGATGAGGATGACGGGCGGCTGGCGG
>NW_017728994.1:65338425-65349939 GCF_001723915.1 Gavialis gangeticus | reverse complement strand
CCGGCCCGAGCCGAGCAAGGGAGCAGATGTCTGCCCTAAAACCGACTCGGGTTTTGCACCAAAAAAAAATTTAAAAAAAAAAAAGTTCTTCTTTCAAGCCTCGAACTGAAGACGCGCTTTTGCGACTCGAAAACGGGCTCCCGAAAGCCGCGCCTGAAGTCGAAGCGTAACTCGGAGCCGGTTTTCTCATAGGAAACAGTGTTATAAAGGGGGGGGAGCTGGTTCCTGAACCAAGCCCCATACCCTATTTGCACCCAAAGGGAGCCAACGGCCTGTACTTGATCCATTCCAGACAAGCGCGCCGTGTTTGGCTGGAAACAGCGTGTGAACGCTGTAACTCGGAGCCCATCTTCCCACAGGAACCAGTGTTATAGAGGGGGGAACTGGTTCCTGAACCGAGCCCCATACCCTATTTGCACCAAAAGTAACCCTGAAGTTTGTACTCAACCCATTACAGATAAGTAATATAGCTACATTCATGTATTTGTTCAGGGGGTGCAAAGTGAGAGTATGTGATTGGGATTTGGATTCAGCCTGATTTGGAGGACAGTGATTCAATTTGCTGATTCGGATCACTGTCCTCCGATTTGATTTGGCCGAATCCAAAGCTGAAGATTCGATGCCGATTCAGAGAATCGGTGATTCAGCTATAGACACAGTTTTAGATGTTTTTTCTATATACCTCGAGGTACCAGCGTGGCTTGTGAACGCTGCGATGCTGGGGCAGATGGAGCACCCCACAGGAGCAGGGGGGGCCTCCAAGATGGACCCAGAAGTGGACTGGAAGTGCTTCTGGGCCACTTGCGGGTCCACCGCCAAGTGCACTGATGAGCCTGCCCTGAACTCCCGTGGGATGCTCCATCCACCCCACCATCTCAGCATTTACGAGCCGCTGGGTACCTTGTGGTATGTAGAAAAAACTTATAAAGCTGTGTCTGTGGCCAAATCATCAATCTGTCCAAATCGATTCGGAGGCTTCCAATTCAATTTGGAGAGATTAATGGGTCTCCTGATTCATATCAGATTTAGCTGCCGAATTGAGCCAAATCTCCTCCAAATTGAATCAGCGACCAAAGCTGCATACAGCCCTCATATTTATATTGTGAATAGCAATCATTTTGATTTGGAAGGACTTCGTTGAGGTGACTTTGCTGGATTTTCGAAGGGTTCCTGGCTGGAGGCTTCTCAGGAGTCTTGTCTGCTTTCTTAAAGAAAGCGTCCAAGGAAGTTCTCCAGGGAGATGGGCGACGCAGCGAACTTGTTCGCTGGCATGGCGTCGGATCAAGTGTTGTAAAGTCAAAACCAATATCAGAAAGTTGAAACACGATGTCAGTTTATAAACGCTGTAAGTGTGAAACGTTGCAAGTCGAGGACTGCCTGTATATGAAATAGGACTACTATAACCCTGAAAAGGCTAGTACACATGCAAGTTTTAATGAAACCATAATTGCAAGCTTTTGGGCACAAACGCCCTTCTCCAGGCATCAGAAAAAAGACTGTAAAAGTCTTCCTGGATAGAAATGAAAGTCCGTATTTCACAGGAGAGATGAAGGTGTGGTTAAATCTCCTGTTTGAAACAGTTTGTTTTAGATGCAGATTAGGCTCAGAGAAGAGTTGGAGTAGTTTAGTTACCTCAAAGTGTTTTGGTGATAAGCAGGATGTAATCATGTTCCCTTAAAACAACCTGGATATCTGACCCCAAGGCAGAAAGCGACTGGGGAAGGGTTGTTTGCTGGAAAGTAGGAGCCTCTCTTCCTCACAGGGGACCCAAACCACTGCCCCCTGCACCATGATTCTTGCCCCCGGCAGCATCTGCACTTGCTTCCCAAGATAAAGGGCAAGGGCTGCAGGGAGGAGTGCTGGGGCTGGGAAGCTCTGCCCTGCACTGTCTAGGTTCGTGGCAGCAGCAGAATTGCTTTGTTACTTTTCCAGGGTCAAAAGAAAAAGGGGGAAACTGGCATTTCCTGTCTGCTTCCATGAGTTGAAGAAAAAAAAAAAGTTGAGAATCACTATCCTGCATTTTTGCCTTGCGGCAATAACAGATTGTGACGGGCAAAACAAGTGCTCTGCTCCCAGCTTAAGATCTCACGGAGGCCTGAGGACACCAGACAAGGACAGGTCAAAGGCAGACTTTAAGGAAAGGGAGCTAGCTGGCTGCCAACCAGCTGCAGTGGCGCCTCAAGCCTCAATCAAGTAACAGCCCGGTTCGAGGGAAAGCTTCTTGTGCTCCAAGCACAGAAGGGAAAATTGGAGGAAGGAAAAGGAGAGAAATCCTAGCCGACAGCGTACATTCTCCTGCGGAAAGACCTGCAGCTTCTGCAGCTGGGTTTATGGCTCAAGGATTGGACTCAAGTCACCTTAAGACCCATCACTGAGCTGTGGTAGAGATCATCCTCAAATCAGGAGGATTACCCATGAACAAACTTTGGGAAAATGGGGAGCAAGTTTCCACCCAAGAAAAAGCAGGCTTCTCACAGTACTTGCCAGCATCACACCAAACACTAGGCTTTTGCAAGTGCATTTTGTAAGGAGGCAAAAAAAGCCCCACCCCTCAGCTGAAAAGCTCAGCATAGATGTAGGTCTAGACATCCTACTTCTCTCTCTTTTACATGGGGATTTTTACCTGCCTAAATAAAACACAAGTGTTGCAATCAGGGTTGTTGGCAGGTTTTTGATACTGGCAGTAAGGTAATAACAAGAATTACAGGAGACCCTCGCCATTTGCGGGGGGATATGTTCTAGAGATCCCTGCTAATGGAGACATCCATGAATACTGTACTGCATTCATGAATGGCTGTGCCCCCAGCAGCTGGGGTGGGCACGGCTGCACTGGCAGCAGCAGCAGCCCAGCAGTGGCAAGTGCAGAGCTCCCGAAGATGGGGCCAGCGTTGTAACAAAGTGTCACTGCGCTGCACCGCAAATACCTGAAACCACGGATGCCAAATCTGCAAATAGCGAGGGTTTCCTGTACAAGTTACCCTTAATCGCACGAGCTTGCCGAGGTAGGTGTGATACTAATTTTTGACTTAGGACAGCATGACATCCTATTTAAACCTAGCAGTGTGATGGACATAGTAAATGGATTTTACCTGATCTCTCAAGAAAATGAATAGGCAATCACCACCAAGTGGGGTACTGTAGGGCACTTTACTTGTCAGGATCCGTACTGAGCCAATACAATTCAACATTTTAATAAATGACCTGAAAGTAAATACAACATTTGCTGATAACACAAAGATTGGTAGAATGGCAAGCACTCAAGAGGATGGGGCAGTCAGTAAGCTCGTTCATTCAAATGTAAGTGCAGGTAACATTAAGGAACAAAGAATGAAGGTCATGCCTACAGAAGAGAGATCCTGGTCAGGATAGTCTGCTATTCTATAGGTATGGCCTGCACTCTTTAGGAGTCAGACTAAAGAAACAATTGAAGGTGAACTCTCAAGCCCTTTGCTGTGACAAAAAAGGCCAATATGATTCTTGGATGAGTAAGCAGGAAGATAGGGAGATAATTTCTCACTCTGTTACAGCATTGATGGGAACAATAGAATAGTGTGCATCTGTTAGATAGCCACATTGCAGGAGGTGCAGAAAAAAGTCACAGAAATAATTTGAGGTGGAGAAAATGCCTTCAAGTGAAAGACAGCTCAATTCATTTAGCATCTCCAAAAAGATAGAAGAAGAGGTGTTTTTTTCATACCGTATAGATGCTTTGGGGGAGGAAAGGGGGAAGAACATGTTCTGAAGGTCTCCAAACTAGCAAAGGGGCTTACCAAGAAAATGGCCAAAAGATATGCATGGAATTAGAAATAAGACACAAATTTCTAACAATGGAGTGATTAATCATCCAATCAAGATTGGA
This sequence comes from Gavialis gangeticus, assembly GCF_001723915.1. Taxonomy (NCBI): domain Eukaryota; kingdom Metazoa; phylum Chordata; order Crocodylia; family Gavialidae; genus Gavialis; species Gavialis gangeticus. The sequence continues at coordinate 65,346,080 of NW_017728994.1, read as the reverse complement.
TGCAATCCTGGAAGATACACTTCAGTCAAATTAAGTTATTGAGCTTAATACATGGATAATGGTAAAATGTAAGGGCATGTAATTACCAAATGAGCCAACAATCCCTTTAAGCCATATGATCTAAGAATTTGTACAATAAAATATGGAGCATGGTTTCTCCCAAAAAATTTGGTTCAAATCTGGATAGTTTCCATAACAGCTTAGTCCCCATAGACAGAGGGACAGCCAGAAACTTTAAAAAAAGATTGACATAACACAAAAAGATCAACTTAGCTTGGAAGAGAGATGTAGTGCATTTTCAGTTATTTAATATGTTACAACCACGGATCCCTACATATTTCATGAACCTTTGGAAGCACAATATCACTGCTATTCAGTTAATGTGAAATAAATTATCTCTATCAGGTAGTCCACAGCACAGATACAGTGAAGAGAAACTGGGGCCAAGGATTCCAGGTCAAGTCTCTAATGAAAAGCTATTTTGCCATGGAGAAAATTACCTGAGAAGGAATATTTTTTGCTGTTGGAATCTGAACCTCTGGTTCCAGGGAACATAAACGTTACGAACGCATGATCAGCAGGCCCCTTTTAAAGGCTCAAACTGGAGTAGGAGCAGGTCCACAACAAATCTTGTAGAGTCCAGCGAAACCTGAAAGATAATCATTTAATCATAGAAAAGTAGGGCGTCCGGAGGTTGTCTAGCTCAGCCCTTTGCCCAAGGCAGAACCACCACTGTCCCAGCCACCACATAAAAGTTTCTGTCTAATCTATTGCTAAAATTACACAATCAACCCAGTTGCATAACTACAGCAACTCCTCGCTTAACGTCGTAGTTACGTTCTTGAAAAATGCGACTAAGTGAAATGATGTTAAGCAAATCCAGTTACGTCACGGTAGTCACCTACTAGCAGGCGGCAGCCAAATGTTATAACTGAACGTTGCGTGACTTTAAACTAGCACGTTCTCTAATAGATCAGCAACGTAATAACGTAACGACATTAACCGGGATGACATTAAGTGAGGAGTACCTGTACATGGCACATTGCCCAGAGACACTAAAAGCACTCTGATTTGCCAAAGGTAAAGCAGGGAAGTGAGCACTACCAGCACGCACTTGAGAGATCCAAGGGAAGGGGCCATGCCCCCTGCTATGGAGGAACACAAAATCCCTGCCATCCTTACCAATTTGACTATAAGGTAAAATTATTTCCTGATCCCAAATGTGCTGATCAGTTTGATCTTGAGCAGAGGAGCAAACCCTCTAAGCCAGGAATTTCTGGGTTGTAGTCCCAACAGAGCACTGGCGCACTCCAGGCAAAATCCCCAGCCTTGGCAGCAGGCAATACCCAATACTCGTGAGGAAGGCAACCCTCCCTCCTACCCTTCACCCCCCCCCCCACCACCTGTACTAACATGAGGGGGGGTGGACAATTTCATCCCACCCAATGTGGCAACCAGCAAAGCCCAGAAGCATAGGGGAAAAAACACAGACACCCTCCGTTCTATTCTGCAACGTGGGGACAGCAAACGTAACTCCACACACATCGCACCCTTTAGCGCGCCCTTCAAAACTCCCCTCCACAAACTTATCCCAGCTGCTTTAATCCTCTTTCATAGCTTAACCAGCTGTGGAGCTCTGCTTCATTCTTCTGTCGCTGAGCACGCTCACTTCCAACACTGCCTGCTCTGGACAAAGCAGAACCTTTTAAACTTACAATAGAAAGCACAGTCTTAAAATTATAGTTTCCAATGTACAGGTGAAGAAAAAGGGCTTTTCAAGAGAATTTGATTTCAGGATATAAGCGGTAAATCTTCACATGCACAGAAATAGCGATTGTGGAAGCATTTCGTTCACAGCAGATAAATTTTCTAAAAATATTTTGGCTTGGGCCATTGAAATTCTTAGAACATGTGAGAAGTGACTTGAAATAGCACATTTTGTTACATTTTGACCACTCTGGTAATACGCGCTTTCTAAACACTCTTGGCCTCTCTGCCCTGGGTTTTACTTGGTCATCTGATATACGATTGCCTAATTCTGATGAATGTTATTTTTTCTTTACTTTTGGAATAAAGGCAAATCCTCCAGGAATGCTGGGTTTATAGCCTTTTGAGGACATCACAGAGGAATTTTTCAGTTAAAAAAGCTGCTGGAAGCACAGAATTTTTGTGGCCGATATCTTTTATTGGACCAACTGTATTGCTGGCTCAAATGCAATGCATTCTTCTTCAGGTCTGTGGAAAAAGGTGGCACGGAAAGATTAAAAACACTGTTTGCAGGGCTCTTACAATTGGAGAAGTAAGAAATTCCCAGGGGGAGTAGGCAGGAAAAACCCCAGAATAAAGGATACCTTGATTAGTGGAAGATGAAGAAGTTTCAAAAGGAAAGGGTCATTATCACCTGCAGAGCTGGATTAACACATAGGCAAATTAGGCACATGCCTAGGGCCCTAAGTGAAGAAAGGGAACAGTTGTGCTTATTTTACATATTATAATTACTGAGTGAAAAAAGTAATATAAATATACAGTAGGGGCCAAGAATTTGTTGCCTAGGGCCCACTAAAGGGTTAATCCAGCCCTGATCACCTGCAGTGTGAAAAAAGATGATCTGGACTCAGGTAGATTATAATACGCCTGAAAATCAAATCAGGTTTCAGACAGACAACAGTGCTACCATATTTCCAGTTCCAAAAGAAAACAACTGGGGGGGGGAGGTAATAAGATAGGGCAGGGGGCAGTGATATGCCCATGAACTCCACCTGCCCCTCAGTCCTAAGCCAGCCTCCCCAGACCATGCTGGTGCCCCTCATTCCCGACCCACAGTACTCTGCCTCCCAGACCATGCTGGTGCAACTCACTCCCAACCTGCAGCACCCCCGTCCCTGCTGATACCCCTCACTCCCAACCTGCAGCCCCCTGGCCCTGCCTCTGCCCTGCGCTCCTGACCCAGTCCCCTGCCCCCCTCATTCCCAAACCACAGCCCCTGAGCCCTGCCGGTGCCCTTCACTCCTGACCCGCAGCACCTGCCTGCCCCCCACCGACTGTACCCCTCACTCTTGGCCTGCAGCCCCCCCAGCCCTGCTGGCACCCCTCAGTCCCAACACACAGCCCCCTGCCCCCCTAGCCCTGCTACCCACGCAGCTCCCTGCTGCCCCAAAGAAACCCTCCACCCCCTTCCCCTGCTAGAGGGGCAGGAACCTCCCCCACCCCGCTGCAGCCCCAGTGCCAGCAGGCACCCACCTCCTTTGCATGCCCATCCCTCCCCCCCACACACACCCCTGGACAATCCCCAAGCCCTGGCCCTCCAACCCCTGACAGACTTACCTGCCTGCAGCTGCTGGGACACGTGTTGCCCTCCCATGCCCCCTCCCCCCACCAACCCCAAGTAGCTCCTTGCTGGGGCATGGCAGAAAGTGCCAGGAAAACCTTCAATGCTGAGGGAAGGCAGAGCAAAATCCTAGGCATTTGCTGATATTTTGAAAAAATTCACGTGAACGGAGACAGGAGGACCAAGGAAGAAGAGGACATGTCCGGGAAAACCCAGATGTATGGTAAAACCCTACATGACACTTGAACCCTTCCAAGAATGTCACTAATTGGGAACCAGTTCACAACTGTCCCAGTTTAGGGGTGTCTATATGTATATGCCAAGGGATCTAAGAATATTTACCTCTTAGGCATTATAGGGCACATCTGCACATCGCCTTGCTACGGTGCCGTGCTTTAGTACTTCCTTTTGTTGTCAAGCTGTCACCAGCGGGCCAGTACTGAATACCCAACCCACTGCATTTCAAGAGATCACCTAGTCCAACCTTAAATCAAACGTGTAAGCTTGGTGTTATTAGCACCATGATCTAACCAACTGAGCTAAAAAAGGCAGCTGTGCTTCCCAGTGGCAAGTGTCTCAGTTTCCTCAATATTCCCTGAGCAGAGAAGGAAGACCCTCAATTGGCAAATGCCAAGGAAGAGGATGATGAAGATGTGAATTGCCCCAGTGACATCAAATTGCTCGAAACTGCAATTTTCTGATCCCCTTTTCATGAACATTGAAGTCAATAAAGACTATTCCCAGTTTCCTGAAATTTGTGTGGTGGTACCTGGACTGAAGGCATCTGTGTGGGAGGAGCTGCTTAGACCCCTGCTTCTGGGTTCCTGAGAACTGGGTGGTTGAGGGAAGAGGGGTACAGTCTTTTATTTTAAATATACCATACATTTCATGTTTTCAAGAACACTCAGTTTTCTGCCCAATTACCCTTGTCTTTTAATAAGCCATATGTTACTGTAAAAATTAAATAGTGAGGGGTCCTTCAGTTAACAAGGTTGTTTTTTTTCTAATCAAAATGCATTTGTTTATTCTTTCAATATCAAAATAGTTTGCTTCAACAGTAAAGTTTACAAATGTTAGAAGTAAATATTTTACTACACATAAGCCTTATTTTTTAAATGTAGTACTAAACTACTGCCTCTTTGGAAATGAATACTTAAAAGCTGGGGTCAGCATAAACATTTGAAACAGCTATTACATAAGACCATGTTTTCCATTCTTTTGATTTATTCACAATTGTATAATTGTCCATGTTAAAAAATGATTCAAGTTCTAGAATGGGCTAGTTAAAAAAAAGCATATATAAATGCTTTCTAGCATTCTGTCTACCCTTATATTAACTATGAGGAGATGGAAAAGTGTGCCTGTAGGCTGCATATTTAATAGAGGTCAAACATGCAGATAATCAGAATAGTAATAAAAGGACAAGGAGGTAATATTTGATTTGCACCTTAAACAGAATATAGCACAAAGTTTTATCTAAACACGAACTAGAAGCCCAGTCCTAAATAAGGCATTTGCAATATAACACGTTCCATCTGTTGTTTTATAAAGATTTTCGTTCCCAAAAAATGATTTCACCGATACTTTGAGTAGTTTAAAGCCCTTGTTTACTTGAATTCCAGTTATTTTTAAAAATATTCATACTAACTGGATAGAACAACAGACAACTTTTAAAACAACAGAAAATGAATGCTTGGCTTTCCAAATATTTGGCAGAAACTCCTCATATTCATTTTTAAGGATTAAAATCCTAAAATTTGAAATAGGTTTGCTTTTCAATGTTCATATATTTATACTCAATTCACAGTTGGTCTTTAATGAAACAGTTCTCTCTCTGAAAACCTATGTATTCACTAAGGACTATATCCCGCTCGAGTGAGAAAAGGAACTTGAGTCTAACGAGGCTTTTCACAGTCACAGCAACCTATTTACCCAAACACAAGAACACATATTTATGCTCATGTCCATTCAAAAATATATTTCCATACAATACTGCAACACCCTAGTATGTGCATCCTCACATCACTACCCACTTCTACTTTGCTGGAATGGAAAGAGTCTATTTTCACTAACAAAATAAAGTATATGTTTAGTGCAAATAGATCCCCATAAACATGTACCAGATTCAGGGTCACACCTAGGAAACTTACATTAGCTACAAAAAAAGTTTTGTTGAATAGGGCACTTACCAAATTTAGTGAATGTTTTTACTTAAAAAAAAACAAAACACTCTAGAAAAGCATGCTATAATGTTACTGCTATGTATGAAAAATTAAGTGCAAACCATTACTGCAGAGATCTGACTACTGCCTACAGAAAAATGGATAAATTATGCTGATGCATAATTACATGATGATTTCAGCAATCAATAAAAGTTTCCATCAATACAGAAAAGCAGTCTAAAGCAAGAAGCTGAGGTAAGCATTTAGGGCCCTGATCTAACAAAGCAGTGGAACTTATGTTTAACTTAAAAGCAGGTAAGTAGCTTTTAAATTTGATAAGATTATTAAGATATTGAAAGCGACCCATGTTTCAGTGCTTCCTTCTTTGGCTTAATGGCTTAGATGGTTGTACATAGATAGCGTTCTAATATACAGATAAGTGTTAAAGCATGAAAGCCTGAGGTTCATACCACAAGGGAGATCAGGTATTTTACCACAACTTCTAAGTCTCATTTTTCGATCTGAGATACTTAACAAATGTTCCTAAAGAGTTTTTCTAAAACACAAAACAAAAACAAAAAAAACCCACACCCCAAGCTTACAACATATAGTGGTATTTAGGTAAATACCACCTGCATAGCCTGTCCCACATCCTTTAAGGTTCACAGGAGCAAATCTCTCTGGCAGTAGGCACTAATACCTCCTTTCACTATATTTAGAAAAGATCTTTCAGAAAAGATAAAAATCCACATTTCATGCGATTTTGAACATTAACATTTTCTCTTGACTTACAAAAATTTCCAGCTGCCTTCAGAGCAGTAGACTTTCAACTCACGTCTATAAAATGGCAGGTTAAATATTGAACATACTCTACTTCGTATTTTACAACTACAAAAGAGTTAAACATATCTAAAGAGTCATACCAGTATTGCTGCTGAAAAGACAGCTTGCCTTTCACTTAAGAAGGCGAAGTTTAAAACTAATGATTTCTCTTTCGTATCCCTACCCTGTTTGCCTCTGCACAAGCCACCTCTTAAGGCTGCCGCTATCTCTATCTCCCATTATTTTCCCTGCTGTAATGGTCAAGGAGATTTTTGTTTGTTTTTGAGGTCAGTAATTTGGTTGTTGGAGCTTAGATGCCTCATTGCAATAAATCTGTTGGCCACTTGTATTGCTTTGAATAATTAACGTCCCCAGCAATATTCTAAGTCTATCTAGACTAGTATTTTTAACTTAGAAAATTAACTCCATTAAAAAATAATAAAAGCCCCTCTAAGTCTAGACAAACCTGAACAGAACAAGAACTAGCTCCAATAGCATTACTTATTAGATTTAAAACTAGTAACATTTTCTGATTTAACAGCAAAAGCAATCCGCTTCCCTCTGCATAAAGTGTGAAATAAAAGTTATGTTAAATCAAGAGACATGCATAAATCTTTACTCAATATGAAAAATAATGCACACCAAAGCTTTAATATAGCTGTATCTTTTCATGAATGCACAGTATTTGAATGTAGTTATACACATGTATATTGAATCAATTTTATCTGAAATAGAAAAATATTTGAACCACAGAGGAAAGCTTATACTACTTCAGCCAAGCCAGATAACTATATTGCTATGCTAACAACAATGGAAAAAAAAGAACTGTATTCAATATTTGTTTTACTCTATATTTTTTCTCCCCGCACATGCATGCAGCATATTCTTCTGGTCACATAACATCACACACATTGTAGCTTGGTCTTCAGCACAGATATAACTATGTCTTCGCATGGATTGAATTACTTTTCAAGTATTTGAAATATTTTGCTCTTGCACCAGTTTACAATAGAGAAAAAACAGTTGTTTGATTCCTGTTTTTGGCTGCGGTAATGATTTTTTTATGAGACAGAGAAAATAACTTTCCTTTGGGGAGAGAGTTTAAAGATTGGAAAGGGTCAGTTCTCCAGTAGAAATGTTGACAGTTAAAAGAGGTTTTTTGTTTGTTTTAAACATACCCTCTATTCTGACTGCCGCCTTTTTGGAACTGCCTTCCACAACCAGTAATTTTTTCAGGCAAAATTAATACTTTAATACTTTCTCCTTCAATAATACTGTAACTGCAGGGATACCAAATTGCTGGCACAGGTAGAGCTGAGGCTTTTTTTTTTTTTTTTTTTTTT
>NW_017728994.1:65315960-65338333 GCF_001723915.1 Gavialis gangeticus | reverse complement strand
GTTTTTTTTTTTTTTTTTTTTTTTTTTTTAAATAAGTTGACTATTGGTACTCAGTTTGATGCATAGTGATTTCACACTAGAGCAAGGTGCTAAAAAACATTTCTTACAGAAAATGTTTACCAAGTTAGAAGAAAATGTTTTAAGTTCACACTAAGTGTATGTGACCTCCAGGTGGTGTTAACATCTCACTGTTCCACATAATCAGCTAATGTTTTTTCTCTACCCAAAAGGTAAAGCTGAAAAATAGGGATATGCCAGTGTTTTAAATTAATATATATGCACACTACTGCGCACTCAGTTATGTACAATTATTTGGTCTGAGTGTTTGGTACTTGAATTTAAAAACATGCAATATTGCAATAAGGAAGTTTTGACCATTTCTATACCAGTGTAAGCAACAGGATAATTTGTTTCTTTATTTGTTGTAATTAGTGTTATCAACGTGCACCAATTGACAAACATTTACCTTCACCACCAGTGGTAGTAAGACAAAATATCTGAATTGATTCGCATAACAGGTGAGGGTTAGGAAAAGGACAATTTTCTAAAGGCATTAGAATGGAAAAAAATAAGAATCGAGAGTTAAGAGCACACATGGGGGGGAGGTAATTAGGTAAAAAGTGTGAACTAGGATAAGAATTTTCAGGTAAGGTTTGGGTAACAGATGCTTTGTCTGCTTGGCATTTACTACTTGGAAACATGAATTGGGTCCTCCAAACCTAAGAACCTCATATAAACTTTTCATAAACTGGCAAAAAGAATTTTGATTTATAGCCATAAAAAGATAAATCATTAATCCTTTCCATAGTACAGCACTTAGGTTTCCCTTGGAATATAGCCAGGTACTGAGCTGGATTGTATCTGCTCAGTTTAGATGAGATAATAAATGGAGGTAGTATAGCTGAACGTTGAGCCTGGCAACCTGTTTCAAACTAACCATGGCCAGGGTATAACGGTCATAATGAGGACAGCAGACCTTTGGGGAAAAGGCTGACGAATCAGTAAGTCAGTAGTAACAAGCCAAAGTAGTAACAAGTTGGTGCAATACTTGGGTGGCACACCTGCCAAAAAGTTTGACCCCCGCAATGTTGTAGCTATTGTTGGTATTTACAGGGGTTTTAATCTAGGTGCCAGACAAGTACTTTGACTGCTAATTTTTAGCATTAGCAATCCTATAGGACCTTTATAAATTTGGCCATCTGAGATTTAAGATCCTGAGCTCAATTTCCTACTCTGTCAGACTTGTACTGTGACCATGGTTAGACAATTTCTCTGCTCCTACATGGGGAAAGTAGCTTCTCACTTCCTTAGATCACTATTGTGAAGATTAATACTTCTAAGACCAAGATGCTTAGATACTAGTCTTCCCTAAGCTAGAAGATAACACAACCAGGGAAGGAGGGTCATGTTATCTTTTAATCTAGGAACGGAATGGCCAACCTGCAGCACAGGCAGCCTTTGTGTGTGGCACATGGCAGATTGAGCCAGGAGCAGAAAGCAGATCAGTACAGGGAAGGGAATCAGTGTGGCACTTGGGGAGGGTGTGGGGTGGACTGGTGACATGCCTGCAAAAACTGTTGACCCCCATTGCTATAGCCATTGTCAATACTTACAGGGGTTTTAATCCATGTCCTAGGCAAGTTTGAATTTGGATAATTACCACTACATATAAAATTCCCTTATATATAAAGTTCCTTTTATAATTTCAGTCAGATATTCCTTTATCTGACTCTCATGCGGTGTTGCCACCTTTAAACAAGAGAAATGGCTGTATTTTAGCAATAGGAATATCACATTTTCATCTACAGAGATTCTAAAGCACTTGCATATAATTTAGCCAAACACACACATACAAACACACTCTTTTCAAACCAGTCATTTCAGAGACATTGTACTTATTGTGCTATGGTTGAAGTACAGGCTGTTTCAAACTTTTTTAAGGCTAGCAGAACTGACCGACCTAGAAAAGCCAAATAAAGGAAAAGATTTCTGCCCTCTCCCTGCAAAAGGCATTCATGTTCCATAATGGAAGTTGGCAGCGAAGACCCAAATTGCTAAAATAAAGAATACTTCTGCTTATTGTGTCATTACTGTGTTCAACATGGAAGAATTAAGCAAATGATGCAATCAATATACCATTCCAAAGAAATAATTTTTACTCATCATGCTGAAATTTATCCTGCTCTGAAAGAGAACATGGTACAAAACAAAAAGTCAGCAACATTAAGATATCCAATTTATTGACAATTAAACTGATTTATTGACAATTTAAATGTGACATATTTACAGGAAACAGCACTGGTTCTAAAATAATTTAACAATTCCATAGATTTATAAAAGTACTGATAAATAGGAGACCCTGACAATTACCAACAACAAATATTTTCCTATGCTACTGAACTACAAAGGTAGCTCTATGTTTTCTATAGTTCCATCATGGAGCTGTTTTACCTCCACCCCATATGTAAGATTTCCAATACTAAAATATAGTAAAATGAACATGCAGTGTGAAAGCTGTACCAGAGCAACTGATTTTAGATGTTAGAATTACAGTAAAAATATTTCAATGCAAAGTGTCTTCCACACAAATCAACTCGTCAAAAATAAGCTTTTAAAGAGCCATCGTCTTATTTTGATACAAGATAAAATCTATAATACGAGTTGAGACTTGTACAATAAATTTCAATTCTGTGCTAGTTTTCACATATACTTGGAGAGACAAATGAAAAGTGTAATTTACAAATACCATTGTTTCAAAACAGCATTTAGCTTATGGATAAAAAAAACTGAAGGTGCATATTTAATTAATGGTTTTCAAACTCACTCATAGCTGATTCTTGCATTAAATCAACTTCTCTACTCTCAAATCAGTAGGTTCATATAATAAAGCCATCTGAGTCTTTCAGTTAAGAAGTCAGTTTGGAAGCTGGAGAGATGGATATGACTTTGTGATATGTAACTTAAGTTCTAGAAGACAAACAGTATGGAAAAACTAGAAAATCTGAATCACAATAAGCAGCATCATGAGAAATATGTAGGGTTTTTGGTCGAAGCAAACATTTTCAAAACTTAACTATGGAACAATACATGTTTGATCTACTCAAATATTTGAAATGTAAAGCTTCTGAGATTTTTCGCTTGTATCACTGAAGCCCCATAACATAGTCATGTATAACAAATATTCAGTTTAAAAAAACCACATATTGCACAGCTAGTAGATGCAACACCAATATGCTGGTATACCTAGCATGAGAATTTCTATTTTAAATAGTTGTTTTGAACTATGCTACTCAAAAGAATTTCAACCCAAGGTTCAAAATCATTAGAGTAAGGTCTGTGTATACACCTATCCTCAAACATTTAACAATGAAGAGAAAACAAACAAACAAACAAAAACCACAGGCACTTTAGATTATTAGTGCACCAAAAGTTACAGGCCACAATTGCATGACTATGAACAGTTCAGTACCAATTATGACGAACCAAATAAGAAGGTCTTCCACCAATTGAAATACAGAAACAAGAACTGTTCACAGATCACTGGTAAGAAAACCAAATCTCAAATAAGTAAATCTTAAACAATAACTTTAGACATTTAATAAAACAACTGCTGCAGAGTCTAATGAAATACAATATAAAACCTGTTTAATTCAAAGGTCTAAGATGCAAGAGTCTGATTTCCCTTCTCCCCTTCCAAAATACCATTTCAGGTGGTCCATTAAAATCCAAATGTGCAAAAAATAGCAACCCACTTTTAGGTGTGCATCAAAAATAGGCTTACTATTCAAAATAGTATTCTAATGCAAATTTTACAGCACCATATATTTGGAATTCTAAGGGAGTTCAGAATTCTTAGTTTGATAATATTTCTATAGATACTGCTGATCTTGTAAGAACAGAAACTTTTTCCAACTTACCCCGAAATCTGAAAAAAAGTCAGACCAACCTTTTCAAAACAGCAGAGCAACAAGTCTCACATATGTCTAAAATCTTAACCTACTTTATAACAAAGTTAAATAATCATATTTGTTGGCAATACATTTTCCACAGCATAGCATTAAAATATTTAATGCAGTTTTGGGTTTGCCAATTTGAGGATGAAGAGTGCTGGTACCTGGTTTACTGGCAGCAGTACATTTTTGAATCACGTATTTTTGGCCCCTCCCTAGTAAGTGATAAACCATCAGGCTTTGAGAAGAAGCATAAAGGTCCATTTCTAACCCTCATTTAAAAGGCAGTATATAATCATTTAAACATATATATAATGATACGTGTGTGAGTGTACACACACCCATATGCAAAACAATCAGTGTTCCATTCTCTTTGTTCTTTCTTCTTATAATCTTCTTTGGCTAAAAGTCTGAGCAAGGGAATTATAAGGACCAAGCAAACGGATCATTCTCCAAACACTTCCATTATTACACATCACTGACTGGAAGGCTTGCATCATCCAGATCCACTGGGCCAGGATCCTGTTCCTGAGTGCCATTTTTACTTTGAGGTTCCAACAGGCCCTGCACAGTCACTTTGGAAGCTGGTTCTCTTGTAGGGACAGTCTGGACCTTGTAGTTCCCTGGCTTGGTCTTGGTAAAAGATTCGTGAAATCCTCGCTTCTCCAAGACAGAGTGTTTGGAGTTAAGGTTGGAGACCAGACTGTTGTTGCGAGAGGCTGTGGAATGTGAGGCGGCTGCTGTGGTGTTGGCAGAACAGACAGCGCAGCCGTATTCTGAAGAAGAGTCGGGATGCTCCTGTAAAGGAGGAGTGTTTGTCAGAGTCATTAATGTGTTAGTAACAACTTCAGACTTTGCTCTCTGAAAACAAAGGGAAAAAAAACCCCATGAAGCAAAGCATCAGCCATAGCAGCAGGAGGCAGGTGCTTTCCAAAGGCAATGCACTTTTAAATGTGAGCTTACAGCCGTATGTGATAGCAAATCTCCATTTTAAGTGAAGAAATCAAGTTAAATTTCTGAAGTCAAGTTTGGTACCTCTTTACATTTTGTAACAAGAATGTAGAAAAGCAAATCAGCTTGGTTTTGCTAATATGTTTAAATGGCAAACTGGCTGAAGATGTGAGCTTCAATATCTATTGGAAACGGTGTCTTAAGATGGAAAAACTAATTGCAAGTGGAAAATGTATTCAAAACATGTTTTCATGAAAATATATGTTTCCATTCAAAATGCTAAAACAGAATGGAACACTCACTCGCTGCTCGTAGTGAGAACACCCTGCTGAGTCAAGTTAAAGCAGGTTACAGTTCTGCTCTCTAGCTACTGATCTTTTTCCTCCATTGTACGCTACTTAACCACAATGCAAAATATTCTGAATAACTCACTACCGTTAGAAGCTAATGAGGCCTCTTTTGGCAAATTGCTTACTGAAATCTGGAAAAAATTCTTAAAAATAAATGTTTTAGAATCTAGATTTTTGGCCTAAATTATTCTTTTTAGAAAAATGTAATAGCAATATTTAAAGAAATTAAGTATGCAATTACTTCTAAAAACTGACAGGCAAGGCATTTTCAAATAAAGGTTTATTATTTGTACTTCCATTCTGCTGACTCTTTCCAAAATTGTCATTTGAGGTAATGAGATAATATATCATCTTTAATAACTTGTAGCCAAAAGGTAACCAAACTATGCTTGTAAATACTTCCACTATGATACATCATGCCATTAAGATATTTACTTCCAGACTTCACTATACGATGTCTGTCAAAGATGCAAACATCCTATATGAAGCATAAAAATATTTTCATATCATTTGTACAATTTAAAATGAGGTACTGACATTTTAAATTTCTAGGTACACATTTCCAAGTTCATGTTTCCAAATCATCAATATTGCCAATACATTGGAGCAGTAGTAAATATTTGTATTTCAAAAGCTATTGTGCTTTTGTGCATACAACAGTTATTACCATCTGTATTAATAATTTCATCTTGCTCAGCCTTCCATTTTGTTTTTGGCAGCAATTCAAGGAATAATTTTGTAGGGTTTTTATGCTTAATAGTTGGCTTGCCACACCACTTTTCCTTCTTTAAATGAGAAAGCGGCTTTGCTGTGTGGCTCAGTGGTTTATTTTCATTAATAATTTCAGTGAAGGAAACTAAAAACCTGAATTTAAAATAAACCTCTGTGGTCAAAACAGTGAATAATTACATCAACATTTTTAATAAGATATTTATTAAATCACATCTAAAAATGATCAGATTCTGCTACCCGAAACTGGCTATAAGTTCATAGTTAACACATTATGCTCTTTTACTATTTATAGTGTATATAGCTTTGAATAGGATACTGATTGCAAGTTAACCCTTCTAAATTTTCACTAATCATTTCATGCATTTGATCTTAAAAGACATGCAAATCAGGCTACAATATTATCCTTCCCAATATTATTGTAGTTATAAATGTGCATGTGTGCACGCACATATCTGAGCATTATTTCAGGGTAGCTGTTACTTTTAATGCCGCTTTTGCAAGGTTTGGAACGATGTACAGTAAAATGGAAATATGAACTCTCATGCAAATTCAAACAACATTTTAGTATCTTCCCTTTTACACAGTGTTGTATTTAAATTTCATATATGTAAAATTTATATTTTAAAACTGAGGAAACAGTCTTGAGTGCAAGCACAAGTCTGACATTTCCAAGTCAATTTGATTTTTTAAGTAAAGAGGAAGTAAGTGCAAATCTAATAAGTGGCGTGAAGTAGTGAGTTAGTTTTTAATAATGGTAATGATGGAACTGCAAAAGGCAGCGAGATTAACTCTTAGTTTTACATAGTGCAAATTACTGCTTTAAATTCTAGCCCTCTCTTAAGAAGGCAAGTTTACATGAGAGCCCACATACGTGCTGCATTCACCAGTTCTTGATGTATACCTCTGTATACAAGGATTTGACAGCCTTCTGGCCTGCCGCATCTGGAACACAGTGCAAAGCTAAGATTAGAGTAACCTACACTTGGGGAAAGAGGGGAAAAAAGAGAATGTGTTGCCGAAAGTCATTGCAAGATCGCTCAGTTAGCCCCACCACAAAGCATACACGAACAAGATAACTCTTTTCTATACATTCATCTCCCCCAGAAAACATTTTTATAACCGAGTATATTTTAAAAGGTGGCAGGGTTTTTTTTATATATGTAAAAAGGAAAGAGCTATTAAATTACTAGCTGGGGAAAAAATGTACAAGTCAATCAACAGCAAATTGTATTAGCACATCATCAATAACAGCATTTTTAATAGCCAGATTTCAGTTCCTTGATTTCCAGTGTATTATGTATGGGAGCAGTATATTAATCTTATTACAAAATTTTCCAGAGCCAAAAGATGAAAGCCATATCTTACAGCATCTGAACTGTAAAGCATCCCATGATAAATCTGGACTTAAGTGACACTATTTAATTATCAGCATAAATTATAATAAATATGTGAAAACATTGAAGTATTTAATTTAGAATTAGATTTATGAACACTGTCAAGCATAGGCTCCACAAACACCAAGATTTACATCGGTTGCAGAGACTCAGTTCAGTAATGCTAGATGGTGTTCACATTAGGCCTCCCACAGCCAAACTTCTCATTCGCATGAGTTCGCAATTTCAGAATCATCTACATTAAAACTGAGATGCCTACCTACTAACATGACAAATGGCCATGGCTGATCCTGAAGATGTGGAAGCTTAGGTCAAAATATTTGAAAATCAGTATATTGGCATCTGATTGCAAAATTTAATAATCAAAAGTATCACATGAATTAGAAAGATTCTACTTAAGTCCTAAAACTGGTAAGTTTAGTGAAAAGAGCTCATACTGAATTAACAGAAGAGTCTTCATGTATGGCACTTGTACTATCTACCTATTTAAGACAATACAGTGCACACAAAGCTACATACAAACTGCACTAAGGTAAGTATTCATTTAGAAATGAAAATGTTTTATGCAAATCCAATTTCTAGGAAAGTTCATACAGATATGTTACTATAAAACTGGGGGAGGTAGATGAAAAGAAAACAAAAGAACTTCAGGTACAAGACTGACCACCACCTAAAAGGAGCATTATCTAAAGCTCATAAAAACATACAGAAGCTGCTGATCTTCCAGGTCCCCGCTGGGCTACTATGGCACCAGATATTGCTTTTATCCAGCTGTGCATATCCTCTGGACTGTCTGCCTAAATTCAAAGACAAATCAAAAGTGTTAGCCCTTCATATCATACAGCTGTTTAAACTTGGTGAAAATGCTTGCAATTGAAAATAAAACAAATTAGCTAAAGATGAAGCACTTCAAAAGTCTTGCAAGATAGACGTATACATTCTTTGAAGTCCTCCAAAAACGGCTGGCACACTCTAAAAATAACCCCAAACGAAGCACAAACTTTGTAAGTGCTTCAACAATGAAGTGCTTCCTGTATATGCACAAGATTTACAAAGTACAACAGGGGACCCCAGGGTCCTCCAGTATCCCACAGTGCTTCCCCATCTCTCTTCAGCTTCTACTTTGTCAGAGAACTGGATTCCCATGGAAAGAGTATTGGGATTTGACACTTCCCACCTATTACCCTGATACAAATCACCCCTCCTCAGCCAAACTAGCAGCAAGAGAAAAATTCCTCTGCAGGCCCAAAAGACAACTAGCCCAATCCCAAAAGGGACAGAGGGAGTTGCTACTACAAATGAGAGGATTCAGACTAGAGGGAGGGAGCTTCTGAACCCTCTTCCTGGGGCTACCTGAACTGCACTGGCCAGACCACCAGATCAATTCAGATGATGCCCCTTTCCAAGTATCCTCCCCCAAAAATGCTGAGAAGGAAGGATATTGTTAAAGACAACACTATCCTTTTTTCCTTGCTAATGCAAATTATACCTCCTCCCAGTGCTTCTGGGGTTGCAAAGTGGTCAGTGAAACAGATATCAACAAAGGTCAGGGAAACACTCAAGCATTTTTCCCTTCTCTCTCAGTAAGCAACCTCTTCTAAACTCATGCTGATATCAGACTAATTTCACAACCATCGGAGATGATCAGACAAATGGTACTCCATTCCTCCATACGACAACGTTGATTATGATGGAAGTACCCACAAACATCACATATAAGACTTCCCTGCCCCAGTGAGTTTTAAATAAGCTCAGACTTTCAGCCCAAGGGAAGTAGGAATGAATAGAAGGGTATGCAGGAATCTTACACTAACCGGTTACTATTGGTAACAATAGTGCATATACAGATTGTTTCAGAGAGGACCAGTGGAAGAACCCTGGTCATAATCTATTGCATATTAATCAAAAATAGTATTTTCTACCTAATAATTTTCAAGTCAACTCTAACTGGTATACAAAACATAAGAGGAAATATATTCTTCATCATCATAAAATAACTGAGCCACTTTTTCTGTTGTGAAACTGCAAAGAAAATGCAGACATTTGATATTTTTGGTAGTTTATACATTTTTAACACCAAAACCCAACTGCAGTAAAGTCTCATTAGTTTAACATCAGATAGTTCAAAGTATCAGATTCTTCTAAGCTACTGTCACTCCCCAGCTGAAAAGACAGATTTTTGCAGGCTTTACAATTTGGATAATTCAAAATACAACTACTTTGAAATCTGAAACTGTTTTCTGATCCCTTGGACCAGGAAAATATGTTATCTGTCATTAAACTGCTGCAGCATGTGCTCAGTCACAGAAACCAGTTATGAAGTTGACTGAACGGAGGCTGCACTGAGGATGCCCACAAAACACTTGGCACAAGGCAAACACCCACATGGGGCAAAGATGCTGGTGGAACCTACCACAAGTCTGGGTTAGTACAGCACACCTAAATCAGACAGATTAGCCATTGCATTCAGTCCTTCTCAGCACCGATTTTTTATTCAAGTCATAGTGAACCACTATGTCAAATACATTTAATCTTCCTCTTCATTCCCACAGCTGAGCGGTGCCTTTCTTTCCCATTTCCAATGTTCCTTCTCCAGCCTTAAATGTCTGGCAAACATTCCCAAATGTCTATGCAAATGAGAAGCTCTGTCACATCTGTACTTGGCATATCACATGCGACCCATGTAGCCCTGCCCTCCATGGGGTGGAGATGGACCAGGCAGCCCCATGACTCATCTGCACATACATTTTTGGAGAGTCCCAGGACTCGTGACAAGAACACCCCATTCCAGTCATCAGTGGAGAGCTAATTAGCACGTGAATCTTTTGGGAGAGGGAGAGGGGATATTTGAAGTACACAAACAGTGAGTAGCATGGGGCTGAGGGATCATCATGGATAGAAACATTGTTGACCCTGATGTATAATAATAATAATTAACAATGTACTTGTGCTGAAACTGCCAACATTTTGCAAAAAAATAAAAAGCATCGATTATGGGTGAACTAAGTTTGTGGACACCAATGTGCAAATCAGCACACATACATTTATTTCAAACCCGTTTATGTTAAAGTCAATGGCGTTTTGGTCTCCTGCATTCTGAATTAATGAGGCTGAACTGTACTGTTTTCTTTCCTTTAGAATTAATTATGCAAATTTTTCTGCATGCATATTACACTGATTGCTGCCTGAATCTAATTCAACAACCACAAATTAAAAGATGGGACACAAGAGGAATTGTTTATAATAAGAACTATATTGTTAACCAGTTGCTCACAATAGGACAAATCATTGTTTTTCAAACTCCACTGCTTCATGTTATTGGGGTAACACAAATACAATACTTTTCCTTGTTTCTGTGCTTCTGTTTTCTATCACTTGCTTTTAGGCACAGAAATTAGTTGGTGTTTCTGAGAGAACAGAAACAAACAGTTTTATCAATCTGTACTAACAGGTTCTCAAAGCAGTTATCATCTGCTGCTGGCCGCAATTTATATAGGAGGGTGCAGCTCACCCAGCAGAAACCATTCCTTTTGGCAGATTCTCTGCTAGACTCCTATCTCCATCCCACGTCCCAACTAATTGACACCAATTAGGAGGGTTTGGGGGGTTGGGGTGGAGGGGGAGAGTTTAATAAAAACTGCACGGACATTTCCACTCTTAAATGCTTTGAGTATGATCTTTATATTTGATTTGTTATGCATTAATGGCTGAAAGTTTTTGTTTACTTGTTTTTGGAGGGATTTTTCCAAATCTTACACTCCCACTCCCCAGCTGACCTTCATCAAATGGCATATACCTGGGATGCATCACAACACCACCATTTATCAAAACTTCCTTTCAAATGAGTATTTTCTATATTAGGATGATAATTTGCTATACCTTCTTTATAAAAGTGTGCTAATGAACTCATGATGCGCTTTAAAAAGCTCCAGTATGTTATCATCCCATGGAATGATTATTTAAACCTATTACCTAAAAAAAAAAATCAGGTGTACAAGGTGCAAAACCCTTGGTTTTCAGTAATAACTAATATTAATATAACATTAATTAGGTACAATACCAAAGTAAGTGTGCAGGCAACCCAGAATGACTCTCAACTGGGTGACTTTAGATAAGGCAATCATATTTGTCACAGAGAATCAGAGCTGCCACCAAAATGTTTTATTTGGGCATTTTTTTACACTAAGAAATTGCCAGGGATCATCCCAATAGTGTAAACTCTCAATCATTTTGACATATAATGAGTCTGGGGGAAAAGTTTATAACTCTGATTTTACCTCCCCCTCCCACCACACTCCACACCCCCTTCTACCTCAAATTTAAAAATTCCTCATCTGGATAGATCCATAGACCAGAATATTCTAGCTAATATTTCTTCATTCAAGCTACCTTGCAAATTTTAACTCTCACACTTGCACAGAAAAAGAATTTTGGTACATTTTGTTGGGTTCAAAAATAAGTAAAATATCCATAATTTTCAAAACCATCACGGTAAGAAGGTGAGAGTAGATTTTCAGCATGTACTTTTATATGTATATACTATTAATTTTCAAAGAGATGGAAAGAATCACTAACACATTTGTTACGAAAGCATCAAGTAACCTAACAGAGTACACAAAGACATTTTTAAAAAAGAAATAGGTCCTAAGCCTAAAAATTACTATAGCTAGGACTGTAATAGATGTTGTGAATGAATGAAGGCTATCAATTTAAATGGTTGACCACTGAACTCAAAGTCCTCATACTTTAAATTCACAAGCGACTAAATAGAAATAATTTATGAAAAGTCAAATATATTGAACTAATAAGGAATTCAGATAATTTATGTCAACTGATAATTCACAATTTTATAAACATCAAGGTTATTCAATTCTTGCGATCATTCTGAAATTTCTTACATGTATTTTAGAAGAAAACTGAAAAGAAAGGCTAAATTAAAACATGACAAAAACAACTACTGTAGGTTCTGATATACTATCATATTTCACAAGGAATGTATGCTAGAAAGGGAATACTGGAGTTTTTTCAAGAAAACTGTGGGGTATTTAAACAAGTTTTTAATCAGCAAAAATGTTCCTACTTAAATTTTCTTGCAGAAAGATCTGGTTTTATCCAGAGAAAAAGATTACCTGCACATAAAACGTTCGAGAAGCTGTTACAATTTCAAAGAGATTGTCTCTCATCATTATATCACTGTAAAAGAAAACAAAACAACACAACACATCTAAAGACAGTTAAAGCAAGTTATTTTTCCCTCTGCTATATAAAAATAGAACAAAAAGTATGCGTGGGAAAATATTTAAGATTTCTATATAAAAGATGATCATCTGAAAATGCTTAAAAGAGGTTGCAATGAACATGGTATTATGAACCCAAACTGCACAATCAGATACTTTTTCTCACTTAGATGGTAATGCACTACTTGAAAACTTCACTTTTATATTTTCAAACTTTCAGCAAGTTGCAGTCTTTAGCAGCCAGCTGCACACCACCTGTCATAGCTTGTGCAATGCAAATGAAGTTACTTTTTTCTCAAAATCTTATTTGAATTCAACCTCAGGATGTATACAACAGTCAATTTCCCTGTAGTAACCATAGTTCAAAATGTGGTCAGCACTGAATCCACTGTTTAGTGCACATAGACTACATGAAGACAAAAGCAGTCTTTTGAACAGCATAAATATCAGTAATCTACATGCAACCTGTCTTCCCCATGCTTTCATGCAAGAGATAAAGGACAGAGCAGTATCGACTTAATTTTATTGCTATTTAAAGCCCTCTTGAAATCATTATCAAGATGTAGGCAAAAGGAGTGTTGCCCAAATCCACAGTTAGACATCTATGATCCCAAAGACACAGAGCACTGATCAAGTCTCACTGACTTCAGCAGAATCTACCTGTACCCAACTTTGTGTCCTGATATTAAAAAAAAAATGCACTCTAAAACCTTGGCTCCATATTATTAATACAGTACTTTCTCTCATCAATTTGTACCACACAATTCTTCCTAGTCTAGTGTACCAGAAATCTGAGAATTAACCCCACAAAATGAGCTTTTAGATAAAATTCAGTGCATCAGTTTATATGCTCGGTTTAGTGATGTTTAGAGAAAATGTCTTAAGGACAAAATATTTGTGATACTGTATTAAAAAAATAGCACAATATTATAAACCCACTTAACCGAACTATAATGTTTATACCAATAAAGAATTTGCCGATTTAATACATCACAGGAAATTTCCTATCACTACTTTTAAAGTCACCTCGGTTAGCAAGATTTCACATGATGGGAATGGGAAGGAACTTCTCTCTTATTAAACTGGACAGCATTAACCTACATTAAGGAATTGCAGCATAATCACACAGAAGAAGTGGGATTGTTGTAGATGTGATGATCCAAGAAATGTTCTGATAAATCTTTATGAGTTCTCTGATAAATCTGCTGTTTGAATGCACATTAAAAGACAACATAAGCCACATCTGCCTCTCCTCCAGACCTAAATGGCAGCATGTGCTCCTAAGCTTGTCAAAATTCTCTCCCAGCTATACAGCTGGCCCACTAAAAGGTATCACAAAAAAAAGTTGCCTATTCACAGACAGTGCACTTAAATTGACTTTAAGTCATTTCACATCACTATTTTCAGAATCTTATGGCACCTATATATGTGCCCTGGGATGGGGAAGAAGGGTAATTAAAGCAGCTCTCAGGAGCCACTCTAAATCAAAACACGTGCAGCATCTCGTATATTCCGTGTCCTGTGTTTCGAAATGCCAGTGGGGCAAGCTTTAGTTCGACAAGCTTTGGCTTCAGGCAGAGGCATTTTTAACTATTTTCAAACATGGGGACGCTGAATACACGAGGCACTGCAGCATGCTGGAGTGTTTATTAAAATGCTAGAGCAGACTTGATTAATTGAGTCTGCTCTGGCACATTCTAATCAGAATGCATCAGAGCACGTGTAAAAGTGCCTTTAATTTTATTTTGAAAACTCCTAGTAAGCTTATTTCTAAGACAACATCCAAAAAAGGTCATCAATACTTAACATAAATATGAGTAAAAAATAAATGACCAAGAAAGCATCTCTGTTTAAGCAGATCATTCTTCTAAAGTACCAAGTAGCATACTAGTTAACACCTTTTCCCTAATAGACTCACCATGCTTTACAAAAAAGGGTGTTACTCTCATTTTTGCATTTAGGAACTATTAAGAATCCAGATCTCCTGGCTGGTTCTAATCATCACAGAAATACTGTTTATCCCTAGACAGACTGATAATCACATATATATCAAACCTGACTACTGGCTTTTCCTACACTGTAGCCATAATAAGGCACCATGAATTACACTTTAAAATGTTTTGCACAAAGGTTTACTTTTCCTGACCTTTGTTTACATTCCTGGACTTTATGGACCTCTTTAAGTGGTATAAGCCGGAGAGGTTCTTTTTCCTGCAAAAAAGGAAAAGGACTTGAGTAAATCATTATTTTAATGACTAGAAAAAATAATATTCTGCAGCACTGCTCTTGTATATCAATTCTGACGTCAAAATCCTATTATGTACGTAACAGGATTTTGATGTCAAGACGGAAATGCAATAGCAAGGCTGCAAAAGTGATACTTTCAAGGCAGCCAGTTATGTTACAGCTGACACAGTCAAGAGCACTGAGTTCACCACAAACTTGTAAGGACATGAACTTGTTTTGTTAATGAAGCGGATGACCTGAAACTTCTTATGTACCTAAGCATGACACTGTGAACAGGATAAGGCTCAGAGGAACCCAATGCTTCAAATCTTTCATCAATGCACTCTTCAAAAAGAGACAAAATGACCACAAACAAATTAGAATGCTCCAAATTAGGTTCTGCTGTGAAACATTAACCCAAGGTAAGGAAGAGTTCATCTCTTAAACAACAAAACAAAACAAAAAAAACAAACACACACACCAAACTCATCAAAAAGACCAAAAGGTAGCGAGTGTCCAATGGTCCAAAAGACCAAAAGGTAGTGTCCAATGGTAAAAAATTACTGCTGGCATAAGTGGGAACAAAAACAAAGCTATATGCATAAACCATGAAAAAATCTGGCCCTCCAAATACTATTTATCCAGAGATAAGTTGTAACCAAAATTGTCACTAGACAAACATTTAAAATGCAATGCCATAATAGAAACATACACTTGTTAATACCCTTGTTAACTGCATGGCAAGACACTAATATAATTAAGAATACATTCATGTTAATTGCATGCTTCATTCTGTAACAAGGAGATACTTTAATGATATTGGTGGAACTCTAGACTTTGACAAAGCATAAAAGTATTCTTTAGTATCTAAGAAAAGTTGATCGCTACATCCTTTCACAATGACAGAACCCAGACAAAAATGCTGACGTTTTAGATCATGTATAAAACGTGAAAATATTACAGTAAAAGAATAAACTGAAGAATTAAGTAATGTAAATTCAGCTCAGTTTGTTACACTTTTGGCAAAGAAGGAAAAGTAATGTCATATATCTCCCTATTTCCTGAACAATATGAAAACAGAACACTGGTCTTTCAAATACCAGTTTAATGTGCCACCCTGTGGCTGCTATAGGGAATAGTAATAATGTATCCATGTTTAGCCCCAAATTTCTCTTTTCCCTACCAGAAAATAGAGTATTTTAATCTGCTTGCAACCTGGGGGTAGAAACATATTCATTATTTACTGGGAACTGGAAAATGCCCTGGTCTTAAGATCCTTCCAGTTGAGGTAATTTCCACAACCAGAATTATCCAAATCTACTTTCTACAAAATATACGTAATACAATGTATAATGCAAGAGAATGGTTTCCTCCTCCAACATAGCACAGTTAAATCTACTTAACTACAACAAACTCAATTCCATGGATGTCAATTTCTATCCCTATTCTATAGGACCCATTTGTTTCCATGAAGGGTCAAAGCTGCCTAACAATTTGAAGTATGAAAATTTTAAGGTAGCATGGATAAATTTCCTATTCTTCTTTGTGCTAATTTCAATAGACACTTCACGTTGGAATTTTCATAACAGTGAGAAGTACAATCATTCTCCACCTGGAGGATACTGTATTCTCTGACCGGCATTCAGAAAACTTACAACTGAACCTTGATGTTTCCCAACACAACAGAAGATGAGAGGAAGAAAAGGTATATGAAATACTGGATGCAACGGTTATGAATTCGAGATCATGAAAGTATGCCTGTGTATTAAATCAGAATTCTCTGTTTGGCTTCAATTTGGGAAAAAACAAAACCAATGGAACAGTCTCCATTAACTGTGAGCCTTTTTGAAATGAGGCCTTGTAGTGTTTGGTCTTAGCTAAGCAACTCCCCACCACAAATGTCTATTTATTCTGAATCCAATATACTCCAGCAATCATGTCACTGTTTGCTTTAGCTTTCCCCTCATACTTAAACCGATCAGAAAAAAGTGGCTCAAGAAGAAATAAGCAAATTTTCTTCTCTTAAAGCCAATATTGTTGCTATCACAAGACTGCAAGACCCTGTAACAAGACCCAGAAATACATGCAGTATCAAATGGTAATAATTTGGGAATTGTGAAAAAGAAAAAGGCTGCAAGACATCTGCAAAACATAAGATTTTTCTGAGAATGGTAAGGACATGCTTTCAAAACATCCCTCTTTTGAAAACTCAGCATCTGTTTTAAGAGAGGGCCCTGCTGTTTATACCCGATTCTGCAGCTACCAATAGGATGAGGAATGAGCAAGCCATAATACTCTTATCTGAAGTGGATGATGATTTAATTCATGCCACCACCTTTCCATGAGCTGCTGTAACTGCAAATAGGACAAAAGTGTCATAATTCTTGCAGAACTCCACATGGCACCTCCTCTGGAAAGTGTCCAGTGACCCCATCGACCAAAGCTATATTCCCATTTATTCTAAAACTGAAATAGCTTGGTGCCAATCTGCATCCAGCTTTAGACAGGACTGGCCAATGTTCTGACAGAACTGATGTAACAAGCAAGGGTAGCTACTGACCCTGCACTTGTTCCAGTTACCACTTGAAAAGCATTTTCTCCTGCTGTATTTCACAGATTGCTTCAACTTGCCATATGACCTGTATTGCTTTCATTAGTGTCTGGCAGGGGTTGAGATTTTAATTTCAACTTGTCTTGCTCTGAATACCCTCACCATTTCCATAGAGCTTTCCACTGTATCGGTAAAACAGCTAGAAACTGATCTGAGTGTCTGATCCAAAGAACCAGAGCCTCATACATATGCATGAAAGAGTTGAATCTCATTTGCCCCTCTTCTTCCCTAAAGAAGAAAAGGTTCAGTTCTTTTCCAGGGAGAAGCAAGGAAAGAAGAATGTCAGATACTAAATGAGAAGGCCCACACCCGCGATACGGGCCATCCCTGTTAACAACGTTTGTGAAAACTAGCAGAGGGTGTTTAGAATGCAAGGTAGCTTTCACATTTATATTTGAGCAAACTGAGGAAAGACTAAAGAGGCTAGGCCTATTCAGTTTAGAAGAAATGCTTGAGGGGGTACATAGTATGGGTTTACAAAATACTAAATGGTGAAGAGAAAGTAAATAGGAATTTGTTATTTACTAATGTCTCAATACAAGAACTAAAGGTCACAAAAATGAAACGAGTAGGTAGTAAGTTTAAAACTAACAAAAGGAAGTTCTTTTTCACACAGTACAAAATTAAGATGTGGAACTCATTGAAACCAGATGTTGCAGAAGCTGACAGTTTAGCCACGTTCAGAAGAAGGGACTGGAGAAATTCTTGGAAGATACGGATATCGGTAGCTATTGAATATGGGAGTTAAGCAACCAGACTCTGAATCAGACCTTCCTAGACCTTAAATGCTGGAGGGCTGCAAGGGGGAGAGGAACAGTGGAAAACACCCTGGTCTCACACAGTTCATTCTTGCTTTCAGCATCCACTCTCTGCCACTGTGCGACACAGGATACAAGATGGACCTATGGTCTGACCCACTAAATGGCAGTTCTTATGTTCTATATTTTCAAATGATGCCACCTAACAGCTGTCATGAGAAAAAGAAAAGGACTGAGGCTTGGATGCCTTGGAAGGTCTATACAAGTGAAAACACATCACTTTCAAGAAAAAAAAAAAAGTTTCCTCAAAGTTATCAAACATCTAATCCAGTGGTTTTCAGCCTTTTGAGACTCAAGGCACCAGTTCATCACTTCTATAAAACTGAGCAGCACCCAATTCCAGAAACTAATTTATTACCTCCTTGCAGAGAGCCTGGGCAGGGAGAGTGACAGGCAGAGTCTGCTCTTATTTGCTTATGTCTTCACTCCTGGAGCCGGACTCTACCCTTCTAGGAAACATTTGGTCAATGAATCAATTACACTAACAATGACCAAAAAGTTGTTTAGCTTAAGAAACTAATTTGCTATTAGCATGACAAAAAAACCTGACACTTTTGCAATCCCCTCACCCCCCTCCAATACTGACCGGTTTCATTGTTTGAATGGGAACAGGATAACTTTATTTACCATGACCAAATGTATGTTGCCGCACAGGAAAGCTTAAACATGAGATACTTCAATATCAACTATCCTTAAGACAATTTTCATGAAATTCACACATAAGCCTGAAAAGCACAAATGATTGATTAAAATGAATGACAATGGTGGAGTATGTTTATAAATTCATTCTCTCTCACTGAAAATCAAATTTTCACAATGACATACTAGTCTCCAAGGCAGCAGATTCCTAAGTCAGAGAATCACAAAAGCAGCAAAGGGCATTTACAACCTCAAAGAGAGAGTTCAACCCCAAATAGGCTTTTGAAATTTACTTCTATACATTTTGAAAACAATGTAACATTTTGAAACGTACCAATTCAGATTTGAAATAACGAATTGCGTTTTCATCTAATTGAAAGTACCTCCTCTTCCAGTTCTTCATCTATTAAAGAAAGAAAAAGAAATATTAAGACTTGGACGAACTGCTTGATCTTCTTTCAGGAATCAGAGAAGTTGAAAGATTTGCATTTTTTTTTTTTTTTTTCTGTGTTGCAATTTCTACTAGTGTTTCTGGGTATTCTTTAGTTAGCCTGATATACCCCATCTCTCCCTATAGCCAAGCATCTTACATTTCCTTCAGTTTCCTTTTAAACTACATATGCTCCACTCCACTCTGAAAGATACCTAACTCTGCATTCTTCTCACCGTTCTATGCAAAAGAACTAATCCAATTCTTTTGGGGCCAGTCAGTCAACTTTTGGGGGTCCAGCTCCTGAAAACTTGGTTCTACAATCTATTCAGATTAAGATTTTTGAAGCTCCTGGACAGATATAATCAATTTTAGCTTTCAGCTGGTGAAGTGTGAAAATGTTTTGTACTGAATGTTTTACTCCTTCGACTCTTTTAGGTAAAACTCTACTTCCTGGGTACAGAGGAATGACACTCGGGCTATATTCCATTAGAAAGAAACCTGAGGCTGACAGCTCTGAAAATGATGAGTACCGACTAAATAAAATATGCCACCAGAGAGGAACTATTCTTAAACTGGATCAGACTTCAGAAAGAAAGGATCTGGAGAGATCTCCTCAAGCAGAGGGTCTTTCCAAAGATTGCAACTAGGAGGAGAAACAGCTGAAAGAATTGGATTTGGAAGAGCAGAGTAGAATGCAGAGAAGAACTGAATGACGGTATCAAGCTAAGAAGCCAGAGCAGTAATTTAATAAGTTTTGAGAAGGGAGGAGAAGCAGGAAGAAAAAAATGGAGGGAGGTAGTAGGAACGCAGAATGTAGCATTAAAGTTCTCCTTTTTTCCATCCCTCCTCCTCTTACTGCCCAACTTAGCTCTTGCTGCCTAGCTTTACTGCTTCTCCTCCAAATCCGTATCTTTCCTTGTTGGCACCCTCTCTGTTTAAAGGAACGCACTGTTCTTTGCTTTCAGAGAAATCCCATGGACCTTTTATTTTCACTGTTTGCCTTTGCCAAATCTGGGACAGCAGGTGGAAAATTTCATTAGCTACTAAGATTATCCCCCTTCAAAGCTGTCAACCGTCCCTTGCCCCCTCCCCCAATTTTTTGCAAAAAAAGATTGGGTCCCAAATGTTTAAATGTTTTCTTTCCAAAACTCCTCAGTCTCAAATAATATATATAAATTACTGCATGGGAACTTCATATTTTATTTAAAAAAGGATAGTTGGTGTTAAAAATCATGGTAAATGTATTTAAGATGGAAGTTAGTGGTGACTGACAGAAAGCATGTTTTCTGTACTGCATCAGTATTAAAGCAGGATGGAAGCTAGTTTAGAAACCAACACTGGGACAATTTCACAAGCCTCGTCAGAGACACAACTGTATGGAAGCAGGACTAAAATGCTTACTATTTGTGCTATACACACCACACAGAACTTGGGCCACTGTACTCCTCAATCCAAGGAGGTCATACTGTAGCCTTCACTTTCCAGAAGATTGAATTTAGATGTCACCACCACCATTCATAATTCACTTTTGACCATCTCTGTCCCAGGCAAGTGAGGGCTAAGACTTCTATTAAATCCCTTTACGAACAGTATCATAAATTCTTAGGCCAGCCTTTAAATGCATTTTAAAAATATAATTAAATCTAGAATTAATTCCATAAGTAAATAATCATGGAATCTTAATATGGTCTCTTGTTCATATTATACAATCTTAAAAAAAATGTTACAATCCATATTTTCCAGATGTTGCACACTTTTTTCTAATGCCTTAAGTATACTGTGTCCAGTATTTTATTAATCATTTTTAACTCTTCCACTTCATCAGTAGTATTTTTATTTCATTTTTAACTCTTCCACTTATTAAGTAGCATATTCTCATAATGTACTTCAATAATTTTGCCAGTAATACTGCACTATAAAAATATTTTAGGCTTAAATTCATGTAGCCCATATACCGGATTCATACAATTACTTTACACTACATGCTACTGAACATGTGCACTTTACTACCTTTAAAATGCATAGGCATGCAACTGAATCAAGACTATAGCCTTATTCAGGGTACGCACTTATCTAACCTTAATGTAAAAATTGCACTATAGCACTATTGACAATAAAAACACTAGTAGCCCTAAAACTGACCAGTTTTATTTTAATCTATTTTAATAGTCATTACTATTAAAAGCCATGAAAACAAAGGGAGATTTGAGCTTGGTAGTTTCACAGCTGCTGTTAATTTCAAGATTTCCAATACCTGCTCTTTGACAACTTCTATTCCAGGAGTGTGCAAAATACAGTCCACAGGCTGGATCTGGCCCACCAAGGGATTTTATCCAGTCTGTAGTCGGTCCCTCAGCCCCGCCTGGCCCAAGCATGGGGGGCAGCCCAGGCCACATGCATGTAGCCAGTCCTGCTGCCCCAGGGTGCTCAACGGGGCTGGGGCAGAGTGGCAGCTAGATTTGCTTCACCAGCAGCCCCCACAGCAGTAGGTCCTTCCAGTTGTGGCTGCCAGTCTCTGCCACTGCCACTGGACCCAGCCCCACTGCCGAGGCACTCCAACCCACCTACCCTACACCTACCGCCGGGGCGCTGGATGCAGCAGGCAGGCATGATCTCCAGGAAGAGAGGCTGGGGACTTGCACAGGCATGACATGCTCAAGCAGGCAGATGGGATGGGTACGCAGGTGAGTGGGGAGCGATTATCTGCAAGCAGGACAGGCGGGGCTGGGGCCAGGACCAGCATCAGGATCATGGGGCACTGACAGCACAGGGCTGGGGCCCAGAGCAGAGCCATAATCTGCTACCTACGCGTCCCTGCAACAAGCACCAGTTCTGCATGCAGAGGCGTGCTGACTGGCTCTGCCATGGGTCCTGTACTGTCACCACCCTGCAACTGTGATCCCAGTTCCAATCCCAGCCTCAGCCCTACCCATTAGTCCCTCTCTTGGATGCTGCTCCCCACGCAAAGCCCCATCCCATCCCATCCACTTGCCAGAATGCACTCTTGCCCATGCAGGTCCTGGCCCCATCTT
>NW_017728994.1:65312038-65315949 GCF_001723915.1 Gavialis gangeticus | reverse complement strand
GCAGCAGGCAGGCATGATCTCCAGGAAGAGAGGCTGGGGACTTGCACAGGCATGACATGCTCAAGCAGGCAGATGGGATGGGTACGCAGGTGAGTGGGGAGCGATTATCTGCAAGCAGGACAGGCGGGGCTGGGGCCAGGACCAGCATCAGGATCATGGGGCACTGACAGCACAGGGCTGGGGCCCAGAGCAGAGCCATAATCTGCTACCTACGCGTCCCTGCAACAAGCACCAGTTCTGCATGCAGAGGCGTGCTGACTGGCTCTGCCATGGGTCCTGTACTGTCACCACCCTGCAACTGTGATCCCAGTTCCAATCCCAGCCTCAGCCCTACCCATTAGTCCCTCTCTTGGATGCTGCTCCCCACGCAAAGCCCCATCCCATCCCATCCACTTGCCAGAATGCACTCTTGCCCATGCAGGTCCTGGCCCCATCTTCATAGAGACCCCCGAATCACCAGTTGGTGACAGCACACGGCCGTGCTCCAAGGCAGAGCGACTTAGGGAGTTTTGGTGAGCTGTTGCAGGACACCAGGGGGTGCTGGTCCTAAGTGGCCCTCCAGTACAAATATTTGCCGACCCCTGCAGCTACTCCTTCACTCTCACACTGTGCAGTTAGAGCAGAATTAATTACAAAGTAGAGTGTGGGTTAAAGTACAATTAGTTACAAAGCGGAGTGTAGAGCAGCAAGATGCAATGCAGTCAAGCAGTGTTTAACGGGAATTTGTTAGAATGTAAGCAGTAGGCAACAAGTTGGAATTGGCAACATTTCATGCAGTTAATTATATGTATCCTGGATGAATGCATAAGTAGAGTACAAAGTGTACAAGTACATCTTAGGGCATACTACTCATCTTATGAAGTAGATACACAGTATACATTAAATCATATCAACCTTTAAGGTGCGCAGAAGCTGATTGAACGTTACACTATTTTCTTCCTGCTTACAAAACAGTATAATGGAAAGACTACTGCAATGCACGCACAGAGTAAATTTTGCAGATGCACCTATAACTGATATGTCCTACTTTTTAAAAGGACATGACTGTTTAGCATTTTTCCATGGCATTTCATAGGTATCTTTTTAAAATAAAAATTTGGAATACAACAAGAAGGAGTTTCACACGTCCAAAAAAAGCAAAGATCTGCAGATTTCCAAGGCCAAAAACAGCAAGTGTAAATTATTTAATCTTGAATTATTTGGCCAGATAACAGTGGAACACCTGAAATTTTAGGTATTTTGCAGAAGACAAATCTTCCAAGTACCTTAAAGAGTTGCACAATTTTTCTTCAGCTCCATAAAATGAATTAAAACTCCTTCACTACTTCAATGCCTTGTAAAACATGCAGGTGTTGAGCACTTGGTTCAGCACAGATATTTTTAGCACACCCTTCACTAAGAAGTTATCTATACATGCTTCTTAAAACATGTATTAAGGGGTATTCTGTTGAAGCTTCATCTAAAAACCATCTGCAGCAATGTTTTCATCTCCAAAGTGTCTCCAATTTTATTAGTGTTAAAAAAACCTGCAGAAATACCAAAGTAAAAAGCAGAAGACTGGCAATACAGAGATCAAACATATACTACAGGAGAATAATCCATGAAATAACGTTCTAATTTTACTTATGCTCAATATTTTAATACAGTATCATTTAGTAAAAATGTTGCTTGGTTAGCATCTACTTGGTAATTAAATTTACAATTTCAGGATGTGTTCTGGACAAAGGAAATGAATAGTTCTACAATTAATTACCACTGCTCCTTGCTTAACACAGTAGCCAGCTTTGATAACAGCATTATCTGAGGAATGCTTAGCAGTAAAGTAAGGAAGGTGGCTTTGTGATCGTTTCAAGTAGTTCCTGTCACCTCCTTCACCACAGTCATTTAGTTCTTCTTTCTGAAAGGAAGCGGAAAAAAGTTCAGGGTATTCACATGTTTCTCTAAAGACTAAAGATTATTATTTAGTAATACAAGAACACAAAATAAAAGTATATGCACATTCCTAAATGTCATCTCCTACCCACAAATCCTATCTTTGGCTTGGTTAGAAGGATCAAATACTTGACACTGAAAACAACACTGGTATGAAAACTATACACAAAACTTCCTGGCAAGTCATAAGCACTGCTCAAAAGCACACAGTCGAAACAGACTGTGAACCCATTAAGGCAGAACTACTAAAACAAAAAATAGACAAGTAAAACTGTAACACACTGAAGGCTTTAGAAACAAAATTACTGCTGCTTTTTTTAAAAAGTGCATATTATGCTATGACCTTTAGAGATGGTACACTATGCAGCCAAGGTTAAAATATTACAAACTATTATCTGCTCCTTCTAAGTGCTTGGGGTTGGGGGAAGGGGTGGGAGAAATCACACTGGGGAAGTAGTTGGAAGTAGGTAACCACAGAAGACAGTGTTTCAAGATCAGGAGAATTACTGTAAACATATGCCAAGATAACCTAACAAGTACAGGTTTCCCTCAATCTATGCGGGTTCTTCATAAGCAAATTCACTCTTATGCGATAAGCATATTTAGACCCATAATTCATTATATGCAAGGTAAATTCACTCTTATGAGATCAGTATAGATGCCACCCCTGCCCAAGCAGGTAAGTGTGTGGGGGGGAAGAGAAAGAGCCATGGCTCCACTGACCCCAGCCCCAGCTGCAGCAACCCCGGGAGTGGCCAGTGCCAGCAGCCTACACCCACTGGGCTGCACTGTGCTTTCCTGTCCCCCCCTTGTGCCTGGGCTCCGCTTGTCCGTACTCACCTCTGCTCCTAGGTTGCACCATGCCTTGGTGCAGCCAGCTGGTGTCAACTGCTCCCAGGGCAGCTCCACACAGGCTGAAGTGAGCACAGACAAGCAGAGACCCAGGCACGGCACTCACCCCAGCCCCAGAAGCAGCCAACACCAGCTGCCTGTAGCAGCTGGGCTGCACTGTATCCCGAACCCCCCCGGGATTCTGCTGGTCCCCAGTCACCCAGGCCCGTGCTGGAAAGGCCCCGGGAGTGGCCGACTTCAGCTGCCTGTAGCAGCTGAGCTGCACTGTGCCCTGGTGCAGGCAGCTGGTGTCAGCTGCTCCCAGGGCTGCTCCAGCATGGGCTGGGGTGAGTGTGGACAAGCGGAGCCCCGGGTGGTGCAGGGTGCAGCACTCACCCCGGCCTTGGGAGCACCTGGCACCAGCTACTTGTAGCACCTCATGCCAACCAGGTCTCTGCTTGTCTGCACTTACCCCAGCCTGTACTGGACCGGCCACAGGAATAGCTGACACCAGCTTCCTGCACCAGGACACAGTGCAGCCCAGCTGCTACAGGCAGCTGGAGTCAGCCACTCCCGGGGCCACTGCATGTGGGGCTGGGGTGAGTGCCGCTCTGTTCCCTCTGCTTTGCTGCCTTGTGCAGCCCTGGGAGCAGCACTCCCCCACTCCCCAGTCCCAGCCTCACTCCCTCACCACCATGGGAATCTATCCCTCTTTGCTACATTGTAAAGTGGGTTTGCTTTATGCAAATTCAATTTAATGTGCCATTCTCTGGAAATGCATGTACTGCATAAAATCCAGGGAAACCTGTACTGAGTTATTTTTAATACCAGTTCTAGCACATCTCATCTAAAATCTCAGACAGGTAAGGAAGATAGTGGGTGTTTTTCCTTTTTTTTTTTTTAAACTACAAAATATAATATCTTGTAACTTAAATAATCAACTACCTCGGAAAAGCTTAAGCAGGCAGAAATCAACATTTAGCTTTTATAACATAGCTGCAATGTATTATAATAACTGAATGTCCTTTTACTAGGTACACAATATTAAATAACAGTAATATTAAAAACCCAGCTTATGAAATTAAGTACGATGAGTCCTCTGAATACGGATGGGGATGGACAAGTTGGCATTCTGACAGCCAAAACAT
>NW_017728994.1:65301188-65307038 GCF_001723915.1 Gavialis gangeticus | reverse complement strand
GGAAGAGAAAGAGCCATGGCTCCACTGACCCCAGCCCCAGCTGCAGCAACCCCGGGAGTGGCCAGTGCCAGCAGCCTACACCCACTGGGCTGCACTGTGCTTTCCTGTCCCCCCCTTGTGCCTGGGCTCCGCTTGTCCGTACTCACCTCTGCTCCTAGGTTGCACCATGCCTTGGTGCAGCCAGCTGGTGTCAACTGCTCCCAGGGCAGCTCCACACAGGCTGAAGTGAGCACAGACAAGCAGAGACCCAGGCACGGCACTCACCCCAGCCCCAGAAGCAGCCAACACCAGCTGCCTGTAGCAGCTGGGCTGCACTGTATCCCGAACCCCCCCGGGATTCTGCTGGTCCCCAGTCACCCAGGCCCGTGCTGGAAAGGCCCCGGGAGTGGCCGACTTCAGCTGCCTGTAGCAGCTGAGCTGCACTGTGCCCTGGTGCAGGCAGCTGGTGTCAGCTGCTCCCAGGGCTGCTCCAGCATGGGCTGGGGTGAGTGTGGACAAGCGGAGCCCCGGGTGGTGCAGGGTGCAGCACTCACCCCGGCCTTGGGAGCACCTGGCACCAGCTACTTGTAGCACCTCATGCCAACCAGGTCTCTGCTTGTCTGCACTTACCCCAGCCTGTACTGGACCGGCCACAGGAATAGCTGACACCAGCTTCCTGCACCAGGACACAGTGCAGCCCAGCTGCTACAGGCAGCTGGAGTCAGCCACTCCCGGGGCCACTGCATGTGGGGCTGGGGTGAGTGCCGCTCTGTTCCCTCTGCTTTGCTGCCTTGTGCAGCCCTGGGAGCAGCACTCCCCCACTCCCCAGTCCCAGCCTCACTCCCTCACCACCATGGGAATCTATCCCTCTTTGCTACATTGTAAAGTGGGTTTGCTTTATGCAAATTCAATTTAATGTGCCATTCTCTGGAAATGCATGTACTGCATAAAATCCAGGGAAACCTGTACTGAGTTATTTTTAATACCAGTTCTAGCACATCTCATCTAAAATCTCAGACAGGTAAGGAAGATAGTGGGTGTTTTTCCTTTTTTTTTTTTTAAACTACAAAATATAATATCTTGTAACTTAAATAATCAACTACCTCGGAAAAGCTTAAGCAGGCAGAAATCAACATTTAGCTTTTATAACATAGCTGCAATGTATTATAATAACTGAATGTCCTTTTACTAGGTACACAATATTAAATAACAGTAATATTAAAAACCCAGCTTATGAAATTAAGTACGATGAGTCCTCTGAATACGGATGGGGATGGACAAGTTGGCATTCTGACAGCCAAAACATGCCACAAATCACTTCCAATTACTTTTTAAGTGGTATTTATTAAGTAGTCAGTACCTGTGTAGGGGTAATGATAGGAACACCACCAACAATTTCTGTTCTATAAGACACTTGCTTCTTTCCAGCTGGACTTTCAATTTGGCGATTTGGGTTATCAGACTGACACAGTGAATCAGACTGCTTTGGTACCTGAAAAGTTAGATATGATGAATAGACTGGAAAGTTCTATGCAAGTCTCTCAATTCTTAACATAAAAACTTGAAGTTTCTAAGAATCCTCAATTATTACTCAAACGTTCACAATTTGTATCCCCCTAGGACCTCAAAAACTGGCTTCTAATGTAAAGATTTAATAATAATTTAACAAACCACTGGTTATATATTAGCTTTTTTCAAAAACTGAAAATATCTGGTTAAAGTACTAGACTCTGACTTCAGAACTGGTTTCCATTCACATCTACCACAAGTTTCCTGCCTCACTTTAGTGCACCAGTTTCTCTGTGAACCTTTTTCTTTTGTAAAATAGAGTTTTCTTTTTCTTTCTTTCTTTTTTCAATTTCACATATTTTAGTCACAAAGCTCTTTGGTGGCAAGGACTCTACAGGTCTCTAGAGTAAATGGGGCCACAAACTCAAGGGTATGATGTAGCCACCTGACAAAACAGTTGACACCTGACACCTGCTGCTTGGTAAAAATGTTTTCACTTGTGACAAGAAATGAAATTTGGAGTGTATACTATAGGATAATCACAATTAAAACCACCTGTATCCAAATAAACACAAAAAGCTGTCCAAAATTTCTCTACAGAATGACAGCACACAGGGTTGCAATCTTTTTTTGGACTAGCTGCATGGTTGGGATTAAAGTTAGACAAGCTTTTGAATGCAAAACGCTCTTTATCAGGTCTAAGGGAAGAGACCTCAGACCTGATGAAGAAAGCCTTGCATTCAAAAACTTGCCTAACTTGAATCCCAACCATGCAGCTGGTCTGATAAAAGCTATCACCCACAAAAATCCTCACTTCTTGAATCATTCCTGGACTGTCATGTCTACATAAGCACTGCACAGCTACCAAAACAGGGTTTTAAATCAGTGCAAACTCTGCTCTGCTAAAAAGTGCAATGGTAAATGTCCATTAAACTGGGGTATTTTAGGTAATATAAAGTCATCTCACATTCTGTTACTTAATATAATACCAGAGCTACTATTCTGCTGCAGTTTCAGGGGTTTGAGGAACTGTGAGCAACTTATGCTAGTTACTGCATATTGTATCACACTGAGCAAAGAAATTTATGGACAACGGTTAACCCTGTAGGAAAAACCAGCATGATTTTTCCTTTTCCCCCTCCTTTAGTAAAATGTCATGTGTGAGCCACACAGAAAGAACACAGGATTCTACTGAATAACCGCACTTACCGCTTCACATGCTCTAAGTGCTGCTGAGGCAGATCACTTTACCGTAACACCACCAAAGAAAAAAAGAGGGAGTTCTAATACTTTTCAAATTAATCTATCAGTGCCTAGTGGAATAACTAAGGAATAACCTTTAAGTGTGTAAAACAAACTCAACATTGTAGAAATAGGCAGCAACATTCTTGTGAGAATATGGTAAATCTCGTTACTATAACACAAATAGTAAACATTTTAGTCCTGCTTCTACACAATTTTCTCTCTGAAGAGACTTATGAAACTGTGTTTAATATAGCTGCAGTACAGAAAACATGTTTTTTGTCAGTCACCACTAACCTCCATTAAGGGTACTCAAGTACTACTTCTCATATAGGACAGGTATTTAAAAGCAGTCAATGTTGTAAATGAAGATACGTCTGGAAATGGGCATGTCTATATTAACTTAATGCAAGTTTAATTAATTTTAAAAAATCTTTATATAAAAGGGACTGGGTGTCCAAGTACTTCCCCCACTAGACACTGATGCTCAGAATCAAGATCTTCAGAACCTACACTCAAACTGGAGAAAAGTCCTGAGTTCCAGGCCTGTTCCAAGAAATAATTTTAAAAAGCTTTATCTAAGCAGAGATTGAAACCAATGGTGTTCCTTAACTACTGCACTACAAATCCCACTCACTCTTGAACCAATGGTGCTCCCTAACCAGAAGTCATGCTTACTGTTTCTCTCTCAGGTCTATTTAATATTTAACTGTTCCAAGGAGCATGCTAGTATTTACTAGGAAAATATCTGAATCATCCCAAAAGGCCTTCCCAACTCTATTGCAACTCAACGTATCTAGGATAAAACTTCATGATTTACTTCAATTAAAGGAAAATACAAATAGGACACCATTATTTATAAGGCCTGCTTGTCCTTAAGTATCAAATCTGAAAATTGAATAAAGGACGTCCTTCCAAAAGGAGGAAGCCAATAACTCCAGATCCTAATGGTAAGATGTTTAGGAATTGTACTAACTATCCTCCTAAACAAACCAGAATACAGAACAAGGGTCCAGACACGTATTTTTTTGGAAAGGCAGAAAGTCTAAAAATATCAAAGGATTGATCTAAAAATGTGGCTATTGTGGGAACAGCTTCCTTCATGTTCTTTTGTGCAGAAAGTATCTTCCTTAATCTAAGCACAGGCTCAATTTTGACAACTTCTGCTTGTAAGCACAATGGGAAAGGCAACTCCTTCTTCCATGTGGCTTTGATGTTTGGGTACCAAAAACAGTTTATCAAAATAGAATTTAAATTACTAAGAGCTATATGGCAAAATATTGGCCCAGCTGTTTGAATGCAGAAAGTACAGTTGAGCTAATCACCGGATCACAGTACTAATCAGAGTTTATACTTGCTTCTTCTGATACCTGTACTACTAAATCATACTATACGACACAAAAACAAGAAAGCAATGCAGTTTGCCACTGAAGATTATTACTTGAAATCAGAAGGACTCATTTGAGGCTTAACAACGCTATAAAATGAGAATTAAATATGAAGTAATTATGCCACATAATGCAAAGATTATAATCTAATCTTTGTATTAAAGACTGGCTGTGAAGATTAGTCAAAGCTCTTATAATGCTAGATAAACTGGATTCTATACCATTAACAACATTCAAACTCATGTATTTTGGAGTTTCGTATCATTAAAAGAAGACAGCATATTTAGTTTTCTTTAATTTAATAACTATATTGAGCCTGTGTAATCTTAGCCTTTTCCCTTTGTCTCTTCTAGTGCTGCTATTTTGTTTGTATTTGAGAAATGAACACATGAAAATGTCATGGAGCAAGTCAAACATTTCCCTTGAGACTTCAATAGAAAATACTTTGAAATATATGGCATTACACATGTTCCATGCCTGCTCATATAAGCCAGACCCTTTGTTTGAGACATGCTCTGTTGTTGTGAAATGTTAATGGATCTTTTCAGCTACAGACAGTGAGCTGCCAGCTCTTATCAAACTCCTCTCTGCAGCTCCCAACAAAAAGGGGCACTTTATGTAAAATAGCAGGTAACAAATACATCCTTAGTGCTCCTAGTCTAGGTTTCACGAACAAAACAGTTTAAAGCAGTCTGCAGAACTAATGAACTCAGACTCAAAATGTTGCAGATGGTTCACACTGCCTCCAATGGAAAGTGTGCAACTAAAATTTTGTCATTTTGCAAAAAATAAAAAAAGTGATTTAAGTCACATGAAAAGAACTAAGGACAGAAAGAGTGAATGTATATAAAAGCACTATGCCATGTTTTTCTTTAAAGAGGTCAAATCTGCTCATTGCTTCCCCCTACACCCTCTCAAGTCAGAATAATGTCTTTGCTTGTGCCATCACAGCACTTTCTACAGCACAGGTGCTCAGCCCACAGAGTCATATGATGTAGCTTAGAGGAATTCCCAGAGGCCTGGAAATTTGGTAGTGAGGGAGTTGTGGCATTTTACGCTGCCACTTTTCCCCTGCAGCAAAATTCCCAAGCCCCACAGCCTGATCTGGTGTGCAAGGCTGGAGCTGGGGGGTCCAATCTGGTGCGCATGCTGTCAGACCCAGTGTCACAGGCCCAATCCTGCTCACATGTGGCTAGGGCCTGATCTGACACATGAGTCTGGGACCAAGCTCCAGCTCCGGGGTGCACCAGATTTGGCCTATGGGCTAAATCCAGCCTGTGGACAGATTCTGCACCGTTTCTAACCATCTGGGTGGAAAGGCTGGGAACTAATGTTCTACACAATCCAACCTTGCCAGTTTATTCTTTATTTATTCTATATCGCTCTTTTGATTTGTTGACATTTTTCTCCATATAAACTTATTTACAAACAGAGTCTAAACAATGAGGTAGTCCAACTACACCTGGAAATTTCACATCTCAAGGTAAAATACAGAGACATAAATTACAAAACTGTGGCAGGAGTACAAACATATGCAGTCTTCACATTCCTAATCAACCCATGATGTTTCTTCCCTAAACTGCCAGAAATAAAAAAAATAAAATTCATGAAGCAATCAGACATAACACGTGGGGGTTTTCTGTTGTGCAGTCACAGCTTGTTCTGATACAATATAAAAATGTAATTTACCTTACTAGAGAACAACTTATTTGTTGAAGTAACTTTTCATTGC
>NW_017728994.1:65283649-65296188 GCF_001723915.1 Gavialis gangeticus | reverse complement strand
AAAAAATTAAATTCATGAAGCAATCAGACATAACACGTGGGGGTTTTCTGTTGTGCAGTCACAGCTTGTTCTGATACAATATAAAAATGTAATTTACCTTACTAGAGAACAACTTATTTGTTGAAGTAACTTTTCATTGCATGTTTTTATGAAATGGCACAGAATGTCTTAAAAATATATCTGAAGATAAACACCTTTACAAAATATCACTATTTAGTCCCTCAAAATAGTAATCAAGTAATGAACAAATTCAGAACTGTTAAAGTTACATGTAAAAAATGTTTATATGAACAAGTCATGCAAGACACCAAATTCTTTCAAATTATCAGAATAAAACAGTAATACATATATGGTTATAAGACACAACTTCTGCACCTGGAAGATTAACCTGGCTTGGTCAGCTTTTTCTGTTTGTGTGGGTCCTATCAATTAGGCAAGAAACAACTTTAAAAAAATAGAAAACATGACTGTAAAAACAAAAACGGGGCACAAAAGCAAATGTAAATATTGAGGCTGAGTAGCTTTCAATTTGAGACTATGTCTAAATTTTTTTCCCCTCAAAATGTAGAAAACACAGAACTACTTACTGTGATTTTGGTAGCTTTGTTCAGAATATTTACCCATTCTACCAGGTCTTGTTGATCATTGGCTTGTAGAAAATATTTTCTCATCCCTGCATTCATTACTGTTAAGATATTAAAAAGCAGTTATATTTTACTGAATTAACAACTGAAATCAGGACAGTTACATTCTCACCTTCAACAGAGGACTTCACCACCCTATTCATCTTCATTACAAAACACATCCCATAAGGAATGCAGGTTAATCTTATTTCAGCTATAACTTCTCCCAATTAATATAGTTTAACTAGATTTTTTTTTGAAAGTTACTTAATAAGAATTGCTGCAAGAAGTGTGGATTGGCAAAATATTTTATTATTTCTTCATCTTCTTAGGCAGTCTCTTCTACAATTCCTTAGTCTAAATTTTACTTGATAGCAAGCTTTGATGTTTCCTGTAATTTGGCTGTATCCCTTTCTCTTCTAACCAAACCCTGCTACCATTAATTATGCTATCAACCTTGACCAAGTTGTTTAGCACTGGTAAAACATTTTTTTTTAAAAACCTTCCTGAGTGTATGGTCAGACAAAGTCAGTTACCCACCAGGGATTTACTGTGGATCAGGCCATGCTGGAGTAACAAGCGCATGCTCTTGCCCCAACACTAAATGAAAACTGCTCCACAGCAGTTTCTCTCTCATCTATCACTAAAGGTGCACCAATATATGGGTTCCATATTGGATCGGTACCTATAAGAGGAAAATTAAGATTATCAGCTTTTTTTGGCCAGTGAAGCCAATAATGTCACTGATAAATATAATGGGTCTTCTGGCCAGGGCCCCTGGACACCGTGTGCATGCGCACAACCACACGCATACATGTGGATAGGAATGCAGCCAGGCAGCGTGGAGAGCAGAGTCCTACAGATAATTTAGTAGAGGAGAAGGGGGTTGGGGGGGCAGATCAAAGCCCCGATGGTGAGGGATGGGGTGGGGCAGGGGCTGGGAGTGCTGCTCAGCCAGGGCAGTGGATAGGATCAGGGGCTGGGGCAGGGAGCAGGACAGAGCCACTGGTGGCTCATCCAGAGGGCATTTGGGGGGAGGGAGACAGCTCCCCGCCATTGCATACAGCCCCTGGGGAAAACATGGGGGGGATATGTGGCCCCCAGATTTGTGCATGGGGCAGATGCTGGCTACCTGCTGTGGGCTTGGGACTCTCCACTCTGCTGCCTTTATCAGCCACATACCCCCTGCCCACACTGTAGCAGTGGGGGTGGTGAGTTGTGCCTCCTGCTGCTGGGCAGGCAGGAAACATGTGGCTGACACAGAGCCCCCATGGCAAAAGCAGCAGGGCAGAGAGCCCCGAGTCCACAGTGGGCAGGCTGCACCCATTCTCGCTACGCTCTGGTTAAAAGCATCCCAGCACTTGAAAATGGTGGCAACAACACTTGAACTAAAGCTCATTCAATGAACTTTACTCCAAGCACCCTCACTGCCATCTTTAAGCGCCAAGACACTGATCCCCTGGAAGAGCCACCCATGGCTCCATCTCACCCCCTGCCCCTGCCCTAGGTCCCATTCACTGCCCTGGCTCAGCAGTGACCCCAGCCCCACTCCCTCCCTCACCATGGGGGCCTTGACCTCCCTTCCCCATGCCACTTCCCCTCCACAGACTTACCTGCAGGGAGCTGCTCTCCACACTGTCCAGCCACATTCCTGTAAATTGGTTATCAGATTGACATTGGCCGAACTGGCTGATTAATAATCAGCTATTGGTGTCAGCCAAGAAATCTTTATTGGCGCACCCCTATCTACTACCAAATAAGAGTGCACACAAGAGTGATGCACCTTTTACCTCATGGTAACTATTTCATCTGCCTATACCATAAATAAAGGCCATAGTAGAAGAGCTCACAGCATGTACCATCAGTTTCTAACAAAT
This sequence comes from Gavialis gangeticus, assembly GCF_001723915.1. Lineage (NCBI taxonomy): Eukaryota > Metazoa > Chordata > Crocodylia > Gavialidae > Gavialis > Gavialis gangeticus. The sequence goes on along the minus strand of NW_017728994.1, from coordinate 65,293,688 downwards.
CTGCAAATTCTGCTAAATACCTTGGTCACAAAGACATGAAAAAGGAAGGAAAGGAAGGGACCATACGTAAGAATTCCAGCTACCCACTGGGGCCACAGTATGCAGACAGAAATTACAGTAGCCCTGAACAGCACTTAGGAGTAAGGCTGCTCTAATTTGCACAGATGATTCAAAAGGGCTCTCCAGCAGCCTCAAGGATTCCAGGAGCCATCTTTTCCCTCCCACCTCTTCAGGTGCTGCACTGTGCACAGCTCATTCAGACATTTAAATTAAAGACCAACGCTATTATAATCCTTAGAAAAGAAAAGTAATATTTGTCAGTTTTCAATTTTTGATTTCTTGTAGTAATTTTATGGGATTCTGACATAGCAGTTCTAGCAATAGAGAGGCAATGAGAACAAACATAACAGGGGTTTTCAGTAAGAGGATGTTTAATATATTACATTGCTTTTGTCCAGAGTTTATCATAATCTAAAATCATATGATAACAGGAGTTGCCTCTATCATCATAGACAGGACAGGTCCAAGTGAATTCCATCAGCTGCAAACTGTACCCAGCATATAGCATGCTGAGAAAAAAAAACAGCAACAGATAGCTACCTGTTTTGCTTTTTGCTGGAACAGAAATCTACAGCTCTTCTCATTAGGAGTATAAAACAGAAAAAATAACATACTTGCATTTAGTATATTCTGAAAAATAAATCTTAAGTGTAGCAATATCCAACAATTAAGTGTTTATTGACTGGTTACATCAGAGTTTAAATGTGGAGCTACGAATAGGATGTTTACAGACAGCAAAATCATTAATCCCAGTCTTTGCCAAGGATTTTTAGAATCCCAATTGCTCATCATGATTCTAGATTATGATAAAATGTCAGGCAAATGGGAAAAGAAAAAGGAAAACAAACATGTTCTCTTGGAAAAAAAAAAAAAAAGAAATCAGAGCATTATTTTCTTATGTTAAAGAAGTAAAACTTCCAGTAAACAAAGTCAGATTAACACTTTTTCCTGAGCATAGTACATAAATTTAAAAAAAAAGCCAAACTAATTTCACCTGCATTATTAATAATCATATGCTCACCATAAAATACCCACATACTCTTGTCTAAAATAAAGAATGCAATAGTTAAAATACTTCTGTTCATAGCTGACATGTAACAGGCATCTTGAAAACAAGCATCACTAATTTGATTACTTACTGATTCAAAAAAAGCCTACCAGAAACAGCTGTTGCCTGGTCACTTTATCTCTCTAGATTGTAATGTTAAAAAGCTATTCAAAACCATTAGGAGGAATCAACATTTTCCCCTTGTATAAGGAAGGAAGAAGACTATAAATAAACTTTAAAAAAAACCTCACACTACCGGTGTCATCTAATAATAGAACTGCAGAAAATATCCTGGCTTCAAATTGTAAAAAGAGCAATTTGACAGGCGTGCAATACACAAAAACTTACCAAAACAGAATTCTGCCTTTGGCCTTAGCTTAGTTGCATCGCTAACCTAATGAGAAAATTAAAATTTATAATGAATAGTATATGTGAAATTACATTATATAAGGTATATGACAGATACTGTTATATACACATTCAGTTTAAAATGTGTATTTCGTCATTAAAAATTAACATAAAACATTTGCTTCCATTCCTAAAGTTTAAGGATCTGTCACCTTTGTAAGTGACAGTTGTTCCTGGTAAGTAGCTGAGGACCAGTAAATCACTATTCAAATAAAGCTGAGGAAACTATTTTCATCTCTGTTTTTCACAGCCCTCGATATGCAACAACAAAGCAGTTAACAAGTTTTGCTATGGCTCCAGAGTATGAACCTCATGTTGGACTTGTGCCAATAGGCACCCCAAGTCAACCCAGCTACAAAATGCATACCTGGTCATTCAAGCTGGACAGTCAAAGGCAGCTATATCGTATACTTGCCACATCACTCTTATGTGCCACTGACTAGGTAAAAGGCATGCCTTACCACACTAGCCTGATGGACTATCTGGATTCAGCAGGCCTTTGACCATTTGGTTTTAGGGTTTTATACTAGCATTCATCCATAGAACTTCAGCAAATTAAATGTATGTTCAACTGAAATAATGAAGTTATCAGTCCATAACCAGGCCCCTAGGTAAGTGAAGGGTGCAGGCTATAGAGAGATGGCTGTCAAGCTGTAAGATCACTAACTGGGTTCCCCATTAGGGAAGGGGAGCCAAGTGACTGGAAGGAATGAAGCCAGGCAGGATATAAACAAGAGTTCCTAGGTTGAAGAGTAAAACTTGCCCATGCTAAGCTCAGGGAAGGAGTTTTGCAGGGTTAGAGAGACATTAGCACGAAGATAAAATTGTTTAGATTTTGGTTTTCTGAGTGTATTTGCTACACAACATGGGAGTGGCTACTGAACAGAAGGGAGACCACTGTAGCCACATGGGGTAAGTGCTAAGAATCTGTTTAAATGGCTGAGAGTAAGAGACTACAGGCCAGTCAGAGAGAGACCCAGGTGCAAGGGTGATGACTGAAAGTCCTAACTGAAAATGGTTATTTGTGGGGACCAAATACTGAGCCCTTACTGAGGACTACCTGATTTATGGAGAAATGTACAGAGGCCCTCTGAGGAGAGATGCCTTGCTCAGTTCAGATTAAAAGATCAAGCCAGAGCATGGTGGCTTGATGATAAGTAGCTCTGAATGAAGCACCTCAAGGCTCACTCTGGTATTGAGGACTGCCTCCCTAATTCATAGTAGTTTACCACTGAGGTGTGGCAGGTGAGGACAGGGCAGTACCCTGGTGAGAGCTGGAATGAAAGACTGGCTCAGTGTGGCCATCAGGGGGTACCACAGCCACCTTCAGAGGAAGGGTCACTTACAGTGAGCCTGAAAGAGTCTTAAACATTTCCCTTTTTGGTCAGAAAATACTGTTGGATTGTGTTACGTTTTTAAAGAATTTTATTAAACCATCCACCTTTTTCACTACAGTATTTACTTAACCAGAAATCAGATTTGTAGATGTTTACAGATTTAAGGCTTCAACTTTCTAAAGAGAAGGCTGCATGATTTAGGGCAAGTTAAACGGGTTGGAGAATTGATCAAAGACAACTGTCAATATCACAATGGTGAAAGTGATCCACTAACAATGCCACACAGAATTTACCAAAATAAAATGACTTGAGAATGGGAGGCAGATGGCAGTTCACAAAGGCTAGGGACAGAAGTCGCACATAAGCTGGTTTAAGTGATCGGAAACTGGTTTAAACCTGTCACAGAAGAGAAATTCAGTGTGCATAAACTGCTTTCAAAATGACCAAAACCAATTTAAGATAAACCTGGTTGGATGTAGTATCCGATTTAACTGATTTAGGTCTCACCAGTTTACAGAAATTCTGTCCCAGATCCCTTCCTGGTTCAAGTTAACTCACAGTCCTCCAGCATCCCAGAATGCTTTGCAGCCCTGGGCTACACTGCCTACTCCAGTGGAGCAGGGACTGACTGCCTTGCCCCTCTGTTTCTTAGTCTGTGTCCATCAGCCCATACGGATGGGGGGGGGGGCAGGGCAAGGGAAGAGACCCCCCCTAGGAGTCCTAGCCAGGGTCTACACAGCACATGGAGGGAGGGAAGGCCCCTGGGGTGTGGGCTTTTCAGATCCCCTCCCAGTTGCTGATTGCTTCAGTGGCTGCCACAGAAGGGAAGGAGGAGTCCTCCCAGGCAGGTGCCTGCCCATGCAGCCCAGCATGGGATCACTGAAAAGCCCCTGCCTTGGAGGGCTTCCCCCCACCCCAGCCCACAGTCCCCCAGCCTGGGGCAGCCCCAGGGAGATGAGGGGAATTTTTCCCCTCCCAAACTCCACAGTTGCTTACATCAGCCCCTAAGAGTCTCAGGCAGCTTGAGTGAGTGACGGGTAAGTCCACTCCTCCCAGATGGTTTTGCCTTAGTTGCTTTGAGTCTGAGGCAAAACTGATACAGGGAAGCAGAGGAATTTCCCTCCACTCCCTGGGCTATCCCTGAGACTGCAGCAGCTAAAGCAAATGGGTGGGGTTGGGAAGAATTCCCCTCAGCTTCTAGGGCTGCCTGGGACTGGTGGCCCTGGCCTGGGTAGGGGGGCCAGCCCCAAGGTGCAGGCTCCCCGGTGCCCCCATGCTGGGCTGCAGGGGCAGGCACCTGGTCAGGAAGACTCCTCCCTGGCTCCTGCGGCAGTGGCTGAAGCAGTCAGCAGCTGGGCAGGGAAAAGCACGGAGAATTCCCCTTGGCTCCTCAGGGCTGCCTGAGCTAGGGCTCCCTCCTGAGGGGGGAGGCTCCCCCAAGGTGGGCCAGCACCTGGACAGAGGGCTCCTTAACCCCTTGGTGGGGGACAGCAGGGGTTTGGGGACACTGGGCCGGGCTGGCAATGGCCAGCAGGCTGGGAGATGTGCCTTGCCTTTCCCACCTGAAAACTGAATATCAGTTCAGTTGATGAATCAGTTCAACCTACACAGCTTAGAGGAAGCTGCCTAGTTTGAACTCATTCAGCCTCAGGCTTTTTGACCGTCTGTACTTAGCCAAAGAAAATAAGTATAGTATTTATGGTATATAAGAATGATGTATGATGATACGGTTATTTCATTTTCCATTTCTTCCCTCCATCTTCTCTTTTAATATCCAGTAATAAACTTTAACCTTAATAAATAAAGCAGAAGGGAGGGAATCTTATTAGAGTTCTTTGCTTTCAAATAGGTCCTAAAAAGCTTCTTGCTTCAATCTTCTCAAGATCATATGCCTGAAACTACCACATCCAATGAGCATGTCTTCCTTTGTAAATGCTTTCAGTTTTCCCCAATGATAAGCAGGCTATAAATTAAAGTCTGCACCTCTACAATATTAATTCCATAACAAGCATATGCAGAGTTGGAATCTCATTTTCTGAAGCCAACGCAGCATAAAAATTAAAGGAAAACCTAAATAGATTTCTAATTTTCACACTGTTTTGGGTGGCTCTAAAATGTTCAGTGTTTCTGAGAAAAAAATATATTATAGGATTTTTCTAAAAATGATATTAGATATAGAAAGTTAAAAGTTAAAGCAATTTGATAAGTCATCATTGCTACAAAGATCAACTATCAAGAATTTTAAATTTAAAATATTTCCCCACACTATTTGTATCATTTCTATTTCCACTGACATACCTTTGAAATGTAGGTAAGTTTAAGGGCTCCAACAGGCGGAGATCCAGCAGGAAGGTTCTAAAAACAAGGCACATTACATAGGTCACCCTCCAGTTTGTATATTGTACAAGCATCAGAAGCAGAGCAGCTAATACATTTTATTTTTATATTACAAACAAAAGAATTCTACATGTTTTCATCTACAATAAAGCAGTCAACATAATGGACAGTATAACAGGACTGAAGCTACTTGTTCTCATTTACTTAGCATGCATCTGGTAGTCAACTGAAACCGACTAACCCTTGGCAACAATGTTGGTATTAATTGTTTTGCAGGTTCACATATTTCATTGTATGAAAAGAAATTATTGCAGATTTGCATTCAGGAAATCCTCCTAAAAGAACATGATTTCCTTTGCAGATGTTGAGTCAAGGTGATGGCTTCTTATATATTTTGACAGAAGAGATATTCATCCATTAACAGTTCCTCTGGTACTTCCAAGACTGCCTCTTATGCCACTATAATTTTTTTAATTTTTTAAAAAATATACTATCTAAGTACAGTAAAAGCCCTGATATCCAGCACAAGTGGGAAATGGGGGGTGCCAGCAGTGTAAAAATGCCAGTTCCCTGAAGGCACAGGGTTTCCGCCCGGACGCACAACAGGGATGGGGGGGGGATGGTGGCAGCTGCACACGGAGCAGCAACAGCACAGCAAGTTTGGGTGACAGTGGCCATGTGCGAACTTTCCCCCTCTGGTCCCCCCGCATCTGGCCAGCCAAAAATTCACATTACTAGTGTGCCAGTTAGTAAAATCCCAGATAACAGAGATTTTACTGTATATTGAAAGAAAGTCACTTGTAACAATCTTAAATGTAGCCAGGGAGGCAAAGTGGAACACTTTCCAAGTTATAAAAGTTCCTCACCAGCAGTGTTAAGCCTACAAGCCTGTTACAATCCAAACTGCAGTTACCCAGATCTAGAAAGAGCAACAAGTGCAGCAGACTGACCTACTAACTGGCCCACAATATTTACATGTATTTGTGCTACTTTTCATATCAAGTTAAATTTAAGAGCACCTGTAATGTAAGAGAATTAAACAGTTGTGCACTGTTCATTGCGGTGGTTAGTAAAATTTGCCACCTTTCTATTGAATTAAGGTGTTTCAGGTCAAAATGTCTTTCTTGGTGTTGTCACAGCTTTACACCATTTCCTTAATCCATAACAGAACATAGAAATAGTACATGAACCAGAAAAGTGTGGAATAAAGAGAGAGCTCTCACAACAAGAGAGGTCATGACCCAGGGACAAAGTGGAATGAAGTCACAAGTATTACATTTTTAGCTGTATTATACTCTCTGCCCTCATTTGTATTTATTCTCTCCTCCCCCAACAATTTATGTTCTTTTCTAAATTATATCTCCACTCTTCCACATCCTCAAGGTCAATTTCAATCACAGCAATCTATTAGTCCGATTCTGACATAAGCTACATACAGGCTGCTGAACCAGGATAGGTTCACCTGCACTGCCTCTACCTCCCTCCCTGGATATAGGCTAGGATGACTCCATGTTGTGCAGGGCAAGGGATCCTGCAGAGCGTTGGGGCTTCCTTGTGGCTCCATCTGTTCCCTGTGTCCCAGGCACAAGTGCAGCTATGCTAGCTCTGCTCCTTGCCTTCCACTCGCCATGCAGGCTGCAGCATCTGCCACTTTTCAGCAGCTGCCAACTGCCCATCGACAGCCTTCCCCCTTCCCAACAAGCTGTCAATAATTAAGTTCCCCTTAGAGTGGGCCGACCCAAGAAGCAGCCTTCTCTTGCCCCCTGGTTGGAGAGCTTGCCTGGGTAGCTCTCCAGTTGGGGAGATGGCATGCCTGTATGCCCCAAGTCCTGATCTGTTTTTCCAGTGCTGAGAATTTCATAGAAATTAGCAGAACTGGAAATGAATGCCTGTCTATAACCAGAGATAAGGAATGCCCATGTAAGAAACACCACCCCCCTCCAGCAACTGCTGGGACTCCTATTACATGCTGTTTCTGGACCTTCTCCCTTTCATCACTAGATAAATAAAAAGAGTTTCTTTTCTATTTCATTGTGCGAGCTGAGAGGCAAGAACAGCCTCTTCCCCTTTCTCATTGCAGAGCCTCCTTTTGCCCGTTCAGAAGTTGGTGGTACATGTTTTCTTACCCTCTTCCCTGCAACTACAGGTTGTTTCTGCTGTGCTCTTCTCTAACTCCCAAATCCTTTCCCCTGGTAGAGATCCTGTCTTTTCTGTCTGTTGAACCAGCAACATAAAAATCAACCTTGTTCTTGTGATAAGACTAATCACTTTTTTACTCATTTCCAGCTCAAAAAACAAACAAACAAACAAACACCATAGCAAAGACATTTAAAGATGTCCTTAGGCAAAAGAAGCTGATGACGCACCTGTTCATACTCTGGTCACATTTGGAAGGTTGTCTCTGTAACCGTAAAAGGCTAGAAGGTGTACTTTTGTTTCCATGTTAAAAAAAAAAAAATCAATAGCTTACATGCTACACGATTAGATGATATCCTAATGTGCGCTACTATTATTTAAATTTTGGAATAACAAACATTAGGTGAAGCTAAACACATACTTGGGAACATCAATTTCCTAGCATATCCAAAAGGCAAGCTTCTTCTGTAGCCACAAGGATCCCCTTTTACAGGAGTTATATGCCAAATGCAGAGGCAAGCAGAGTTTACACGCCGTATGCCAAAGTCTGCTTTATTTCAAATAGCAAATGCAGTCTCTACAAAGCAGCTCCATAGGCACACCGCAACCAAAGAGGCAGAAAAAAACCCAAAATAATTTGGTTTTACTGAAAACACCTTCATTTTGGTGTGAGCACTTTTATTAAAATATATGAATGCCTGAGGTAAAACTGCAAAATACACAAACAGTATGCACGCTTAAGAACTCAAACTTTATAAAGAATTCCACTTCTGACAATATTTCTTTAGGTTTCTCATTCATGTGGCTAGGATGGAGATATATATATTATACATAAATACATACACATACACACGATAAAGAAGCTACTCTGCTCCCCTTAACATAAACATCTGAAATAGCTCCCCTTATTTCCAGAAATTATTTTTCATTTACTCCCCTATAGACTTAAAGCTGGGGTAGATGGGCATCTTGACTGGCCTATGCGGAATTTCTTTTCCATCCCTGTTTCTTTGAGATCGTGAATTCCACAATATTTCAAATGTGGTCTTACTAATGCTTAGCAGGGTAGCCAAAGAACTTTTAAGGCATAAATTAGTTCAGCTGATTTACATTCCAGGCCTTCACTTTCTAAATAGCCTATACTTTTAAAAATGCTTCTTCCTCTATATCCTAGAAATAATATTGATACAACATACTGAGTGAACAGCTTTAAAACAGTAACACTCCTCAGCATTACAAATTTATAAGTATTCCAGGTTCACGTGATAGATGGAGCATGTACCTCAAACACAACCACAGTCTACAGTTTGGGCATTCAGCGGCTGATGCTGCTGTAAAGAAGCTACTGTTGAATGAACAAGATAGGTAGAGGCAGGAAAACAATACAGTTTTACAAACGGTTAAATACGAAATATCAGACCTGCACAGTGAAGCTAGACTCAGGGATATCACTAAATTAAATTCAGAGAAAGCAAAGGGTACAGCTTGGTTTCTAGAGACAACCGTTGGCATGTTGGTTAAGACTCTTCCAGAAGCAGGAGGAAAAAAATCAAATATCCACCCCAATATTATTATCAGTCAGCTTCCTTTAATACTATTAACATGAGGTACTATCAACTTTTGCATGGGTAACCACCAGCATAGTCTTCTGTAGTTCTAGGTCTACTTCTCCTTGATGCTCTCAGAAAGTTGTGTCGGCTAACTGCTTCCTTTTATTGAACGCAGTCTTTTACAGGGCTCTGCAGCAGTCAGTCTTGCCATTATACTTATTTAACATGCTGAAGAGATTAGCAGAAAAGAGAGCAGGTATCATGAACAGGAACAATTTCAGTAAAGTTGATGATTCAGCTGGAATAGTTGATCAGCTCTCTCAGAAACTGGGAAAAACTAAGACATGTCTGTATTGTTGTGGTTAATAAACCCATGTTTTCTGGCTAGGTAGCAAAAGCAAAGCAAAATTATGGCAGGGTGGGCAATTATTTGGGCCAGCCATCTACATAAAGAGTTTTGGTGAGCTGTGGCAGGCTGGGTTAAGCACGCTCCCCCCCAAACACAACAGCTCACCAAAACTCCCTAAGCAGTTCATCCCATCTGCCTAGCCATGCACCCTGCCAGCTAATCTCCATGGAGACCCCAGGAGTGCAGGGTGGTGACTGAGCAGGGCCTGAGTCCTGGGCAAAGCCACAATCCACTCTCTGCAAGCCCCTGTCTGCAGAACTGGCACTCGAAGGGGCACGCGGGCAGTGGATCACAACTCTGCTCCACACTTGGCCAGGATGGGGCCAGGGCTGAGATCCAGGGGAGCGGCATCCAGAAGCAGGACATGTGGGGCCAGGGATCACAGGCTTCCACCCCCATGCTGTCACCACTGTGTGACCCTATAAACTAGATAAAATCCCTTGGAGGGCCACATCCAGCCCATGGCCATATTTTGCCCAACCTTGAATTATGGCGTACCAGCCCCTTTGTCTGAGTATGTTCACACAATCTATAGGATGGTTGAACTCCCAGGAATTAGAAATGCTGAGATTGAAGAACTTTCTGCAGCCTTTTCCATAGGGCCATACCTCACTCTGACACTGCCAATAACTACTGTTAGTAAAAGCACCTGATAAAAAAGGGCAGCTGAGTAAAAAGTCAATTATTTTTCCCTGTATTTGAATTGTTGCCAGGCAGCACACACAGTGAATTTTTTTTTTTTTTTTTTTTTTTT
>NW_017728994.1:65281566-65283562 GCF_001723915.1 Gavialis gangeticus | reverse complement strand
AAGTGTTGTCAGAGATTGCTTCTAGAGAGTTTGTCAAACATGACCTTAATTTGGAATGGTTGCTTTTACATTGTCATTCCTCCAGTTATAAAGTATATGTAATTATGAGAATTAGTTCTGAAAGCTATTAGTTCTGAAAGCTATATACCACTACAAAGAAAACAAGTCATTTATTTCTGACTAACTGATTTGCAGAACAGACCTTAAAATATCATTCAGTTAGGTCAGATTAATAATTTTCCATTCCTCACATATGCCAAGTTGATTTTAAGCACAGTCATTTCAAACCTCAAGACTTGGAGCCAGGAACCGCACTTACCTATAACAGCTTCAGATGAACCAATTTTAAAATGTAACAGAATTACAGCAGAGACAAGCAAGAGAGTATTTACGGTACATAAGGTTTTGGACTATTGAAAATAATTTTTGTTCATGTTTTGGAAAGTTAATGTCTAATAATAGTTCCCTCCAGCTGCAATTTTAACATCTAACCTTAATTTCTGGTATGAGAACAAACAAACAAACTTCAGTCTGCACAAAAAGAAAAGCCACCACACTTAAGAACTGACAATAGCATGTGGATAAAATTACCTTTAGGTGGAAACAAGCTAAAAAGCCACAAGCAGAGAGTAACTCCAAGTGGATCAATGTCAAAATGGTAGTAGCTGTGAAGTTGGTTCTATACAGTCTGTCCAATGCTATATAATATTTTTCTTCATAATTACGATAACAGGATAGAGAGCTTCCTGGACCATGTACACAGAGAACAAAAATGGGAGGTGTCAAATTTACAAAAATCTTGTGGAGCCCACAGGGCTGGTAGAGGAGCAAGGAATTCAGGGGCACAGCCCGCTGCCAAAATCTGGTGCAAGCAGCACAGGGCAAGCAACCACTCTGGTAATCCCAGCAACTACCACTCACCTTGTCACCACTATTGCATCTAGATCTGACCCAATGGGTGTGGCAAGTTTGATACCCCTTCTTCAGAGGATAATTAAAAAAGATCGTAATAGACTTTCAAATGAGGCTAGAGACAACAAAATGAAATTCAACAAGGACAGTTAAGGTGCTACACTGGCGGGGGCAGCAAGAGGAAGAGAAAGGGAGATGATCTGCTAAGCAACAGCATTGCAGAGAAGGATCTGGGGGTTCTGGTGGGTCACAGATTCATAGGACGCATCCAGACGAGCGCGGACATTTGGTTCCTCAGGGACAAGCAGCTGCATCATGAGATCTAGTGTGTTGGTACAAAGATCTCCATGAATTTTCAAAGTTCGACTGTCAACTTTAAACGCTAACAAAACTATTTACGCTGTGAAATATGAATTATGATTTTCCCTTTACACAAGTGGTTTTACATCGTAGCATAATCAAGAAAACAGGATCCATATGATTTAACTACATATTAATAGTTTACTCAAAAGCTTTTCCTTCAAGCTTCTGCTTCTATAACATTCCTATTGTATCTCCTGTAGGATAAAGTATATTTCACTTCTTTAAACAGCAACAATTTTATTCTAGCTGTCTTACCTGTGGATTATCCATGTACCATACCAGACTGTCCTCTGTTGTGTCCAGTATGAAGTACCTCCGTAGAAACTTCCCACTATTTTCATTTTCTTCGATGTCTAGGAAACCACAAATGCGATTCTGACGATCCACATAAGGCATTTCTGACCCTGAACATTACACTGCAGAACAAAAATAACGATCAATCAAGAAGTTTGCTTTTACAGATTTGAAGACTGTCCTGTGTCTACACATCTTGAAAGCAGCCCCCACTAGCCAAATTTTCAGTTAAAAAAAAAACAAACAAACAAAAAACACCACCCTTCCATGCAGCAACAAGTCAAGTGAACGCAAGTATTTTTCCCCACCATAGGAGTAAACTTTTACATTTGTCTTTGAAATGAGAGCTATATTGTCCTTAAGTTTTTGTGTGCCATGAGAAAACAATGGCATACATGTGTTTTTTATATATATATATATATATATA
>NW_017728994.1:65280281-65281555 GCF_001723915.1 Gavialis gangeticus | reverse complement strand
ACACACACACACACATATATATATACACACACACACACACAGAACTGTAAGGCTGCTAAGTTTTCAGAAAATCAGCAAAAAATAATCAAAGACTCTTTCACATAAGCATAACCAGGTTCAGATGTTAGATTTACATTTCCTCCTTTTAATGATTGATTTTTTGTGGTTAAGAAAAGATCTGTCAGCAATCCTGCTGTCTCACACTGCTTCTCATGCTCTGCCTAAGCAGAGGAAACTCAGCTGAGAGGCTCTTGTACAGCCTTTGATATAAATTCTGTTGCTAAGTGAACATCAAGCTCGACCACAGCAAAATCTGAAATCTCTTCTGCCCGTGCTGGTTGCTAAGTAGGTGGATAAGAGCAAAACTCCATATATAGCAGTAAGCAGTTGCACACCCCACTCTACAGAACCAACTAAAATCCTTGAATTGATCTGTGATGCCACCGTGCACTTCTTAGAAATCAGCTCTGAACCTTTGTACTGCTGATCACCTATTTCCAAAATGCCTTCTTCATCTTTGACTGTTCCAGCTTGTACAGGCCACTACATGATCTGCTTGCTTTTACCTTCATAAGCCAGGAAAATCACAGGCTCTTGAGTACCAGGTTCAAGTTTCCATACTGAGGGACTACTCAACCAAACCCAATATTTAAAGCACATGTATTGAAGCTGCTCTGATGTCAATCTTTACTAAGGCTGGGCAGAAACCATTTGTGTGATGCTTCTGTACTCTGTTAGAATACATCTGAAAGTGCCTGTCCCAATTAACTTCTCAAGTGCACAATTCAGTTCAGGCATGTGATGCTAGTTTGCACCACGAGAGTTTTCAACTTCCTCTACTAAGTTGAATGGTAACATTTTCTTTTAAAGTTTATTCAAATACGACTGTCTCCCTTCCCCCACTGCTTCTTTCCTTGCCAAAAATAAATAAGTTTCCATTATTTTATCATCTTTTAGGATACTCTATCATATGCTTATATTTCATGGCGTGATATGAAATATTTAAATTATTTACATGTTAAGTTTCTGAATTGTTTACTACTACTATTCCCTGTATGTCAAGGGTGGACAATAATTTTGGGCAGAGGGCCACTTACTGAGCTTTGACAAGCTGTCAAGGGTCACATTGGGTAGTCCTTGACAAGTGCCCTGCCCCCAGTCACCATCTTGGGACCAGGAGTCCGATCCCCTAACCTCTGCCACCAACGATTCCTCCCCTTGCCCCCAGTAGTACTCCTTTCAGCAAGGAGTTTTGCCATCTCAGAACCAGAAAA
>NW_017728994.1:65271608-65279784 GCF_001723915.1 Gavialis gangeticus | reverse complement strand
CCCACACGCAGCCCCTGCCCCCCGCACAGGCACACACACACACACCTCCTGCCCCTGCCTGCGCACACACCCCCATAATGGCACTGACCCGTGCTTCATTGTTGGACCACGCAGCCAGGAGCCATGTGGAGTAGGGCGAGATCAGGAAACAGGGAAATAGCTGGGAGGGGGCAGGGCAGGGCTGGGCTTGTGCCTCCTGCTGCTGACTCCCCCTGGATCCTACTGCCCCTGTAATCTTTGACAGGAAGCCAGGAGCAGATAAATATTTTCTAAATTTTTTAGGGGTCCCACAGGCCATACAGAATGGCCTGGCGGGCCCTATTTTGCCCTTTCCTGCTGTATGTCTTGAAGTCCTGGGGATCACCAGGTGAGTTTAATGTTTGCCCAACATTGTTATGCACTTTGAGAAAACAATAAATAAATCATTTTGATAATCACCATTCCAATGGGGAGGGGGAGGGAGGCAAGGCAAAAATAATGTACCAGCAATACTTTACCTTCATTAATTGTCTCTATCTTCCTTATGTTCCTCATAAGTCTTTAGCTGACAAAAACTTGGAACAATCTGCGACATAATAGTAACTGGCTGCTTTATAAAGGACAATATTGTTGGCAGTGAAACATTTCTTAAAAAGTTAAATTGCAAAGTTACAGCATGGTAGGTGCTTCTTTCTTGGTGAGAAGTTGGAATATTTCCAATGTAGCTCCAGGAACACTCCAGGGAGTTTAAACGTAAATCTAGTAGGCAGACTGCCTTTCTTTTTCCCCAAAAAGTAAATTATTTTCTGCCTTTTAAAAAAGTAACTGGCAATGTTGCAAAAATTTTGAAAACCTCAAGTTACATCTTCAAGCAAACACTAGAATTTCCCAAGAAAACGTAATTATTTGAAATGTATACACTCATGTACATAGGATGGGGAGAGAGAATGCATATATTATTGGCAATATGACTAGTAGTGGACCAGATGTATAATTCTTTAGACACTATTACCTAACAACTACTATTAACAGTCTATATAAGCACTTACCCAATAGAAACATCTTCCCATTCCAAAGCTATCTGTAATTAATGCCAGAATCAAGGGTGAATTATGCCTCTAATTTGGCAACACAGTACCAGAGCTATTCTCATTCAAATAAAGCAGTAGCAATAAGGCTTATGGGTACTCTTCTAAATTGTACCACTGATGCCCTCTAAAACTACAGGCCACCTGTGGATACAATTACAGCTTAACTGTTTGACACAACTAGAGAGAGAGCAGGCAAATGTAATGTCTACAAAAAAAGGTCAAATATTGCTGGCTGGTTTCCTGTTTAAGCAGGTTGAAGCTGCATTCTCTGCACACTGAAGAAAGTGAAACAAGGAAAACTAGTCATTTTTGTTCTCAGCAAGATATAAAATGACATTTAAGAGCTACTGTATAAAGCAGCTGAGTATTCAGAAGTTTTTCTTTTTAAAAGAACAAATTCAAAATGAAATGGAAAAGTGCTTTCTCAAGATTTTAAATGGGTTTTTTCCCCAAAAGTTCCTTAACCTTAAAGCAACATGAAGAAAACCAAACATGTAAACATACAATCACAATCAAGAAACCAGAAAGGATTTCATTTAAAAACAACAAACAAACAAACAAACAAACAACACAGCTACACAGAAGTCAAGTTTTTAAACAGTAATGGGATGTTTTACCCCAAAATCTGTCTCTAAAGCAAACCAAGTATAGGAACAGTTCAAACCTGTGCAGAAGTTTTATATAATTTGGCAGTGGATGCATTTAATAAGACGAAGATATTTAATAATGAGCGACTTTCTAGCATTAAAATGTCACCATCTAGTTACTGGCTTGCAAAACTGAATTACTACTGTTCTTCAGGTTTTTCAATCACAGACAGAGGAATTAGCTTAAAATATTTTTCTGCAGAGTTTTATTTCAAAGTTAGGAACTGTGTTAGTAATCTACACCATAGCTGACGCTTTCTAAAAGAAATCCAGAGAACACAGAAGTGATCTTAAGCTTAGGTTAATAAACTGAAAAGTATACAAGCCTAAATTTGATTTGCATCTGGGGCGGGGGGAAGGATCATGATGGGAGCTGTATTCAATTTAAAAACACCTCTACAATATCATGCTATAGAAACAACCCATTGTAGGTTTTGCTGAGATAACTTTCTATTCTGTTCTGTATGCTCTGTTCTACTTCAAGTAAATTCTACTATTAATTCAAGGTGGTATTAAACAGAGGTTGTTACCATCAGTGTAAGTGTAGTTAACTAATGTGAAATGATTTAGTGGCTTCATTTCAACTGCTAGAGCCGAATGACCACACCACAGAACCCTCACTCTTGCAGTCCTACAAAGAGACGCAATAGATACTCAACTACCATGTTACCACAATAGGGAGTCTTTCAAGACTGATGGACATAAAAGTGCAGCAACTCCTGTATGACTTCCACAGCCTTGGAACCAAGCTTCCAACATAACAATCCTTCAGCTGCTGTGCTAAGGAAATGTAAAAATGCTGCTGCAGAAAATGCCTATTATTTTTCACTGGTATAACAATATATAGTAAATTTGCTAATGTGTAACAGATTGAATACAAGGCCTTATATAAATCTATAAGCCTGTACTGCAGTCACGTAATTTTGAAAGTCTCAGCCTTTGTGATTAAAGATCCCAATCTAGCAAAATGCTTTAATCTTGGGCTTAATTAAGAATAAATATTCCAAATTTAAAAGTTTTGCTGGAGCATACCAAATCCCTAGAGTAGAATATTAACTTCTTCACATACGTTTAAATCCCATGCAATTAATCTAAAAAGCAAAAATAAGTCTGAAAAGTCATATTCCCTTCCAGTATCTCCCATTACAACAAACAACATCTATTAAATCTAACATGAACCCAAAGTTTTCAACAGAAAACGTAGGAGGCAGGAAAAGTTGCCTTAAGCCCTATAACAGACTGGTCGGGTAACATTCTTCATATCTGTTTATATGGCAGAGGGCTGTCCCAGAGCACACCCCTTTGCGGCAAACCATTCCCTCAGTCCTTGTAACTGCATCAGACCAAAGTGTTTAGAACACAATCCCTTTTTATGATGTTTTATTTACTAAATATTTTCCAAAATGCAAGCCCTCCTTCATCCCCTCACACCCAACCCTTCTCCTTTATTAAGACGACCCAAAGCTGCACCCTCCTAGGACCGAGCTATAATCCAAACAGGCTTCCCCTCCTTACTTCAGGAGTCTCGCCAACCTCTTGGTGGTGCCTACCTGCCAGCTAATCCTGGCAAGCTGCAGACCTTAATAATGCGGTCCTTCCCCTTCTGGCTTGGCAAAGCACAGACGGATGATAAACCATCTTCCTTTTAGTAAGTCTCATTAAGAAAAAAAGAGACTGCATCCCGCTTGCTCCCTTTCCAAAAATTCATCATTAGGCAGGGAGTTGGGAGCTCTGGTCTAACCTAGACTACCAGGCTGCAGGTACTGAGCCCATAGAGAAAAAAATAAAACGCCTTATCCACAAACACAATTAGCCCCAAGGTCCACTGGCTATCTTTCCAGTATGTCTCTCCTACTCCCGTACCAGGAGCGGCCAAACTGTGGCACGTATGCCACAAGCGGCCCAGGCAGCCTGCAAGGCATGAAGCAGACCAAGGAGGAGGCAGGCAGTAGTACAGTAGAAGATGGAGCAGGAACCAAAGCAAAGCAGCCGACTGAGTAGGGACCACAGGGCAGGGAGCAGAAAGAAAAGCAACCAGTTCAGCACAGCAAGGGGATCAGTGACAGGGAGAAGGTGCAGAGCTGATTTGTGGCACACTCGCCTAAAAAGGCTGGTCCCCTTGCAGCCCTATGCCCGCTTGCACACCAGAATTCCTGAATGCTTTAGGAGCCAAGCTATGAAACAGGTTGGTTGGCCCTCTAGGCCATGTATAGACAAAACAAGGGGCATGTGTGCATGACACTTTAGAGTGGGCTAAATGCTTTTGCACTGCTTTAATGGTGTCGGTGTTTGCACACCTCGGCAGCACATTGTGCATTAATTCCACCTGCTGTAGGAAATTCAGCGTGGTAATGCGCCTTAAATGACTTGGGGCACAACAAACTAAAACCCCCTCCGCAACTGTGGTGCCCCCCGGCACTGCCTGAGCCAGGTGCAGCCTGGGGGGTGGGGGCTGCCACTCCTGTGGGAGGAAGCATCAGCCCCCCGCAGCCCAGGAACTGCTTCGCCCGTCAGCAGCTTTCCCTCCCCTCCCCGCTGCCAGAGAGCCAGGTAAGTCAGCAGGGTGTGTGCACGACACAGGGGTTTAAATTGGCCCTAAATATAAGAGGTGTTTTTAAAAACCCACTACTTCAATTTAGGACCCTCCTTTCGTCTACACATGCCCCTAGTTTCTATATGCCCCTTGATGGTTTACCATACATACTTAATTAGAGGATGAGGTATTTTCCCCCTCATTTAACGTGGTGGGGGGGAAGCCCCATACCTTACACTCAAAACACAAGGCAGCAGGCGGGGTGGGGAGGGAAGCAAGGCAGGTTTGGAGCTGGAGTTGGAAACACAGCTGTCACCTCCAAACACCCTACTACTAGGGTGGAATAAGGGAAGGGGAAATTGAGGCTACCTGAGGCTTCGATGGGGCAGGGGCAAGCACAATGAGGGGTGGGAGAAGACAGGCAGCAGGGGAAAAGCTTCCTGTTTCACTGCTTGCCCAATTACTGCCCCCCCACCTGCCCTACTACATGTCCCCTATACTACCTCCCCAACTGTCTGTTCCCTACCACCTGCCTCATTACTACCCCCCTTATCACCTCTCACCACCACTGACTGCAGTTGTGGGGGGATGAATTTTATATGATCCTCCAATACAGTTTTCCCTCGCTTTATGCTGCACATGCATTCCTGGAAAACAGCACATAACCTGAATGTGCATAAAGGGAATCTACTTTACAATGTAATAAATAAGCACTCGTTCCAAGACCTCGACGGTACTGACCCCCAGACCCATTTCTACCACTTTTACAAGACAATTTTGGTACTCACCAACAGCAGACAGTACACACAAGAACAGGGCACTATCATAGTGGGGTGACAACTACAGAAACATGTTGCAAACAACAATCGAGGAGCACAGATCCACACAGGAGACTATATTTTGGTGCATGTCACTCCCACAATGCACCACACAAAGCAGCTGACTGCAGGCTACCACCACACCCATCACATAAGAGTGAATTTACCTTGTATATAGCAAATTTTTGTTATAAAAAGGGTCATCACATACTAGTGAATACACACATACAGAACCCGCATAAAGTGAGGGAAACCTGTAATTAGATCCCTTACATGAAAAGTTATAATAAATGTATAACTCTTTTGTGTGTAATTATTGGGGGGTCATCTTACACTCAGGGTTGTCTTGTAGTTGAGTAAATACAGTATATCAGGGGTGAAGATAAGGTCAAAACTGCAAAAAGCTGTGACCTCTGGTTTACAAAGAGGTTTGTTATTTATGTATTCATGTGCACACAAGAACCTACACCCTTCCTGACCCATTACAGAATATAAACTACCATTTTAATTCCTGTATTAAGTCTCAACTCCTGTTCTTTTGTTTTTAAATCGGGCTGTTTCTGTCCAATCCCCAACACTTTCCATAAAAGACTGCTAAAAAACAGAGGCATGCAATACCTTCTCACAACAATTTCATAAAATGGCTTGTCATTTGCCAGCTAAGACTGTGATCCTGCATCTAAAACAATGGGGCACAGACTTCTAAACTTACATGAGGTCCATTTAAAAAAAAAAACAAAAAAACAATCAATGGAACTCTATATGGGGGCAAGGATCAGTTCATGCAGTTCTCAGTACAAGATCAGAACATAAATTATTGCTGAACTACCACTGTTAATGTAAGTGCGCTCAAGTAGCTGTCCAACATGCTAAGGTTACAGTTCTTTGCCATCACCAGCAAACTTTTGGTTTTATTTTACCTTCTCTATATTTGTTCCCTCAAGTCTTTCTTTATTCATGTGTAATTTAATGTACTATTTTCTATTCTTGTTATTTGTGTCAGGCTATTATTACTTCCACTTCCTGCAGTACTTTAAATATGCCAGCATTTAAACCCTAGATGTAACATAACTCTCCAAAAGACCTTTTCTTAAGAAACAGCCAAGAGTACAAGAAGAGAAATGACTAGTAGGTAAGTACTGTATAAGACAGGGGCAGGCAAAATATGGCCCACGGGCCAGATCCAGCCTGCCAGGCAAAGTCATTTGTCCTGGGGGTGCCCCCCAACTGTACCCTGCCTAGCCCGTATGCCTCACTCCCACCTTTGCGAGAGGAAGGGCCCAGCCCAATCAGCACTCAGCTTCCGGGTGGGGCTGCTGCTGTCGCTGCTGCAGGTGCCAGGGGACCTGCTCAGCTTCCCCAGCATCCCAGTCACTCCAGGCACCAGGGAGGGAAGTGGCTGGGCGGAAACATGGGGCTCAGGCTGGTGGCAGTACAGAGCTTGGGTGGGCAGGGTGTTGGTGTAAGGGAGGGTGGGGGGGAATGTGAGTACCCCCTACACACTCCCCCACAATGGTACACAGTCCCTGCCCCCCAGTGGCAGCAGCAGCAGGTCACAGGTGCTTGGGGTGCTTGTACCCAGCACAGGCACTACCGCCCAGAGCACACAGCCCCAGCCAGCGCTGCACATGGTGACAAGGAGAGCAGCCCAGCTGGACAACCCCTATTGGCCGTGGCTCCATGTAGCACATGTGCAGCTCCTGGCACTCGTGCACCACTGGAGAAAGCCCTGCACAATGGAGCCGGCTGCCATGTAGGTCATGGGACACCACCAGGAAGCAACGGGCAGGGGTCCCCTCCTCTTCTGGTGGAGTCCAGGACCTGCACGGCAGGGAGTGGCAAAGGCAGCCGGCTCCATTATGCAGGACTTTCCCGGTGGCTTGCGAGTGCCAGGAACTGCACATGTGCAGCATGGAGCCCCAGGCAATAGAGGTGGGCCAGCAAGGTTGGGCTCCTTGCCGCCTTATGCAGCATGAGCTGCATGCCACCAGGTGGCAGCACCTGCATGGAACACGAGCACCCCAAGCGCCTGCTGCCGCCGATGGTGGGGGCTGTGCACCATGGGGGGCACCCACACCCCCACATCCTCCCTAACACCATCAAGGAAGAATACTCCGCTTTAGTCCGGACTTGCAGAGAGCAAATCAGGAAAGCCAAGGCTGCAATGGAACTCCAGCTAGCTACAAATATCAAGGACAATAAAAAGTCCTTTTTTAGTATGTGGGGAGCTGGAGGAAAAGCAAGGGCAGCACTGGACCCCTGCTAAACCAGATGGAGCAACTGACAACTGACGCCCATGAAAAAGCAAACGTGCTGAAAAACTGATGCAAAGTACCCATTTATCAGCCCCATGGGACAGCTCTGCCCACTATGGGTCAGGGAGGCCCGGGTGAGGGAGATTCCTTGCCCTCCATCGAACCTGCCCTCATGAAGGAACACCTTGACAGGATGGATACCTTCAAGTCAGCCAGGCCTGATGGGTTACACCCAAGGGTACTCAGGGAGCTGGCGAGCATCATAGCTCAGCCCCTGGCATGGATCTTTGAGAGCTCTTGGCGCTCTGGTGAAATGCCCAATGACTGGAAGAGGGCCAATGTCGTTCCTATCTTCAAGAAAGGGAGGAAAGTAGATCCAGCAAACTACAGGCCCATCAGTCTGACCTCTATCCTGGGGAAGGTCTTGGAAAAGATTATCAAGGAGGCCATCCTTAACAGGCTAGCTGAAAGCAATATCCTGAGGTATACCCAGCATGGGTTTGTTGCGGGTAGGTCTTGCTTGACCAATCTCATTTCCTTTCATGACCAGGTGACTTATCACCTGGACAAGGGGGAAGAGATTGACGTCATATACCTTGACTTTAAAAAAAGCCTTCAATCTGGTATCCCACAATCACTCTTGACTAAACTGGCTAACTGCGGCCTTGACATCACAACGATCCGCTGGCTGGGGAACTGGCTCCACGGTAGGACCCAGAGGGTGGTGGTCAACAGGAGCCAATCGTCTTGGTGCGCTGTGACCAGCAGAGTCCCACAAGGCTCTGTCCTAGGGCCTATACTGTTTAACATCATCATCAATGATGTGGATATTGGTGTTGGAAGCAGACTGGCC
>NW_017728994.1:65270665-65270981 GCF_001723915.1 Gavialis gangeticus | reverse complement strand
GAGGCCATCCTTAACAGACTAGCTGAAGGCAATATCCTGAGGGATACCCAGCATGGGCTTGTTGCGGGTAGGTCTTGCTTGACCAATCTCATTTCCTTTCATGACCAGGTGACTTATCACCTGGACAAGGGGGAAGAGATTGACGTCATATACCTTGACTTTAAAAAAAGCCTTCAATCTGGTATCCCACAATCACTCTTGACTAAACTGGCTAACTGCGGCCTTGACATCACAACGATCCGCTGGCTGGGGAACTGGCTCCACGGTAGGACCCAGAGGGTGGTGGTCAACAGGAGCCAATCGTCTTGGTGCGCTG
>NW_017728994.1:65262808-65265665 GCF_001723915.1 Gavialis gangeticus | reverse complement strand
TGGTGGAGTCCAGGACCTGCACGGCAGGGAGTGGCAAAGGCAGCCGGCTCCATTATGCAGGACTTCCCCGGTGGCTTGCGAGTGCCAGGAACTGCACATGTGCAGCATGGAGCCCCAGGCAATAGAGGTGGGCCAGCAAGGTTGGGCTCCTTGCCGCCTTATGCAGCATGAGCTGCATGCCACCAGGTGGCAGCACCTGCATGGAACACGAGCACCCCAAGCGCCTGCTGCCGCCGATGGTGGGGGCTGTGCACCATGGGGGGCACCCACACCCCCACATCCTCCCTAACACCATCAAGGAAGAATACTCCGCTTTAGTCCGGACTTGCAGAGAGCAAATCAGGAAAGCCAAGGCTGCAATGGAACTCCAGCTAGCTACAAATATCAAGGACAATAAAAAGTCCTTTTTTAGTATGTGGGGAGCTGGAGGAAAAGCAAGGGCAGCACTGGACCCCTGCTAAACCAGATGGAGCAACTGACAACTGACGCCCATGAAAAAGCAAACGTGCTGAAAAACTGATGCAAAGTACCCATTTATCAGCCCCATGGGACAGCTCTGCCCACTATGGGTCAGGGAGGCCCGGGTGAGGGAGATTCCTTGCCCTCCATCGAACCTGCCCTCATGAAGGAACACCTTGACAGGATGGATACCTTCAAGTCAGCCAGGCCTGATGGGTTACACCCAAGGGTACTCAG
This sequence comes from Gavialis gangeticus, assembly GCF_001723915.1. NCBI lineage: Eukaryota > Metazoa > Chordata > Crocodylia > Gavialidae > Gavialis > Gavialis gangeticus. Next base: position 65,264,969 of record NW_017728994.1, on the reverse strand, counting down.
GGAGCTGGCGAGCATCATAGCTCAGCCCCTGGCATGGATCTTTGAGAGCTCTTGGCGCTCTGGTGAAATGCCCAATGACTGGAAGAGGGCCAATGTCGTTCCTATCTTCAAGAAAGGGAGGAAAGTAGATCCAGCAAACTACAGGCCCATCAGTCTGACCTCTATCCTGGGGAAGGTCTTGGAAAAGATTATCAAGGAGGCCATCCTTAACAGGCTAGCTGAAAGCAATATCCTGAGGTATACCCAGCATGGGTTTGTTGCGGGTAGGTCTTGCTTGACCAATCTCATTTCCTTTCATGACCAGGTGACTTATCACCTGGACAAGGGGGAAGAGATTGACGTCATATACCTTGACTTTAAAAAAAGCCTTCAATCTGGTATCCCACAATCACTCTTGACTAAACTGGCTAACTGCGGCCTTGACATCACAACGATCCGCTGGCTGGGGAACTGGCTCCACGGTAGGACCCAGAGGGTGGTGGTCAACAGGAGCCAATCGTCTTGGTGCGCTGTGACCAGCAGAGTCCCACAAGGCTCTGTCCTAGGGCCTATACTGTTTAACATCATCATCAATGATGTGGATATTGGTGTTGGAAGCAGACTGGCCAAGTTCACCGATGACACCAAACTCTGGGGTAAAGCGTCCACACTTGAGGACAAGAGGGTGATCCAGGCAGATCAGGACAGACTCATGATATGGGTGGACGAGAACCTAATGGTGTTCAACACCAAAAAATGCAAGATTCTCCACCTTGGGAGGAAAAACCTGCACCATGCTTACAGGATCGGTAGTGCTACGCGGGTTAGCACTACAGATGAAAGGGATGTGGGGGTCATGGTTCACCACAAGATGAACATGAGCCTTCAGTGTGATGCTGCGGCTAGTAAAGCAAGCAAAACGCTGGCTTGCATCTATAGATGCTTCTCAAGCAAATCCCGGGACATCATTCTTCCCTTGTGAGGCCGCAGCTGGAGTACTGCATCCAGTTTTGGGCTCCACAATTCAAAAAGGATGTGGAGAAGCTTGAGAGGGTGCAGAGGAGACCCACACGCATGATCAGAGGCCAGGAAAACAGACCTTATAATGAAAGGCTGAGAGCAATGGGGCTATTCAGCCTGGAAAAGCGCAGGCTCAGGAGTGATCTGGTGGCCACCTATAAATTTATCTGGGGTGCTCATCAGGATCTGGGGGAATGACTGTTCACCAGAGCCCCCCAAGGGATGACAAGATCGAATGGTCACAAACTCCACTGTGACCGGTTCAGGCTGGACATACGAAAGAACTTCTTCACTGTGCGAGCCCCCAAGGTTTGGAATAGCCTGCCACTGAAGGCGGTTCAAGCACCTACTTTGAATGCCTTCAAGGCACATTTGGAAGCTTATCTTGCTGGAATCCTATGATCCCTACTGACTTCCTGCTCCTGGGGCAGGGCGCTGGACTCGATCCTCCAGGGTCCCTTCCAGCCCAAATGTCTATGAAATCTATGAAAAAAAATGGTTGTGATGAAGACACTGACACACTCTTCTCTGCATCCAGAGAAAACAGGAAATCTATGAAACACCCCACACCAACAACCTGCCCCAACAATCCCCCACATACAACCCCACCCAACATACCCTACTGCCCTCTCTACAGAGCCACACTGGCTCACAACCTACCCCCACAAACACACACCATACACACCCACCCACCCCCAACCACACTCCACACATACAATATACAAGTGGAAAACTTTATTTTTGAGTTGTTATGCAATCACTTCTATATACAGTACACAAACATATCATGACAAAAATATTTTTTTAATAAAATTAAAATGTGTTGTAGTAGGTGTTTGACTTTTAGGATACAATTTGGATTTTTTTCTGGTTCCAAGAGGGCAACCCTCTCCTCTGAACAGAAGTATTTCCAGGGGCAAGGGGAGGGGCTCCCAGTGGCAAAGTTCAGGGGTGAGGGGTGGGATTTCTGGTCCCAAGATGGCAACCAGGGGGCAGGGCACTTGTCAAGGGGCCGAGCTATCCTTGCAGCTGACAATAGCTCAGCAAAACTCATTAAGCAGCCCTCCAGCAGAAATAAATACCTGCCCTTGGTATAAGATGTTCTGGAATATTAAAAGAATCATATTTTAAAGCCTCAGCTTCATGCATCCAATATTCCATT
>NW_017728994.1:65241044-65257808 GCF_001723915.1 Gavialis gangeticus | reverse complement strand
ACTTGTCAAGGGGCCGGGCTATCCTTGCAGCTGACAATAGCTCAGCAAAACTCATTAAGCAGCCCTCCAGCAGAAATAAATACCTGCCCTTGGTATAAGATGTTCTGGAATATTAAAAGAATCATATTTTAAAGCCTCAGCTTCATGCATCCAATATTCCATTTCAACCACATTCAGTAAAAGGTGTTGAACTGAATATCCTCATTAAAAAAGTGTCCATAAATCCAGTTAGCCTTGAGAAACTGGATGTTCTTACTACAGAAATAAAGAAGTCTCATGAATTTCTGCCTTTAAAAGCCATGATTAGGAACTTGAAAATGTAATACGTCAAAGCACACAAGACCTCTGCTAGACACTGAAGGAGCAGAGAGAAGAAAGGAATATATTCTGCTTCTTAACTTCTGACTATATCCACTGACGGTTTTGAATACAACGTGCTAAGCCCTCCAACTAGAAGAGTGGAGAGCACTGGACATATGCAACTATGCCAGCTCATAGGCTGCACCAAATACCTCACTAGCTACTATTAAGCGTTTTTCCCACTTCTACTCATACAGGCCACTTGGACTCCAAGGCCGCATCCACATGTGCATGGACGTTTGGTTCCCTGGGGAGAGCTAGCAGCAGCGTACCTTGTGCCGCCGCTAATTGAACCTGGGGAACGCCTGTGCCATGTGCCCTCCGGTGCATGGCAAGTTACTCCAGTTGGGGTAAGGGAGACTGGGGCCAGCACTGGGCTGATCCTACCAGCCTTACCTAGCGGCCTCCTGGGACTGCAGCAGCAGTGATCCTGCTACACACAGCCTGGCCAGCAGCTGGAACATGGCTCCCAGCCAGCCAGGCTCCAGTTTTGAGTGGTGCATGCTACCCCCACATGTGCCGCTCCACTTTCTTTTTCTGTAGGGTTTTGTTTTTTGAACCCTGGATATGCAGGGGGCAAAAAAAAACAAACAACCCCCACACTGCTCCCTTGCAGCACAGAGAACAACTGAACATGCAGTACATGGCACCACAGACATGTCTGCAGCACCACATACAGCACAGCTGCATTTGTCTGGATGTAGCCCAAGTGGTCAGTACTAAGAGAACTTTTTCCAGTACAAACAATAAAAAGTCAACACATTTCTATGAGAGAAGAGGCTCCCCCCTTCTGGCTCCTGCCACAATCACTGCTGCCTGCCTGGGTGGGCATCTGGACCCACCATGCACTCTGAGTAAGAACCTGCACAAGGGGTACAGGCACAACAGCAGGTGGAGGATTCAGGACACTTGACTCTACCTCCTGCTCCCCTACCACTATTTCCCCACTGCAGCAGTGTGGGGGAGGGACAAAGGATAAATTTAAGACAATCCTCCAATAATTTGATTCTATGCATAGAAAATTCTAATAAATTTATCATTTTTTCCAGGTAAAGAATCTAATTATGAGGGAGAGGGAACGTCATCTTTAATTCAGAGTTGTCCTGGGTATGAATAAATATTATATAAGAACCCAGGCCTCCAAGAACAGAAAAAGTTCAGCGCCACTAGCATTACTTGCTTAAATTGTACTTTAACACTAATTCTTGGACAAGAATGCCGAGAGGGTGAAGCACCTCTAGTAATAATGTTAAGCATCTGTTTTTGCTTCAAACCAGCTCACAGTACAGAAACAGTACTTCCTGTACTGATGAATAAATCCTTATGGGGAGAGGGAAAAAGAGATCTAAATTGAAATTATTCTATCCCTACTGTGCTTCCCAAATATATCTGACCTGCCTATACTGCCTGGCAGAAGTTTTCTGAAGGATACTAAAGAGAGCATTTTCCTTCCTGTTCAATAAGCTCCAAAGAGTCAAATAGTTCCTATTTCTCCTATACAGCACTGATTTTCCAAGCCTTGCAGGATTCAACCTTATCTTTGGGATTCATGTATAGTTAATCTATTGCAATACAAGATAAGGTATACCACCACCAATAATGTGAACTGCACCAATTTGCGTGCATCTTCATTCAGCATAAACTGTGCAAGGATTTTGCTTTGTGATCTCAGTTTGTGACATACAGAAGGTAGATTAAAATTTCTTAGGAGTGATACTAGCTAGGAAAAAGCGTGCATTCAGAGGACTAGCACGTTTGATTAAACACATCAACTATTAGACTCGAAGTTCCTGAAGCCTTTATGACCTTACCAATGACTCTGGATATTCAGTTTGCAAGAATATTCCATTTATTCCTTACAGGTGCCAACTTTGTCACTCCATATGCATTTCGTCAGTTTCAGATTGGATTATTATAATTTTATCTAGACCTAGATAGGAATTCCAGAAACAAATTACAGTTGGCACATAAAGGAATAGCTCCCATCATAAGTGAGATGTTTCTTAACCTATTTTGGTTTTTCATGTAATATTTCACATTTTTACTGCTAATGTACAATTCCCTTATTGAAACAGGCAGGTGCTAGCTCAAAACTTAACTCTCATTCAGTAACTAACCAACAGCATTTATTAATATCTGGTTCACTTAAGAAAATCCAGTCCTATTCATCTGTATTTAGAGAAAAATTCTTTACAATAGGAAGCCAAACCCATCACATTTTCCCTTCATATTAAATTAGAATACCTGGTCCACTCACCTCTTTATCATTGCCTTGACTCTTTGAAAAAAACACAAACAACAATGCCTCATCCACTAAGCCAGAAGCCAACAGCTAAACTAAGCAGAAGAATAATTTGGCTGTTCCATATAAGAAACACTAAGTGTAAATTAAGGCACAGACACAAGTGCAGCTCCCCAGTCTAACTCATGGCGCTTTACAGAAAGTGTCACAAGCTAGACTGAACCTCCCGACCCAACAGATGTTAGCTGTCACACTGGGAATTGACCTCCAATTTGGAGCCAATTCAGGGAGCCAATTCAGGCTATGTCTCTGCAGCCTATTTTCCCCTAGCTCCACCCCTTCCTCTCCCAGCCCCCAGTGCTGTCTCTAAGGATGGGAGGGGGAGACAGCAGGGGAGGGAGGTCTGGTCTAGGGTTTCTCCAGCCTACGCGAGAGAGTAGATTGGAGCCCCCTACTCTGAGGGGCTCCAATCCACCCACCCCACCCTCCAGCGCTGGCTGGGCAACTCCCAAAACAAGCTCCCTCCCTCCCTTCCCATTCTGAAAACATCACTGGGAGCAGTGCTGAGGTGCATCAGCTGAGCCCTACACCTGGCGCACACAGACACGTTAATGAAGGCATTCTGCTTTGGAGAACCTTCATCTGAACCCTCATGGAATGAGGATTCAGAATGTCACAGGATCAGGCCCTTTTAAAGTGCTCTGCAGCCATGCACTTGTGTTAGACCATGACTGCAGAGCATTTTCAGAGGCCAGATCAGGCAAAAATTGTCATTTCTGTGCCTATTGCCCTGATGCTACAATATGACACTCCAGAAATGTCTATCAATAGCTCATGAATGTGGCAGTGTTTAAAACAACTGCCACACATAAAACAGTCTCTACCCAAAAGGCTTAAAATACATAAAGGAAATAAGACAGACAGGCGTGTGCACACGCACACTGGGTGTGATTAGACAGATGTTTTACACAGTTAAGAGGATTTTAGAAGTTTCCTGGAGAAGACCTAGGCAGCTCAAAAGGCATGATGAGACAACAGCACATGAAAGACAAACAAGGTACAAAGAGGGATATTTGGAAGATAAAATAAGGGGAAACAGGAAAGAAGAGAAGAAATGTGCCAAGGTATTTTGAAAGCTTCTAAAGTTCTACAGTTAAAACAGAGTTTGGAAGTTGTATTATTAAATCAGTGTTGGAGAGAAGCTAACAAGAACATAAAATACTGTCTTGGAAGTCAAGAGTTTATAACAGGGAACAAATGAAATTAGTGACAATAAAGAGGAAGAAATAAAATGGAAGCAAGGATGAGGAACAGACAGGTGATGAAGCAAGTAAGCACAGTTTTAAAAATAATGGGGGAAAAGAAAATGAATTAGATATATTAATTTTTAAATTAAATTAAAGTTTTGTAAATTAAAAAGATTATATTAAAATTCATACTTCCTAACAGTTGTAATGCCTCTAGTGGTAAGATTCTAATTTTTAAATTTTAGAAAAGTGCTGATGCAAAATCCAAGATACTGAAGAACTAAGGCACTGATATTGTAAATACTTAAACAACTATATAACTTTATTCACTGATGTCAATGGGACTATTAACAAGCTTAACGTTAAAGTACATGTATATGCATATTAAAGTGCATGCCTCTATGACTGAAAAAAGCTATGCATTTATCCAAACTTGATGTAAGCTATGCCTGTTAAGCACATGGCATTGACCATACTGGTGTATTAGTAGCTTCGGAAAATGAAACTTCATGTCATAAGCACCCAACCCAGCCAAGCTGAGCTCCAATGGTCTAGTCTAACACCGACACCAGGGATAACCAATTTGCACCACATGCGCCACAAGCTGGGCTGAGAAGCTGCCTGTGCCACCTGTCAGACAGGGAGAGTACTGGCAGCGCAGTGGCAGATAGGGCAGGGAGCAGAAAGCAGAGCAGCAGACAACACAGGGGAAGAAGACTGAAGTGGAACTCAAGAGCAGGGGGTGGTGCAAGAGGGGGAAGAAAGTGGGGTAGGGCTAATGTGTGGCATGCCTGCCAAAAAGGTTGGTCGAGCCAAGTTAGCCTTTTCCTAGGACATATCTTAACCCACCTCCAGTTTCAAATACAAACTTTCATTTCTACCCAGAAGAACTTTTACAATCTTTTCTCCAATGCCTGATGAAGGGTGTTTGTGCCTGAAGGCTTGCAATTAAAGATTTTTGTTTTTTGCAAAAATCTTGTTGGTCTAATAAAAGATATCATCTCTATTACAAGTCCTGCCTTTAGTACAGATGAGGCAAATTAATTTAAGAATGCTCCAGCTGGGACAGAACCTCAGCTGTTCCAACAGAACACGGGCCTCCTCCGAGCTCTGGCTGCCTTCATGTTACTATCACCTCAGATACCCGCAAATACCAAAGCACTGAGATACAAACAGAGCCTGCATTAATACACCTTTAAGTCTTGGGTGAGTAATAGACAGGACTGGCTCCCTCATGTTATTTGGATCAGTCCACACTCAATTAGTATATGCCAGTCCCTTTTTAACACATGCTGGAGAAAAGGTATCCCAGTTCCCTTAAATCAAAACCATACTTTCAAACTTCACTCTTGTTTTCAGCTTCACTCTTGTCTGCACCTCCCATAAATTTGCAAGTCAATTTCCTTCTCTTAGGTGTCAATGAGAAAAGCAACATTTCATGTAAAGTAAAAAGAAAGAAACACTCAGAAGATAATACACATATTTTGTTTAGTCCAGTGGTGCTCAACCGACAGCCCACAGGCCAGACCTGGCCCCAGCATGGGGGATCAGCAGCAAACAGCTCCATCTGGCATGTGCCCTTCCCTGGCTTAATCCATGCCACTCTTCCCCTCTCCCAACAATCCCTCCTTCTGACACTGGCAGCCACCACTCCCATCTTTCTCCCTCTCCTACCAGACGGAGTGGTGGCCCGCAGTGCAGACGTAATCACCCAGCCCACGACTCTAAAACGCTGAACTCCCCCTAGACTAGTCTGATACTGCACTGATTAGATAAATACCTAATCTGTTACAAGGTATAAACAGACTACGATGGCAAAGTGATCTGTGTTTAAATTGAATTAGCTTGAAAAAGTCTCAAAAGAACAAGTAGGGTAAATTTTTTTTGGCCCTATCCACAGGCCAATAAATAGAAACATTGTTTAACATACATAACAACTCTTAAATTTCCCTATTAAAATCTGGGATGATGCTATAGAATGCAGTGTTGAAAGGCAAAGGTTAAATTTACACTGGATTTTTTTTAAAAAGTGACATATCAATTGGAGGCAGAGACAAAATTCAGTTTACTATACATCTCATAGAATTGCTAAGGAATGCACCCAACTATCCTTAAAACTATACTTTAAATAATCATTGTTCATTCTTAAAACAAACATGACAAGCAACAGTTTAGCATATAATGTTGGAACATTTTGTCACTTGTCTGAAAATTTAAGACATTTTACTATCACATTTTCTTGAAGACTTAAGCATACACTGTGGGTATTTGAAAACTTACGTAGGCATGGACAACCCAGGTCAGTGGCTCTCAAACTTTTTAGACTCAAGCCACCTCACAAAAAATGCCAGCTTTTAAATCTTTGGGGGTTTTTTACTACATAATAATTGCTGTATTATTTTCCTGATGCAAAGAGCTGAGAAAGACCACAGCAGGAGATGCGGAAGCTCACTGCAGTAGTGTTGTGTAGCACAAAGCCTGATGCGATGCTACTGCTCAGTAGTAACAAGCTACTGCACAGTCAGCATCACCTAAAAGCTGTTCAGCAAACCATTAACTTTGGTTACTGCACAGACAGTGTCTCGTGTAGACGCAGCCACATATTCCTATTTGAAATCTCTGGGTTTATCTTGTGAATCAGGTCTGCATACTGAACAGTACTAAGTGTGTGGCACCCTACAGCACCCTTGGAAGGATCTCAAGGCACCCCAGGCCACCTCTGGTTGAGAATCAGTGGCTTGGCAGCAAGGTATGCGTACATTTGGTATGCAAATGAAACTTAAATTTCAGTTCAGTCAAAAGAATGCATTGTTCATTCTCAAAGTGATTTGTAAAGTCCCTAGACCATGCTTTCAGTGCATGTTAAAAGCTATACTTCCTTACATTCATATAGCACTATTTTTGAATGATTTCCAAAACATTTTATACACTTTATTACTTCAGCTACCTGGAAAATTTAGACTATTCCCCATGTATTCAGAAGTGGATGTGAACGTTTCTAAAAGATTACATATATACCCCATCACTTTTTTAGAACAGAATTGCAATTCTACTACAGGGGAGCAAAAAGTAGACATTTGCTGCTTTCTTCTTCCCTATCGTTTAAATCTCCATTCAGCTCTTTCCCCATCATCACCACCACCACCACCCTCCCTCCAGCTCTTGTGCTTTTCCCGGCTCTGCTTTCCCACCAACCATAACAACACCTGTCCAGAGCATCCCTTACCCCTCACAATTTAGTGTGCTTATATTGCTCCCATCACCATCTGATCATCTCAAAATTGATGTATTAATCATCAGTGCTCTGCCATATTTTCCCAACTCCAGACTAGCAAATGAAATCACTGAATCACCCTTGTTCTCCATGTAATCTCTCAAACTATTCCAGTTTTTTTTTCCAATTAAATTTACTTCTACCCTGAAAACTGCTTAAATCATTAAACACCATAAATGAACACCTGGCTGGGAATTCCCACATCAAATAACATCTTTTAAAAAGGGCGGCATTATACAGCTTAAATCCATACTCTCTCCACGACTAGAGAACACCTACACATTCTAGGTGCTTCGGCAACTCCCTTGAGGAAGAAAACAGTGCTTAGTGTTAAGACAATGAACCAAATTTCCTGACTTTAAAAATAATAAAGGTCCTGTTGCTTTACCTTGCACTAACAGGAAGGTCTTATTTTAAAATAGAGCAGTATATCAGTTAATATTTAAACATTTACAGAAACAGATAGTTTTCACCATATATCAAGAGTTTCTTAAGTCTAAAATATTTTTTTAAAGTTCTTCAAAGCCCTAATTTTAGAGATCTCTCTAAAAGTCAGAAAAATTGTTGGAAGTATCCCCTTTCCTAGTCCTCTTGTGGCAATTCTTTCCGAAACAAACAAAAAAAATGCACCACTTATAAAACTAAATTTGATTAAGAAACATACAGAAATGTTTACTCAGCACTTCAGTTTACATACGAAATAAACTTTTAAAGTTCACAATTATAACATGAACATTTTAAAACTAAATTCTGCCAATTTTGAAAGGACTGATAGCATCTCTGGAAATAGATGTGGGTATGTCAGAAATTAATGTAACAAAAAAACCCACATATGCATATTAAAACACAGAGTATTGTTAGCATCCTTGGAACCTAATAACTACATTTTAACTATTTACTCCATTTTGTATAATAATCATATCCTAACTGGGACATATCTGAACTACTATATCTATGGCACTAAATAGCCTGAATTATTCTGTGTATTCTCATGCATCTGTAAAATATCTGAGTACAAGTAATTATTTGGCTCCAAATCTGCTGAAACCTTTGTAAAGATCTTTTATTTTTATATTATGCTAATTATTCACCATACAAACAGTTTTACAGAAAAGATGCACTGTCTTGTATCACAAGCTACTATTAAAGTCAAACAGTGACAATCAGAGCATTATTTTGACAGACTGTTGGAATCAGAAAGAGTGCACACTTCCACAGGCTCAGAAGTCTCCCTGTTTGAAAAGTTTCCTTGTTTTAAAATTTACTGACCTTTCGAAAAACTCCTACTTTGTGTTTACTATTTCATACATTATAAGTTTTGCAAACCAAGGCTCCAACAACATGAAACAATACTTTAGAGATATCCATGGAATGTTTAGAATATATACACTTAGCTGTCAAATTGCAATATGCCTCTACTACTCGTTATTGTCATACTTCACATATGTAATGACCTTTTGCATGTTTAGGCAATGTCCTAAGTTTGCATGAATCTTTGTTATATAAGCAATCTATAAAAACTGCCCTGCCCACCCCCCTTATTATTCTTGTTGATATAGGCTCTTTCCTTTTGAACTAGGGGAAACCATAGCCTTTACCCTGTACTTGAGCATTTCCCACATAATTTTCCATCTCCTTTTCAATCTCTCTTTCTCCAATTAATTATTAAGCCTGGGCAGTTAAAAAACAAACAAACAAACAAACAACACTGCCTATCAAACTTTTTCCCCCCGTGGCATGACAGGGACACCAAAACTTTCCTTTTATTAGACAGAGAAAAGAAAAACCTACAATAAAACTTATTTGTTATCAAATAAAGTCATTTTGGACAAAGTAGCAATTTTTTCCCATGTTAAACATTTCTATCTATGGCATCACATATACTTGTTAATCCACTGCTACACACCCACCTACATACCATTAGGTCTTATTAATTTGCAACTTCCCCCTCTTCACAGAATTTATGCTGATAATTGTGAACGGGAGATAACACCACAACTGCAACAGAATAAAATCCTAACTTATAACAGGAAATAAAGTTTTAATAGGACAATTATTCTTCACAAATGACTTAACTGGGTAAAAAATTTCCCTATTCAAACATCCCTATGCTTGCAAAATAATACAGCGATCGTTAACAACTGCAAGTAAATTACAGCGGTCCATAAACAGTTTTGCTTAATCCCAAACAACCTCCTAACGCCAGGTCAACTGTTAGTTCAATACTGATAGACATGGTATAGTTAACTGCACAAAGTGAAGTCTCAGTGCATGATCTCAATCTGTTTCTCAGAGGACTCTTCCCCCCGGCCAATTGCTGACACACCTAAATGCTGCTAAGAAGTATATACCTTTTTTTGGTTGTAAGTCACTGTCCATTTTTTAAACTACTATTGATACAGTGATGTAACACTGGAGGAGTTTAAGAAAAAGTTTATATTTTCCAATTTTAGGAATCTGACAAGCATTTCACATACATGCATATTCCAAGTCAGTTTTTTCATGGTACATGGATCTCTCTCAACAGGGGAGCAAAATGTTTCCAAAACTGGAAATGGTTTGGTTGCAGAACCATAAGAATTGGCACACATACACAGAAGCAAGTGGAATGAGCACCTACAGCTATTTTGAAGTCCATTCTTTTAAAATGACTAGATTTTAGGAATATTTCCTTAGAATTTGCCCTGTGTGACAGACTCATAAGAACAGTGGTACAGCTGAAAGAAAAATCCCTAAACCTTGTTTAACATTTTCTCTAGAGACAGTTAAAAACCATTTCAAAACAATGGAGTAAGGATAGGGAATGTTATGAAGTAGGGAAAATCAACTGAGACACACAGTAATAAGCTTTAAACTCCTAACTGCTGTAGAATATCTTAGGTGTTGTGTGGTAGTTTAAGAAAATCAACTAAGACCAATTTTATCTTTAGTCCTACAATAATGATTTGAAGCTTTGTGCTTCATCACGGTAAAGCACAGCTTAAGCCTATAAAAGGAAAGGAGATAAATCCTGCAGTTTCATGCTTTGTGACTTAATGGTACAAACATATTCCTGTCACCTTTGTGCCCAAAACTGTATGTCCATATATAACCGTTTTCTAACATAACATACTTCATTATGAGGAGAACGAGAGAAAGAACAGAAATGTCTCTCTCCAATTAAAAAGACGCTTAAGGTGAGCTTTGTCAATCTATAGAAAAATGTAACAACAATTGGACACGCAAATTGTTACCATTACACATGTATGGTCCTGTGGGCCTTCATATGCAACAGAACTATTGCAACTTTAACACCATTTTATTTCAAATGAAAGATACAACATTTGAGTTGTAACTTTTACTGCTAAAGACTATGGGGACTTAACAGATGAGGTAGGTTCTGGAGCAGCACGTTCCCCTCCCATTTTAAATCAGTCAAAAAAAGTTACATCTATCCACCATCTCATAAATTAAAAATTATTCTAAGGCAAGCAAAGCCTACTGGAAATGCCTACATTTTCATAAAGGACTCACACCTGTCAAGTTCTAAACAGAGGTTCCCAACTCCCTGGAGCCGCAGCCCACTACCAGGGTACGAAGGGTTGGCTGCTGGACCAAAAGTCCAGAAGTCTCAGAACCAGCATACTTAGGACCAGCAGCCAACCCTTTTTTATACAAAGTCCGATATATACCAAGTATAAAAGAGGATTGGCTGCTGGTCCGCAGTACACCGGTCGCTTCTGGTCTGCAGCATGCTGGTCCGCGGTTTGCCAGTCCACAGTCACTTCCAGTCTGCTGGTCCACGGTCTAAAAAGGCTGGGAACCACTTCTCTAAATAATCAGAAGTTGCCAACACGAGTATTTCTCCTCTCAAGTGTAGGTTTGGATAAGAAACAGACTCATCCTCACAATACTGTTGTCAAAGCCTAATAAAGCCAGTAACTCCTGAAGCCCCCAGTTCACTTGAACTGAAAAGTATCTGTTAAATAAATGCCGTTATACTAACCACGAATATTAGGTACACCTTCATGTATAAAACAAGTGACAACTCCAGCTTTTCTCTACCACTACCTGAACCTCAGCAGAACCACCAGTTTCAATGCAATCGTAAAACCAGAGACGCCGGCCTAGGAGGGAGCTCCAGAGGTCTTCTAGCCCAGTGGCTCTCAACTTTTTTTGTACCAGGACCCTTGCTAAACACAGTAATGTGCCTCCCACCCCCAGACCTCCAGTGTGTGGGGTGAGGGAGAGGAGTAGGGGCACGGGGAGCCCCAAGCATCCCTCACCAGCCTGCAAGGGAAAACCCAGTTCCCCACCTTTTTCTTCTTTAATGTTTTTAAGTTTCAAATTTTTAAAGTTTGTCCGCAACACTTTCGTATATTCTTCTAAAGTTTGACTTTTTAAAGTTTGTCCGCAAGCCTTTCATATATTCTTGCAACCCACTTTCGTGTCCCAACTCACAGGTGGCGAAACGCCGTTATGCCCAACCCCCTGCTTGAAGCAGGATCCTCCCTATCCAAACCCTCCCGAATCAACGGGAACCGAGCCCCTATGGCAGGTGCCCGCCAACCCCGACCTAACAGCCTGGCACAGCTCACACGGGGGCACCCCTCAACGCCCCGCTTTTGGGAAGGGCCGAGAGGCGTGTATGTGCCACTACCAGGGGCTCAGCACCCACGACACCAAAACACGGCACACGCCCCAGAGGGGGACAGTCGGGCTCATAAAAGCGATGGGATTTCCCTCAAGAGCCTGGCCCGCCTACGCCCCAGACCCACATGGCTACGACCTGCCCCCCTCCACATTGGGGATCTGCCCCCAGCAGGGCGGTGGGGCCCGCCCGACCACGTGCCCGGGAGACGAGGGACAGGTGCCCCAGGCCAGCCCCGGAGGCCCCCGCGCCGCGGCCCGGTACTCACTGCAGCGCAGCCCGCACCGGCCCCACCGCCGCCCCCGCGCGCTCGCGCCTCCTGGTCGCTCGTCTGTCGTTTTTTAAAAACAAACTTTATTCCTCTACCCGGCAGCGACACCAGCACGGCGTGCTCTGCGCAGGCGCCGCCGGCCCGCAGGCGCCGTGGGCTGAAAGCCTGGGTAGGCCTCGTGTCGCAAGGCACTCTGGGAGCTGTAGTCCGCAGGGGAGGGGGCTGGCGCGGGGCATGCTGGGACTGGTAGTGCCTGGGCGGGGAGGAGGCTGTGCAGGGAGCAGTGTGCGTATTGCTTACCTTGCGGGGAGGCGGAAGTGGGGTTTGCAAAAGGCACGGTCCATAAGAGGTATGGCAGACAAGCATATGGGAGTACATGTGCTCTTTTAGTAGGCAGCTCAAATAGTTGGGGGAGAAAAAACATTTCCAAGTTTTTGAGTTGTCTAATAAAAGAGCGGATATACACAAATAAACTTGTCTGCCTACGTCCTTAGACCAACGACTTATAGCGGTGGGGCTTTTTGTTTAATTCAGCACCGTACCTTGACTCCTGGCAGCCCCGGGGCGAACTTTTAGAACCCGGCCTGCCTTCGCCAGAGATAATGATAATCATTATTAAAAAATTACCATTTTCAGCCCCCGCCGGTTTGCCCATGCCTGTGTTCAGTCCTGATTTAACTGGGAATATTTGAGAGTCTGAAATCAAGCAGAAGGTAGAGGTAGATCTGCCCCTTACAGACTAACTCAAGCAGGTGGATAGGTACAGAGATATCTAGTACCTGGAGATCCTCTCTCGTGCTCGGCTCCTGCAAGCTCATCTTGTAGATATCTCTAATTCAGTTAGTGTAAACGGTGCAGATCCACTAGGGTGGCCGCTCGTCCGTTTTTATGGAGAACAGTGCAGTTTTCTGGTCCTCTGTCCTCTATTGATATGAAACAGGATGCCATTATGTCCTCTATTTTTCACTGCTCAGCACCCTCACCCCACCGCTGACACTGCTGCGGCGACCTGTGAGAGCTCCCCGCTCAGCCCATCACTGACACCACTGTGGCTGCCTGCGGGAGCTCCCAGCTCACCGCCGTCATGGCACCATCACCGCCGCCTGCGGGAGCTCGCCGTGACCCCCAGCCTCGGGAGGCACACAACGTTCGTGGTGGTGGGGACAGTTGCACTAAAGGCAACTGTCGTCTATTCTTGAAGTACCTTGATGGCCACCCTAAGATCTACCCTGGCTTCTATAAATATCAGAGCCCTTATTGTTCCCATTTTCAAGTAGTTTCCTAAAATTTTAAGATTCACGTGATCAGATTTTCAAGTCCTGCCTCTGCACATGTGGGGGCTAGACACTGACACTTGTGAAAATAAAACCTGAACTGAATGGCAGAATCCAGGGCTTTAAAATCAATAGAACTGATAACAGAGGGTGGCATTTAGCCTTCCTCATTCCTGTTATTTTAATGAACATATACGTTAACCAGATATATAATAAATGACAGTACCTGATCCAAAGAATTTACAATTTAAAAAACAGCAATAGTGCTAGTTTGCTAGATTTCTCCTTGCCTCACAACATCAATTCGTGTGGAGAGAGAAAGTTAATACTTCCCTGGGATGGGATCTTACCATTGGCAAAATATACTTCTCATAGTATAGTTGGCACCAATCATAGCTTAGATGATGACACTAAGAAAACTTTCTGTTTTTAACTTTCATGTTCTTTACTTGAAGCATAATCACCCTTGCAACACCTAGGTGAAGCACAGAAGTGGTAGCACACAAATGATAAGCATCTGCTTTTTATTTTGTAGCCACAGATGCAAGATGCTGATTAGAGTAAACAAAAGGTTATGTGCCCGCCCCTTGAAAGGATGTGGTAACAACTTGCTCTCATACTTATAATGCTAGATTATATTATTGGTCCCAATTTCCAGATGTAGAACTGGACCAAGAACTGAGAGACAAAATTTTCAGGGAGTCGGTGTCACAAGGAAAAGTCAGAGTCATTTCAAGAATCAAAATTAGAATTCAGGCTTTCAGGACTTTAGCCAGGGTACCATACTTATGCCGTCATGTCTGGCAGTCCTTTAGTAAATGATCCATTGTCTTGGATTCACAAAATAAAATAATTTAAATTTGTTATTTTTTCTTCAGAATACATTATATTTCAACAAGATTTAGTGATCCCATTTTACAAAACCATAATTTACCATTTTCTGCAAAATGAAACAAATTCCACAAAAATATGGAGTGCATTGTATGAAAATTTTGGTTCTAATCTGGCAATCGACTCCCTGTCTGCCAACCGAGATGCCTTTATGGGCCATATTTGCTTTTGTTGCTTCAAAACTGGTTCCAAATGTGCAGCTGTAAAGTAGGACATAGTATAAACATCCATACAAATATATTTTATTTTAATAATGGCAGTGCTATTTTTTTGTATTAACAACAAACCTGAAGTTTTTTAATGTCACTGACTGAGGAGCTCTCATTTCTCGGATATATAGGGAGGGGTCAGTAATTAAGGAATGATCAGCTCAAACAAGTGAAAATATAGAGACACTCTTTTTATGTTTCCTTCTGGGATGCTTAAGTTGTATCTGACATTACCTCAAAGCCTTTGGAAGCCACTTGACATCAGTGGTCTGAATAGCCAACAGCAATCATTTCCAGTAACAATTTTTAACTAGTTTTAATGATCAGCTCTTCTTCTAAGGACACAAATTTCTGCTGAAATATTGAATGTTTTTCCAAGTGGTAAGAGTGAAAAGCTTTTTCAAAGCTTAAGGCAGTGACATCTCTAAAAATATAATTAATTTTAACTCAGTCCCATCATGTAAATACATCTTTGTTCCAGGCCAGCATTTAATAATTGTGCTTCATTGTGAAACAAAAGCCGCAATCAGAGTACAACAATGAAAGCTGAAGTCAGCTATGAACAATGCTTTACAATTCCCATGGAAACTTTTTCCTATCAAATCCTTGATAGTCACATAAGCTGCAGCTGTGTAAGCCAAAAGCTTTTCAAACTGTACTCTATTCACAATCATTCATACATTTTTTAATTCTTTTTAGTTAATAGTTTCTCTACTAAAATTAATATAAGACAATTAACAGTAGAGAAGCAGAAAAAAACAGAGACCATGATTTACCAGTATTTGTGGGTAGAGAATTGCGGTGGGAGGATTGGTCATGAAGGAATGCAGGACATAACCCTCAGATGTACTTTGCACAGCATGTAGTGAGGGGGTGGGATGCTGGAAAAAAAGTGCATGAGCACCAGAAGACTCTCCCTATGCCTGAAGAAGGGTGTTTGTGCTCGAAAGCTGGCAAAGAACAATTTCCCCAGCTATTTCATTGGTCTAATAAAAGATATCTCATCTACCCAAAGAACCTTGTCTGCCTATGACAATCTCCCCATTTTTTTTCCATAATGCATATATATCAGGGGGAAGCACTACCATTATGGCAGTTCCTATATTTAAGGTGTTTGCTTGCCTTTGTGACCTAAATAACATCATTTTACAATATGCTACAGGCAAGAATTTTTGTGGCTGCTATCTTTTAACATCCTTTTACAATAACTGTTTTGTATACAGGGTTTTTAAAAGGAAAAAGTTAAAAACATGCTCTGAAATACAAAACTGTAAACCTGTCATATTGTGCATCCTCAGCAGAGCCTCAATTCCAAGCCATCTGCACTACAGCACTGCAGGAGGTTTAGGGCTCAGTACATTAGCTGGGACAGAGGACTGAGTGGAATGAGCTGCTGGGGTCTATGCTTGCATCTAGGAATAGCCTGCCTGGACCCTTCTCCATCCTAACTGAACAAAAATTTGAGAAACTTGGATCCAGTATTATGAGATCATAAATGGCTTAAGAAAAATTAAATTTTACGGAGAGGTGGTAACAAGGCCCATATTTAGGATGCCAAATTTTCCACTATATAAGATTTCATTTTTCCCCGCAAAAGTTGATACCTCTGAATTTGGATGTTTGCATATCTAAAACTCAAGTCCACAGTATCTAAAGAAGGGCATATGAAATCATGAACATTTTTTAAATTGAGGATCTGGCTGTCTTATGCTCAAACTGAAAACCAGGGAAGTAGAAACCACTCAATACCCTTTAAACCTGGGTCCAATATATGAATACTAATTACTTTTGTTTGGGATTCAGCCTATTCCATGTATCCACATGGTGCCCGCTCCTCTGTGGTGCAGAGCTCCAGAACTCCCACAGATTTTAATTGGGGTGTGTAGTACTGAGCCCAGGCTCACAGTATTTTATGAGTCCTTTTAACATTGTTCTCTTTTTTTCCCCATTGTTTGTAAGGGATAAGAAGAGATCAAGAAGAACAAAGGTAAAGGTTTTCTTCCCCCACAAATTACACACAGCGCAGGTGGGCGCAATAGGATTTCTCTGCAGTGAACCATTAAAATATCAATCCTGGCTTTCAAAGACCACCCTGTGTGTACAGAAACTCAAATATAGTCATCTCTTACCCCTCTATTTAGTGCAAAAATTCTTTTCAATAACAGACTGTTGACTGTTCCAGTGCTATGGCATTATACTATATGCTTCAGGTACACAGACTATTAAGTCTGATCTCACTGAAATCTTTTGACTTAGAGGCCATTCATCATTTTAATCATTCTTCCCTATATAACATGTTAATCAGCAAGCAAAAAAAAAGAAAAAGAAAATCCTAGTTTCAAGGCCTTTGACACCGTCTCTCACCC
>NW_017728994.1:65235944-65240532 GCF_001723915.1 Gavialis gangeticus | reverse complement strand
AGGAGTAATGGGCACAAGTTGATGGAGAGGAGGTATAGATTGGACATCCGCAAAAACTACTTCACAGTTAGGGCGGCTAGGAGCTGGAACCAACTTCCAAGGGAAGTGGTGCTGGCCCCTACCCTGGGGGTCTTTAAGAAGAGGCTGGATGCCTACCTGGCTGGACTCATTTGAGTCCCGTTTCTTGTTTTGGGGTTTTGTTGTTCTCCCGCCCTGGCGGGGGGTCAGGATAGAAGATCTACTAGGTCCCTTCTGACCCTTAATCTATGAAACTATGAAACTATGAAGGCAAACAGGTAACTTCCTTTTTTCTGTATATTGAAATGTATCTCTCATCTGTCCATACTTTCCCATCCTTGTGCCCACCCATATCATGTATACAGGCCAAAACTGTATATACAGGAAGCACACAACCTATTTTTCTAGCTAAATCTCTATCATTTTCCATCTTTGTGCCTCCCCAAAATTTTCTGCGGGTAAATTCTTCTCTATCTTGTGCCCCATGCAATGCCATTTATTTCAGCAGAGAATCTGGCTAAATACCCAGAGTGTTCCAGTGGAATTAAGAGAAGCATTTATTTTCTCTCCAACTGTCCCTATTTATAGTTTTCAAAAGCTGGCAGGTATACCTCATATTCATGAAAAAATGTCAAGAGGCCCCTCTTTTTATCATCCTTTATTTAGAAAATTCCTCATGAGTCTCATCAGTGGAACAGGGAAGGAAGTTTGGGCACATATTTCTTAAACTAAAACCAATATTTATTAATAAGCATTCATAACAGTCATTGTACAATGACTGTCAAGTCAATTTACATTGACTGATATATAGTTGACTAATGAATGAATGTTAACAGCATTTCCTTGATCTTTTGTTACTTCTTTTCTTTTTTAGATTTTTATTTTGTACTTTGTACTTCTTCAGTGTTGATTTCCCATTGTTGAGGATCATCTATTATTTTTAAAACTGTAATAGGAAGAATAGGAAGAAACTATGACTACAGTTTTTGTTCAGCAGAGTGTTTGTTTGACTTGGGAGGAGAATTGCCATGTAAAAGCAAGTAAAGTTTTGCCCATTCTATTATTTTAAACAATTACACATCCTTGAATCATTCCATCATAGTTATGTCAGCACTTACTACATCAGCAATTACTTGTGGAGGAGTACTTTCTTTATCGCAATCCTGTGGGCAGGGAAGGACAAAGTGCTTTAAACAAAGGGCCATATTCTGACTTTTGTAGTTTAATTCAGGTACTAGACTTACATGAAGATATATTGCTCGTGTCTAGGCCTATGCCATTTTCTTGGTAATGTAAACAGGAAGATCTGCTTAGTTGTTACCTTTCTGCTTTCTACTTTTTCACAAGGATATTGCAAAGGTGAGCAAAGAACTGTAACTATTGCTTAAAGGGTTTTATTCTAATTCATGCCAGTGTCATTTACTTGACTTCAATAACATGGAGCTGTTCCTGTTTTAGAAATGAGATCAAAGTGACACTCTACAAGTGAGACTCTCACAGCTCCTCCAACCCTGTTATACCACATAAAAGGATGGTTTGAAAGTATTCTAAAAGTACCAGAAGAAATGCTCTGGTGCCACAACTGCAGAAGACATCCTTCCAAGCCCCTTCCAAGGTTGTCTTATTCATGCTAGAAATGATTTCAAACCCAGGATCAAGCACACAAAGGGGATTCACATAGACCAGGGGTGGGCAAAATGCGGCCTGGTTGCCAGCTGCGGCCAGCCAAGCCATTCCATCTTGCCTGCAGGGCCCCTAAAAAATTCAGAAAATTAATATTAATCTGCCCTGGGCTGCCTGTCATGTGGCCCTCGATGGCTTGCTGAAACTCAGTAAGCGGCCCTGTGCCCAAAATAATTGCCCGCCCCTGACACAGACCTTGATCTAACTGTGAGTTCTGTGCTGCACTCCTGAAATTCTGTGCTTTGCCTCTATGTCTAACAAGTTAATTTACCACCCTATTACTGAAATTTCATGTTGGGTGTACTTCAGTTATCCATAAAACCACAAACATGTCACTTTTGTGGTAAATCCCATTCTGTACTACAACATGCTTCTTAAGTAAATTTAAGAATTATACTAAAAAAGTATAAAAACATCTTTTAAAACAAAGGCACCCACCACTAATATCACTAGGAGTAACCCATTTTAATACATATCCTGTATTTGGGAAATAAAGTATGAATGAAAAGAAATCTACAAATATCATGATTTTTAACCTTTCTTACTTTATTTTCATGAGAGATGGGCAATTTTCTCCAGCTGAGGAAGTTCAACAACTTTGTGTATTCACTGAGATAAGGAACTATGAACAAAATATCACTTCATTGCTATAAAGAAATTATTCTGTCTCAGACAAAACATTATTGTTAAAACTAACTTTTAGATTACAGTGGAAAAAAGGGAAGAGGCAGGCGAGTGAATTACTTAGCATGCAAAATGCATACACTGCAATCCTTTGATTGTCCAATCCTGCAAACCCTGGGCCTATACAACAAGGTACTTAAGTACATATGTTGCTGTAAGCACAAGTCACTGAAGTCAATGGGATTACTTTCATAGTTTTATAGTGATTAAGATTAGAAGGGATCAGTACATTTTGTGACATCCTGTATATCACAGGCAGCTGCGTTTCAGCACAAAGACTTTACACTAAAGCTTCTCAGTTTTTAGGTTGTGCCACCAGAGACCAAGGTGCTACCAATACCCAAGGCCTCTATGATGGCAGAGACATTTCCAAATGATCCCAGAAGTTCAGCTGTACACCACACTGAAGTGATAAGTGAAAACTATTCCCAGGCTCCAGGCCAATTTGACCTAAAGGAAAATCCCTTCCAAACCTCAAATCCATTGATCAGTATGACCTTTAGCACATGAGCAAGATATACCAGCCAGTTAAGCATCTAAGAAGGAGGGTTGTCTCTGTCATCACAGAGCACTGGGCCAAGTTATTCAGTGTTATGTTTCTAACGCAAAAGAGGAAGTAAAAATAAGTAATCCTGGTATGAAAAAAATTTCTCCCTGACCTTTCAGGAAACTGGCTGAAACCTGAAGGACAAAAAGGATTATAATACGTTAAGGCAGAGCAGTGAGTAATATGAGCATGGTGAGGGTAATAAGAATACAAATGAAAATAAGATACTCCCTATTGTCTTTTACATGTGTAAGGGCAAACACATAGTGATCAATCCACCTCTCAACCTTCTCTTTGATCAGCTAAATAAGTTTAAGTTTCTTAAGTCTCACAACCCCAAGTAACTGTTATGACCTTCCTTTGAACTCTATTTGGTATTTTCATACCTGTATTGTAAGGCAGAGATCCAAAATAGTCATAATATTCTGGTAGAGGTCTTATCAATGCTGTGAAGAACCAAAATTACTTTGCTGTTACTATTTTATTCGGCCAAAATTACATTAG
The DNA here is from genome assembly GCF_001723915.1 of Gavialis gangeticus. Classification (NCBI taxonomy): domain Eukaryota; kingdom Metazoa; phylum Chordata; order Crocodylia; family Gavialidae; genus Gavialis; species Gavialis gangeticus. The sequence goes on along the minus strand of NW_017728994.1, from coordinate 65,237,096 downwards.
TTGTTTTGGCTACACCATTGGATTGAGAGCTCAGATTCAGCTGATTTTCTACAACAACCCTTTAAAGAGTCCTTCTGTCTCTGCATTCTTTGTTTCCAGGTGTGTTACATTGCATTTGGCTATAATAAAACTATGATTTCTTGGACTGTAGTAATTTAACTGAGCAATTCAGATCACTCTTTAACAGTAACTTTCCCTGCTCATTATTTTCTGCCCACCAATCTCTGTCTCTTCTGCAGATTGTATCAGGAGATCTTATTCATTGTCTAGATTCTTTGTGGAAATATCATATAATTTTTTTACTAAGACAACCCCTAGAGAAACCTTACTAGACACAAGTGCATTCACTACTGTTTTCTTATTAAACAATATATTTTAATCCATCTAATATGTGCCCTGTTTGTTTGATATAGTATTGGGATTTTTAATCAAGGTATTATATGATACTTGGTCAAATGCTTTAGAGCAGGGGTTCTTAACTCCAAGCCTGCAGGCCAGATCTAGCTAGCTTGCAGTGTGGTGTCATCGGGCCAGCAGAGCTCTTCACAAGTCTGGAAATCTGGTGGCAGGGGAACAATACCACCGTTCCCCTGCTGCCAAATTTTTAGACCAATGGGAAGCCCAATTCGAGCACGCAGGGCTAGGCAAAGGCAGTGCCGGGCCCAGGACACAATCTTGGTGTGGGGGGCTGGGAAGGGGTAATGCTAGGATCATGAGACCCAATCTCAAAGCAAGGGGGGCTAGAGGGAGCAATGCCAAGACCAAACGATCCAATCCCTGCATATGTGCGGATGGGAGGGACAGCACTGGGCCCCCAGGGCCTAATCCTGATTTGCAGGACAGAAGGGGGACAGCGTTGGGCCCCAGAGCTCAGTCTAGCCCACAGACCAACCCCACACCACTCATCTGGCCCACAGGGCCACACAGTTGAACACTACTGCTGTAAAGAAACCCAAGTGTTCTGCATTAACTCAATTACTTCTCTGAACTAGACATGACACCCTATCAAAATTGACAGTAGTAGGAAGGTAATAAGACCAGATCTCCTCCAGCGGATTTTAAACTAGGCTCATCGGGAGAAGGAGAAGATGAGGGTGGAGGAAGCCTTGGAGCACTAAACCAAGCAGCACCCACAAGTACAGCCCAGCCTAG
>NW_017728994.1:65233670-65235933 GCF_001723915.1 Gavialis gangeticus | reverse complement strand
ACTTGATGATCTGCTCAGGTCCCTTCCAACCCTACCAACCCCAGTCATCATGAAACCATGATGACTGGGGTTAATAATATTTTTAGCATCTACTTTTCCATTGTTAGAGTAATGAACTAAACATTCAGTTATCTGTTACCGACATCAAGCTAACCAGTCCATAGCCCCCAAGTTACCTGTTTTACTCTTTTTTAAATACAGGAGCTACATTGGCTGCCTTTCAATCCTTTGGCATTTCCTTTGTTTTCAAAGATCTGATAAATATTACCATTAGTGAGTTAGAGAGAGTTCCTGAGCAGGTTCTATTCTTTGCTGCAAGATATTCAGCCCGTTGATTTAAAAATGTTTAATTTTAGATGCTGCCTCCCACCCTGCATTGTTACAGACGGTAAACTTCTGTCTAAGCCACAACATTATATCAGATGGATACATCCTTCTGCTTTTTTCCAGATAGACATACTTACTTTTTCTACATCACCATTTCTTTTATTTTTCCGAAAATATTTGCATCTAGCAGTGAATCTAGACCCAACTGCTCTGTTCTGTTCTGATGACATATTCAACATGAACAAAATCAACATAGTCAGATCATTATCACTAAAGCATTGTCAGCTGCTGATTCTTACATCAGTGATTAATTAATCTTCAATTATGCATCCAAATGCATAAATGGCAGAGGACTGTCTATGTTAAATTACCATTCATTATTTTTTAAAACTCTAAGAAAAATTTGTTACTGGCCAAATAAGTTGCTCAAGTAAGCGACAGTAAGAGAGGGGTTTTTTTGTTACACATTACAAACTGTGTTTTGTTCAAGTCTCTGTCCTCCACTTTCCCAGACACAACTTTCTCCCTAGAAAACATTTTGAGTGTCTGTTCTTTGAATCTGTTTCCGTTTACGTCTAGTCCTAAAGAACGTTTTTTTCAGTTGTTTTCTTCAGGCCTCACTTTTAAAAGTCAGATGACTGAGTTAGTGACTGTCCTTTTTCTAAGAATTTAAATAGTTGTTTATTAAGGTTATTTTCCAAATTTCTATGTCTATTTAAATTAAGCCAAGTAATATCTGGGGTTTTCTTCAGTAGCTACTAACCTCTACATTTCCAGCTTTCTTCCAGTGGTTATCAGTTTAAAAGAAAAAAGAAATTCCTTATTTTTCTACGAATCATTAAATTAACAGATACAAAAATTCTTTTAAAGGACTTTGGGTATGCAACATAATATCTGCTCAGTTGTGAACTTCCACCCTATTTCTACTATTTCAAAGATGACGATTATCCTTTTTCAGTGAAACATCTATTTTGCTGAAATATTACAGCTTGCCCCAAGGGCTTTCAGGTGGTTGTCAATCATTGTTGCAGCCACTTAAGTGTTCAACTCAGTGTTGCTTGCTTTCTTATCATTATTATATTTAATAGTAAAGTGCTTGAGCAAAAGTCACCATTTAATAGTTCAGTGGTCTCATGGTTATGATTTAGAATGGCTTCATTTCCCAGTTCTGAAATTTGTATCTCCTCTGTGTCTCACTTTCACTAGCTATAAAATGGGTTTAGCAATACCTTTAGGAAAGGCTTGACATCTACAGACGGTGAAATGCTATGTAAGAACAATTAATTAAATGTTTTTACTAGAAAAGGAGATTCCCCTTAGAAAAAGGAATATGCCCATGCAAGGAAGTGTGCGGTGCACAAGATACACTATAATGAATCTGCTTCTGAGACTTTCTGAGCTGTTTTCAATATATTTTCTATATATATTTTCACCAGGGACAGTGACCATCAGAACTGAGCTGGACAAACTTGAAGCCACAGGGCAAGTCTCTGAGTTGTACCACTAAGAGGTGCAACACTAAACTTACTACCTAAAACAAAGAAGGGAAAGATGGCTTTACAACGTGATTGTGTCTTCCAAGTTCTAGGCTGTTCTGAGCGTGGGAGAGGCCCAGTTTCACAGCCTTGCTGTAACCCTCCCCCTGACACCATGGCATAGCTGCAGAGCTATAATTTTAAGGCACCTGACTGTTCAGAGAATGTTCTTATCTCATTTGACTCATCCTCATGACCACAAGACTGAAAGCTGAATTGCAGATGGTTTGGATGAAAATTAAGAGCATAGATGTGAATGTTTTCCAAATTAGGGACAAAACACTCCCTTAGGCTGAGGACAGACGTTACACATAAACTGGGTTATGTGATCAGAAACTGGTTTAAACCTGTAATAGAACAGATGTTCAATGCACATAAACCAGTTTGAAAATGGCTTAAAC
>NW_017728994.1:65223252-65233621 GCF_001723915.1 Gavialis gangeticus | reverse complement strand
ACTGGGTGCTGCTGGGTGGGGAGGACATCCCTGCTGCCCCCCAAAGCCCCAAGCTGTATGGGGTACTCTGCATGAGCCCCCAAACTTCCCCCCCCCACTCCCTTAGCCCCCCCATGGCTGTCCCACCTGCCCTTTAAGCTCCAGCCCTTTAAGGAAAAAAAAACAGAAAAAACCCTGGGACTCACTGCTTCTGCAGCAGCCTTGGGGCTTTAGGGGGCTCATGGAAGAGCCCCCCACACAGTGCAGAGCAGTGTGGGGCAGGGGGGATTGCTCCCCACCAGGCAGGAGTGGTGAGTTTAGGGGTTTTTCTTGTTTTTTTTTCTTAAAGGGCTGGAGCTGGGGTGGGCGGGGCTGCCATGGGGGGGCTGGGTCAGCAGGGGAGGGTCAGGGGGCTCATGTAGAACCCCCCATGCAGTGTAAGGCAGTGGTATCGCCCCCCGTATGGCAGCACCCAGTGAGTCGGGGCTTTTTTTTCCCCAAGTGCCAGGAGCTGGGGTGGGTAGGGCAGCCATTGCCAGGCTGGGAGACCTGGCAGGGGATGGGTCTGGGTGATTCAGAGATTTGGAGATTCAGCAGCAGCAGCTGAATCTCTGAATCAGATTCGGCCAAATCAATTTGGAACAGTGGTTTGAATTACCAGATCGAATCACTGGCCCCTGAACAGCCAAATCCGAACCTGAAGCGAATACTAGCTGCTTCACACAGACCTATTATCCTGTTGTTGTTTAGGGGAGAAGGTCTTTAACAAGAGCAGGTGCACTCACATTTTGAGCATGTAAACTGTAGTGTGGCCTAGCATTTAGTATGACAGGGGGTGGAAGTTCAGGAAAGATTCTACACAAATTTAAGAGACTTTCATCCTGATTAGTCCTTGCTTCAACTCCCCTGAAAGTCAGAGGGAGTCTTTCATGGGAGTTGGATCAGGTACATAGGCTTCATTTATACTGGCATCCAAATAGTAACTACACACATAAATTGGTCCCAGTAGTACTCATGCAATGTATGGAGGAAGTTAGCTGCTGGAAAGAAAATTATGTTATTTGTGGGTTTGGTAGAGGAGCTGTAGTCAACATTCAACAACAGATTAGACTTTATTAATAAACAAACTAAAGGCAAGGGTTGTATCTGGGAAACTATTACACAAATGCTGGGAGCTTCTTCGCCTGACCAACTGCCCCCAACCAACCAACATGATTACATGCTAAAAGCTTCTTCAAGACGCAGCTTCCTAGCTAAACTTACATGTTCTAAAAGTTTTCGAAGACAGTGTAAGCATATGTTCTGCTGTAACTAGCACTATGACCGAAAAAGACTTGGGGGTCATGATTGACCACAAAATGAATATGAGCCACCAATGTGACGCCACAGCCGGCAAAGCAAATAAAACTGTGGCTTGCATCTACCAATGCATCTCAAGCAAGACCCAAGATGCCATCTTCCTGCTTTACTGGGCCTTGGTGAGGCTGCAGCTGGAGTACTACAACCAATTCTGGGCTCCACACTTTAGAAAGGATGTGGAGAAGCTTGAGAGAGTCCATAGGAAAGCCACATACATGATCAGAGGTCAAGAGAGCAGGCCTTATGAGGAGAGACTGAGGCATGGGACTCTTCAGTCTGGAGAAATGTAGGCTCAGGGGGGACTTGGTGGCAGCCTATAAGTACATAAGGGGTGTACATCAAGATATGGGAGAACATCTGTTCACCAGGGCACCCCAAGGGAAGACAAGGTCTAATGGTCACAAACTGCTGGAAGACTGTTTTAGATTGAACATGGGAAAAAACTTGTTTACCTTCTAAGTCTCCAGAGTCTAGAATAGACTCCCCCCAGAAGTGGTGCAAGCACCTACTCTGGGCACGTTCAAGAAGCATTTGGATGATTACCTTGCCTGAGTCATCTGACACCAGCTGACTTCCTGCCCCTTGGGCAGGGGGCTGGACCAGATGATCTTGCGAGGTCCTTTCCAGCCCTAATTTCTATGAAATCTATGAAATCTATTAAATACTCATACTTGTATCTGTCTTTTCATTGATGTGGAAGTAATGTCTAATGAAATTTGAATTTATTTCTGTATTTACCTTGCTCACATATACAGTATATATGTGAATTACTTCTGTAAGGCGTTTCCCCCTCTTATTCCTAATTTTTTTATCTTTGTCATATCCTTCTCATAGTGGAGATAGTATTAATTACTTTCTCAGCTTCTTCTCCAAAACCCTACAACTTTACTTTTTAAGTTTGTAAAACTCAGCAAAAATTCTTTGGTTATGAGGCCTCAGAACCCTAATTCTGTTTTTTGGGGGTTTTTTTTCCTTAGACAGTTCAGGGCTCCCCTTTGAATCCTACTTACAGATCCTTTTTTCTTAAGATTCCAGATTATTTTCTGTCTAGGAGAGCTGGCTCCCCTCAGACCCCATTGCTGCTGTACCATATGCTACAGCAGTTGCTCTCCATACAAGACAATCACAGTTGGGCCTGTCTCAGTGTCTCTGGGCGCACCTACATGTGTAAATTCTGCTGGATGGCTTTACTCCGCACTAAATTACTGTGGAGTAAATCCACCTTGGGCAGGTGTCTACATGTGCAGGCATTTGGGAGCAGATTTGCTGGAGACAGCTGCTCACACCCTGCTCTGCCCCCCCTGCAGGAGCCAAGGGGAGCTCCAGGCTCCCCCTTCATGATAGCCCAGGGGCAGGCAGGGAGCACGGGGCCAGCAGACAGTTGTCTTCTGGCAGGGGCGGGGAAATTTCTCCCTGCCCCTGAGAGCTGCCTGCTGCTGGGGTGGGCTTCAATGGCAGAGGCTGGGCTGGGAAAATGTGCCCCTGCCATGGCAGCAAGGAGCTCTCAGCCTTGGCTCCTGATTGTGGGCAAGAGGGTTGGAAAGAGCTGCAGAGTAGAGGCATGTCCTAACCCCTGCCCCGATCTGATGGGGCAACTAGCAGTGAGCAAGACTGGGACAGTTCCTGGCCAGCCCTGGATTGCACAGGGCAGTCTGCACATGCAGCCCAGAGCTGGTTGGAAACTGTCCCATTCTGAGCAGTTCCCAGCCAGCTCCAGGCAATGCATGCAGACTTGACAGTTCCCAGCCAGCCCTGTGCTGCACAGGGAAGTCTGCACATGTAGCCCGGAGCTGGCTGGGAACCATCTCATTTCAGACAGTTTGCAGCCAGCTCCAGGCTACATGTGCAGACTTTCCTGTGCAGCCTGGGGCTAGCCAGGAACTGTCCCAGTCTGGGGCAGGCCCCAGCTCTGCAGCTCTTTCCCAACCCCATGCCCCACTCAGGAGATCAAGGCACGGTGCTGGGAAAGAGCTGTGGAGGGAGGTGAGGGTCCCTGCCCTGTTCCACTGGTGGGGCACCTAGCAGGTAGCAAATTAACTGTGGAGTAGAGCAAATTACTGCACATGTAGATGGCGATGCTTACTGTGCAGTAATTTACTGTACTACACAGTAAAGCCTCTCATGTAGACGTGTCCTCTGAGGAATTACCTGCCTGAGTCTCATATTATAATCAGTACGTGTTAAAACCCCACTGGCTTCTATAAGGATACTCATGATTTATACTGGATTAAGTGAAATTAGAATTAGCCCTAAGTACTAAAAAGTATCCAGTTCAGTACTTACTGCTTTTTACACTGGAATTTTTTAATGACTCGTTTGGTCCAAGGCTTCACACTGGGAGACAGTTAATAATACTGTCTAAAATAAACAACATTCTACTGCTGAGGATAATTTTTTGGGCCAGAGCTCTGCTGGAGTTATTTCTGATTCACACCATTGTATTTGAGATTAGGATCAGCCCTCAAATGAAACTAACATCTCCCATTTTAAATATTATACTGTCTAAGCCTGCCGGTTTTTTTGACATGATATTTTAAACATCATCGTTCTGTCCTTGCTGGGGGTCTATCTATCACTAAGTTGGTGTAATTATATTAGCTGTAGGTACAGTAAGAAAGAAGACAAAGTCTTTAGAGCCTCACCTGTAGTAGGGAACTCACCTGTTCCTGAGAATATTCATTTAGAGGTGCCCCGAACTTATAACTGTTAATGGAGGCAATAATAAATAGTTTACTCTCACAAGCCTTATCACTATCAAGGAATTTACCCTTTAATGGCAATGGGTGCAGCTGAACTTATGGTGAAAACTGTTTAGCTATAAATGTTCCCAGTTCCAAATTGTGTTCATCATTATTTCAGAAAATGTGCTTGGGTGTTTCTGGCTTTATCAGCACTATTTTTGCCCACGTCATTTTCCATTCTTGCCAAAACCCCTGCTGGTCATAGTAGCACTCATAGCAGTTGCATAGACAACGGGCTGCCTGTAAGAACTACTACATATCAAAATCTACTCTAGACCAATGGCAATATTAGCTTCTGTTTTAAGTGCAGTCTCTCACAAAGACACCCCAGCTCGAAACCAATTTTAGTAATTTATCTTGTGCTAAACACTACTTGTCTCCTCAAAGCAGTCCCACTAGCAGTCTCTTCTTTGCTAACCTGCTTAGGACCAGATTTTGCAACTTCCCCAGAGCGGCTTTTATTTGAACAAGGGTTAAAAACTATTATTAACCAGTCTGTGTTTCCCCTTATACTTTACCACCATTGCTTACTTTTTTGTAGACCCATTCTAAGTTAGGAATGCACAACTCAAACTTATTGAGGGCCACTTGCAAGAGATACTTCCTAACAGAGGGCTGCCACTTGTGGGATCCGCTCTGATGAAAGCCCTCAGTGTGTTTGCAAGCAGGAAAGTAGACCACACATACAGATCAACAGCTTGGATCACTGGAGAGCATGGGATTTATTGTTTTGCTTTTCAATTTTTTTTTCTTTGAATAAAGTGGTTTAATAAAGAATTATGGCAAGTCATAGATACCGCCTTGGCAGCCCACATATGAATCATGAATACTCCACAGGTTGTGGAGTATTTCCCTTGATATGATTAAACCTATTGAGGATTAACTCACTGGCTTTAGAGATTTTTTTTCTTCTGCTACATTTTCTTTCTGCTAGCACTGTGGCCAATATAGCCATGGGCAAGGGAGGTCAATTCCACTCTAACTTGTGTGTCATCAACACTGATATCTAAGCTCTGAAGGTAGAATTTTGTTTTACTTCCAAGTAATGAATCATGAATATAAAAGGCCACAGATTAATTTTCATATCCCAGATTAAATGGGTAGATGACACATAGGGAAATAAAAATATGTAACTATAAAGAAAGATGAGCTGATCTGGAGGCAAATAAAGCATTAAACTGTAATCTCTCTGTGTCATTTTTTAGTCACTTTCCAGACTATAGCTGTACTTTCAGAAGTTCACTGCACTATGGTCTTCAATAATCTGACAAAAATAAAGCACCAGAGAGCTGATTTTGGCCCTGATTTGCAGCTGAAGATCACAGTTCACAATTAGTTTCCTCTTGTTGATGCAGGAAGTCTATGTACTTCTTGGGTAAACTAGAAGCCACCAAACCAAAACTCAGTTACAAGGAGCTACAATCTATTGGCTGCAACACTACCGAAAATAAATGTATTCCGTGAACATGCCACAATGCATTGTTGCAATTTTTCTTAGAAAAAAATAGTGGTGTTGAAATTTGGGGTCCTAACTGCCAAAAGTGCACACAGAATATAACTTGATAAGACACTTAGACCAGGAAAATTACTTTTTTGCTCTACATGTCTTGATAACACTAGCTGTTATCAGGAATGTCTTTTGTGGGAACTAAATCTTACCAATGCCACACATGATTTAGAGCAGGTGTTGGCAATATTTTAGGAGTGGTGGGTCCAATAAGTGCAGCTTATTCTGAAGGTGGGCTGCTGCTCTGACCCAGCCACTGCTTAAAAAGCCTTTTTTAACCCATTACTTAGTTTTTTCATAGCTTTTCCAGGGCAAAGGGGCAGCTTCATTATTTCCGTACAGGTCCAGTTTTGTAAGAGACACACCTGGCTCAGAGTTTAATTTAAAGTTTATTTAAGTTTTTTCCCTTCCCTTCAGTGGCCATTGATCCAGATTCTAATTTCACTGCTAAGCAGGTCATACTACTTCCAAAAGTTAAAATAAATTTAACTGTACAGTTTTGTAATTGAGAGTGGTTCTGCTATGGATAGCGAAGGAATGACTGATTTTACCGATCCTATTTTTGTCTTGAGTGTGAGAAAATAGAAGTGAGTCATGCTTTCAGTCACTGTTTGGCTGTCTCACTACGCTGTCCCACAAAATTTAATAGTATTAGGTAGTGGCATGGTCCAGCTCTCTGACCAAGAATGACCTCAATGCTTTGAAAAACCCCAAACTTCCCTAAACATTAAACAGCATAAGCAAAAAGAAACAGCAGGAGTGATTTAAGCTTAGCATGTGGTGAGTCAGACAGGATTACTGCAGTAAGACAGACAGACAAGAGTATAAAATATATAGGTGGTGGGTGGGGGAGAGGTCATATTTCCTATTTATGAGGATTGTTCTTGCTAAGAAGTGGTGCCATTTTTGGATGTTAGCCTAAGATTTTTAATTACTCGTAGTTTATAAATGAATTATTAACCACTAAGAATAACTGAGGGACATTTGACTCATAAATGTATAAATAATAAAAGTGTAAATAATATCACCACTCTGCTGTATACCTGTCTCCTCTTTTGAAATGGGGTCTTTATGGTTTCTTTATAGCTCTAGGCTACTAGACAAAAGGGAAGATTTTGTCTGGGTTTACTATACATGTGCTATTAGTTTTATTGATACCTCATTTACAAATGGAAGAGGAGGAAAAGGGATAAAAGTAGAAAATAGCACTGAATGAGAAGGATTGAACATTTTCTAAATTTGAACTATTTCCTTCACATTATAATCTAAGGCCCTTTAACCAGTGTTAGCTGGTAGATAATTAACTCTGATTGTCAATGTGTGTTGATATGTCTGCACATATCCTGCCATCTGGGGTATCTCTGTACTTAAATGTTATCAAACTCCTTATTCCTCCTTCCTCTGAGGCCTAGGAATCCAGTTTGGGGCCAAGAGTATTTGGTTCTTGGCATTTACTAGTCAAGAACCCTATGATTTCTAAGCAAATAAATATTAGAATTAAAGGACAAACAGATTACAATCATGAATATTTTACTCCATAATAAGGGATCAGTTACATAAGGCCTTATTAGGAGAGGCTGAGAGCCATGGGACTCCTCAGCCTGGAGAAGCGAAGGCTCAGGGGTGACTTGGTGGATGCCTCTAAGTACACAAGGGGTGTGCATCAGGACCAGGGGAAGACAAGGTCTAATGGTCACAAACTGCTGGAAGACCATTTTAAATTTGGCGTAAGGGAAAACTTCTTTACCGTCCAAGTCTCCAAAGTCTGGAATAGACTTCCCCCAGACGTGGTGGAAGCACCTACTCTGAATACCTTTAAGAAAAGCCTGGAAGCTTATCTTGATACGCAGGGGGCTGGACCCTATGATCTCACGAGGTCCCGTCCAGCCCTAATGTCTATGAAATCTATAAAGGGAAAGCAACAAACAAAGGACCAAGTAGAAAAGGTGGAAACCATGGGTAACAAGTGAGTAACCAACCAGTCCCAACGCAATAATTAAACACTCAATATCCACAAAGTAAAACTTCTTAAAAATTACATCAAGAGACTGCCCATTGCCTTTAGCTTGGTGATGAAGTTGGAGCTCATAGAAAAGGCATGATGCCCTTTACTGGGAATTTGTTAGCTCTCCTGTAGCGGTGGAGTAGCCTCCAGTCTTGGGTGTCCCCTGGGTCTCTGTGAAGAGGAGGCCCTAGCAAGTACAGCAAAATGCTGAGGGCTTGGACATTGTGGAGCCAAGAGCACTGGGTTGGTCTCTGATCCTCTGGCCAAGACAGCCAGAATGATGTGTCTTTTTACTGCAAGAAGCAAATCTGGGGTTGGGTCTACTTTGGCTCCTGTCACCCAATCCCTGGTTACCTCTCATGTATCAGGAAGGTCCCTGTCATTTAGATGCCGTCTGTTGTCTGCAGATGGTAGCCTGGACAGGTCAATTTAGCTTTTGCCTGTACCACTTGAAGACAAAGACATGGGTTTAGCTATCTACAGTCAGTTCACGTGTGATCCCAGCCATGTGCATGCTACTCATTGTGTGTGGCTGGTTTTCCAGCTTGCCAGTTAGGTTGCTGTTTCTATTTCTCATAGACAGAAAGAGCAGGTAGTCCCTGCAGTTTCAATTACATAGTCTGGGTCTCTATACGGTTGCTATCTATATGAGCTCTCTGTTCCTATATGAAATGTACCTACTTCCCTGTCTTTCTAAACAAAAGAATATTACTTTTTCCTATTTCCTATTCTATTAAAAACAACCTTTTTAAACATTTGAGGCTACATTCATAAATGCATTATTCTGGCTTCACAAATGCAGAATAAGATACTAAATAATAAATGGAGCCTGCTGTCATTTGGCTCACAGAAGTTTTGCCGCCATAAGAATTGCAAGATTGAGTCTGTTAGAGCATATGGACTCAGGCACCATCTTATGTAGGAAGGGGTTATTGAATAACACAGGTACAGCTGCAAACTCAACAATCAGGCTTCCCACACTGCTTGAGTCCTAGCTTTGTCTCCACTGCCTGCACAGAACCACTCCCTCATATAGCATATGGGGATGCGCAGTAGCTGAACAATGTACCAGAGATAAACATTATTACAAGGGCTCTGAGATATTGTGTGTCAGCTGAGTGAGATTTTGCAAAACTTTAGAGCAGTGATTGTCACCCAGGGTGCTGTGGTACCACAGGGTGCCGTGAGATACTTTGAGGGGTGCCAGCTCCAAGAGCACGGGAAGAGCAGGGAATGAGCTGTGCTGAAAACTGAGCCTCTGTGCCAACCACCTCATGCTCTGAGCAGTGCTCCTTGCCATGGGCAAGCAGATGGGCAGATGTGGGGCTGCACTTTTTCAGCCCAACTCCTTCCTCTGCTCGTCCCATGCTCCCAGAGCTGGGGAGCAGTCAGGCACTCATGTCCCCAAAGGAGAAGCTGCAGCAGCAGGGGTGGCACTCACCCCCTCAGGTACAGACTGGGGGCAGGGAGGAGGCAGAAGGTAGAAAGAGCAGGGCATGGAAAGGTCCTGGCCCTGCCACCCTCATTCGGCACCAGCCTCTGCACCAGTGGCCATGCTCACTCCCTCCCAACTCCTGCTGGGACACCTGCCTCCTTCAGCTCTCCAGTCTGCCCCATCACCAGCCCATGCTGTGCTCTCAGGGGTGCCCTGCCTGCCACTGCCCACCCTGCCACTTCCTGACATCCTTTCAGAGGTGCCAAGAGGTGCAAAGTAAGCACTGTAAGCAATAAACTAGTCTTTAAATGGGGTGGCACTATATTCTGAAAAGTTATCAAGAGCTGACTTGAGTCTCAGAAGAACCAGATAAAGTCATACTGGCAGTGACAGGTCAGCAGAAGGCAGTTTGGTGAACTGGCTGCTGTCCTTTGCTCTCTCCTATAGAGGAAGTTGAATCACCAACAGGAGAGGCTCTGTGGCATTTGGAGACAGTCGATGACCAGCAAGCTGTAGTGGGCTGTTTGGTAAAGTGACCCACCAAGTATAAGAGCCCAAAGGTCTTTAACAGTCGAAACCTCATCTCAGCCATAGCGCCCCTACTGCTCTACCAAGAGACTGGGGCACACTGCACATAGCAGGTGGTAGCTTGGACAGGTCAATTTAGCTTTTACCATGGAAAAGATATGCTAGTCACCCACTTTGGGCATCAAGATACAGTAAATGCAAAGGCACTGTGGTGGCTAGATCATTTGTGCATAAAGCACATGAAGTCATGAAGCAATCACAGTAGACGGAGATGTATAAGTGCTTAGGCCTTTGCCCATGCCTTGTTGTATGCAGTTATTGAAAATACACAATTTCTGAAGCTTACCTTATTGTATATCATGGCTTAAAATGAAAAAGAAAAGCATTTAAAGGAACCCTTACAGGGCTAAAAGGTTATCACTATTAATCATAAATATTTTCATGTGCCATGAGATAAAAAAGTGTGGCTTTCCAAAAAACAGCTAACAATTTATAAGTGACTGAAGTTATACACGGACTGGAAACTATTTGGCATACCTAAGGGTGATAAAACAAGAATGCCAATTAAGCAGTCGTTATATTGCGTGAACTATGTAGTAGGGCTGTGCGACGCGTCGGGTGGTGATTTGTTTCAGAGGGGATTCGGCCCGATTCAGGGGCCGAATCTCCAAATCCAAATCGAATCAGGGGACCAATTGAAAGGTCCAAATTGATCCAAAGCTCTCTGAATCTTCGGAGAAGATTTGGACAGCTGTGATGATTCGGGCAGTCCCTGGTGGCTGCAGCAGGGAGCTGCAGCCACTCCAAGCTGGTAA
>NW_017728994.1:65221214-65223166 GCF_001723915.1 Gavialis gangeticus | reverse complement strand
GGGACCATGGGGGGACCCCTGCCTGCTCCCCCAGCGCCCCCCATGGCTGTCCCGCCCACCCCAGCTCCGTACTTTAAAAAAAAAGCCCCAGTGCTCACTGGGTGCTGCTGGGCAGGGGGAGGATCCCTGCTGCCCCCCTGCCCTATGCTGCATGGGGGACTCTACACTCTCCTGTGGGGCAATGGGGGGCAGCAGGGATTGTCCCCCCTCCTGGCAGCACCCGCTGAGTTGGGGCCTTTTTTTTAACAGGTGATGGGAGCTGTGGCAGGTGGGGCACCCATTGCCAGGCTGGGAGAGGGGCAGGGGATGGGCCTGGCTGATTCAGAGATTCAGCAGCAGCCAAATCTCCAAATCAAATTCAGTCAAATCGATTCAGGACAGTGATTCGAATCACCGAATCAAATCACTGTCCCTCAGATCAGCCGGATCCAAAGCGAATACTAGCTGCTTTGCACAGGCCTACTATATAGGTTGGTTAGGAACAGCAGGAAAGAGGCCAAGATAGTCTTGGGTGTCATAAGCATCAGAAATGCACAGAAAACCTGGTGAGAGTTAGGGAAGTTGGGGAGGGAAGAAGAAGGAACTAAGACTAGAGGAGTGAGAAGAAAAGGGGGCAGAACAGGGAGTCGGGTAAGCCAATGGATGCGGAAAAGGTTAAAAGAGAAGGGAGATTAGTAGAAAAGTAACCAGAGATACACAGGATCGAAAGGAAAAAGGTAAGGTATCATTTTGAAATATGATGCTAAAATTGTCACTTTTAAATAAATGGTGGATTAAAGCACAGCCATTTCAATCCAAAAATGATGTCCCTCTCACACAAATATTTCCAACAAGGGCAGGCAAGGATAAAAAAACAACTGTGGCTGGTATTTCTGCTGCATGATTCAACTTTATTTTCCTTCATTTGACAGAGTTTATGACCTAGATATTTTTCCACTAGCCCTTGCAAAGGCCTGGCTTGAGTGTCTAACTGTTTGTTTGTTTACCACTACAGAAATATCTCCAACATCTGTCTGCATTCTCCCACTTACTACATCATATTTCCAGCCATTTCCCACACTCCCCTACTAACTCTTACTACAAGTTTAGTTAAGTTGCGTTTGCTGGAACACCCTGAAGCTTAACTCAGTCTTTTAAACGTTACAACCAATAGAAATAGTTTTCATTAACCTTTACATACACATTTGCAAATTTTACAGGACAAAATTTAGATTGGCCTGATAGTAAATCATCTGGGGGGATAATTAATGATGAAGGAGTTCTATTGCAATGGGAGACGATCACTTCCATGTCTAAAAACGATCCTTACAAAATCATCAACTACACTGATCTAGCCAAGAGCATGAAACCATCCTTTTATTGCCCCTAAAACACAGACAGACTTTGCCCCCAACACAAGCTAAAGCAGAAGGAAGGCTGCTCTAACTTACAGAGCTAAAAGGGACTGTACGGGGTGGAGCACTTTGCATATTAGCCCTTGAAGTGCTTCCCTAATGCTGCTAGCATGTCTCCTGCATCAAGGAAAGCAGAACTCCCAGCTGACCAAACAGGGCAGAACTAAGGTTCCTTCACATCATTCTAGCAAATGGAGTGAATCTGGAGAGTTTCAGCCTTGCAATCTTCCAAGCGTGGAATTTTTCTAAAGACAGCATTGTCTAGAGCTGGACTCCTCTGAAATGTGCTTTCCATTTTAACGCTACTTCAATGACAATTTTTAATTAGGAATATGCGACCAAAAAGAAGTGTGAACTCAGTGATGTAAACAAATGTGGATCTTCTTTCCTTAAACACGTCTTCATTTTTAGTTTAGCTTATTAGGCAACAGCATTCTTTAGGAAGAAGAAGAAAATAAAGAATGAACTGTGGATAAAATGCTGGCTTATAATGGAGGAAAGCAATTGAAAAGCAAAATGATTGGCTGAAATGTTATGTCACAATAAAATTTGATAACT
>NW_017728994.1:65209847-65216214 GCF_001723915.1 Gavialis gangeticus | reverse complement strand
GTGCTTTCCATTTTAACGCTACTTCAATGACAATTTTTAATTAGGAATATGCGACCAAAAAGAAGTGTGAACTCAGTGATGTAAACAAATGTGGATCTTCTTTCCTTAAACACGTCTTCATTTTTAGTTTAGCTTATTAGGCAACAGCATTCTTTAGGAAGAAGAAGAAAATAAAGAATGAACTGTGGATAAAATGCTGGCTTATAATGGAGGAAAGCAATTGAAAAGCAAAATGATTGGCTGAAATGTTATGTCACAATAAAATTTGATAAGTCAGCAAGGGTTCATTGCATGGTTCCAAGGAAAAGTTGAGACTTAAACACTCAGCCATCTGTTAAGTGGAAACAATGTATGAAAATTATTGCAAAATATTTTGGCTGTATTAAAACTTGTTACAGAATTCTTGATTTTGTGTTGGAACAAAATATGCGCAGAACTGTCTGCGTTTTGCATTGAGAAGTAGAAAATAAACTTCATGCTGCAGGACTGTGCAAATCCTCCTAATGAGAATGTTTTTCTGACCCTGTAATTACAACAAAATTGCGTTTGATGTGCTGAAAACTTTGAGAGCAAATGTAGTTGCAAGAATGCAAGTCTGATTGGAATTACAAATGAAGGGACTCTCTCAGAAATAAAACACAGTGACCCATTCATAGCTGTTATGAGAAGCCAAGAACTTTGCAGATGCCAGCGGGTCATACTTTATAAAGAGAAAGAATGGGGAGAATGTGTGAGAGAATCAATGAAACGCCTCACAGAAATATATTGTGTCACAATTTAGCAACATTTTCCTCAGTGGGATGGTTGCAATTTAATTAGTATACAGTTTAAAGTGCTGAAATAAACATTTCTAGTGGTCCTATCTGACAACCTGGACACACGGGAACTTGGGGTGATGTTTCTTGATGCCCCGGACAAAATGTTTTTGACTAAATATTAGGGCTGTGCGAAATTTTGGCAGCTGTTTTGTTTCATTTTAGCTTCGGGCGTGTCGATGGTTGAAACACTGAATCCGAAATGAAACACGGGGCTCTGAAACAGCTCCAAAACAAAATGAGCCATCCAAAACGTTTTGGAAATTTTCTGGAACAATTCGAATGTTTCCGAAACATTTTGGAGGGGGCTTGCAGGGAAACAAAAACGGGGGTGGGGGGGGTGGGAAGGACAGCTCTAATATTGACATCTGTAGCTGGCCAGTGACAATGAACTGTCCCTGAGGTCTCTTCCAATCCCAGTGCTCTGGGGAGGGACAGAGAAGCACCAGAAAAAGGCTGTTTGTGAACTGCTGTCTGCCATTTTGCAGCTACATCTGCAAGTGTCTGGAGCAGTGGCAGAGAGCAGCATCTGTAAGCTTGGCTTGCAGCTTGGTAATGTCTTGCTACCAAGTTGTAGCCATTACCATTAATCCTTTCCTATTTACCCTTGCCTACCCTTTCCCTCAAATCCTGTTATTTGTTGTTCTTATTTTCCCCCCTCCCCCCCCCAAAACAAAAAGAAAGCAGTGCTTTGCTTGGAAAGCACTCAATACACACATACATTTATTACACATGCACTCAAACAGGCACAGACACACATTTTTTTCCAGCATACAAAATATGAAGCGTGCTGGAAAGGCAGGTGCCAGGTCTTCTGGCCAGGGAGGGAGAAGGGGCAGTTCCTCCCCCAAAACGTAGTTGCAGCCTCTCCCCTAGCACTAGCAGGCATGAGGCTTCTTCTGGTGCTAGTGGCAGCAAGGAGATGGAACTAGTGCCTGCATCTTCACCCCCTCCAGTAACACCAGCCATAATAATAATCCCCAGCACCACCAGCATGATGACAGTCTCCTCCACCCCCATTTCACTTCCCAGCCTGGCCTTCTGGTGCCAGAGGAGGAGCTGGATCTGGATGTATAGGACCTGAGTAAAAGAAATTCTGGGACCAAGGAAGAATCTGAGTTTGTGCTCCACTCTCTCCAAGTCCCCCTAAAGCCAGGTCTCCTTCTCCGGAAGGTGGTTCAGAGGAGGTTGAGGTTGTGAGACAAGTGGCTTAGCTGACTCTGCTCTTCCTGTTGTTGTGCCTCTGCCTGCTGAGGAGGGGTATCAAGCAGGATCTGCACCCGCACCTCAAAAGCAAGGGGGTAGTGTGGTGTGAGATCATTTTGAGGTGGCAGATAATCCCAGGTATGCTATCTGCCTGCACTGCAGGCTTAAGACCAGCCGGGGCAAGAAGGAAAAACACTACAGTGCCACGGGGATGTTGATGTATCTCCACAGGCACTACCCCCTTGGCCCTTTCTCCTTCTCAGCCTAACATCAGTGGGAGCATGCCCAAAAAGAAGTCCCCCTCTTGCCCCAAAGCCCCCATCTCCCCAAAGCAGAGGCAGGCCACCTTTGACCAGTGGGGGAAAGGCAAAGGCAAAGGGGGGTGCATTCCCAGGGCAAGCGAGATCACCAAGAGCATCAGGGAGATGCTTGCTCTGGATGGCAAACCCTTCTCCTTAGTTGAGTGGCCAGGATTCAGGCGGCTCATGGCACTTATGGCCCCATCCTACCAAGTGCCCACACGCACCACCTTCAGCAGGACATCCGCTATGCGGCACACAAGTTCCACCTCATAGTCAGGGATGTCTTGGAGGGGGACAGGGCTTCCAGTGATGGCGCTGTCACAACTGGCCAACTCATTTCAAAATGCAGGAAGGTGGCAGGCTACTTCCACCACAGCATCAAGTAGGTCAAGATGCTGCAGGAAAAACAGGCAGAGCTGAGTGTGCCACAGCACAGAATCATGCAGGATGTGGAGACTCAGTGGAACTCAGCATGCCTGATGCTGGAAAGACTGGTGAAGCAACAGAAGGCCATCCATGAGATGGCCTTGCTCAGGGAGAATGGGATCAGTGGCCTGCTTACCAGAACAGAGTAGGATACCATCTCCCAAGCCTAGTGGCCCTAGTGGTCCTCAAGTCATTCCTTGAGGCCACTGAGAGTCAGTGCTGGTGAAGTCCTCCTTAGCTAGGTGATCCCCCTAGTGAGGGAACTTGAGAACCAAATGGAGAAGTTCCGGGGGATTGATGTTCCTGGCTGAGGCATGCCACTTTCACCAGAGGTGCAGGCATTGGTGAAGCAGCTGAGGAAGGGCATCAAGAAATGGTTGGATCCATTGCGGTTCAGTACGGTCCACATGCTGGCAGCCATGTGTGACCTGAGGGTGAAGAGGAGTGTGTGCACCAGAAAAACCCTGAATCATTGGGCGGAGGTGCTGGTGAACAGTCTAGGAGGCATAAGGGCACAGGTGGGGGGATGTGGAAGAGGGGAGTCCACTTTCCCATGCTAGCACTCCTAGCAGCAGCCAATCTCCTCCATGACAAGCACCGCCAATGTGGGCCAAGGACATGGCTTCAATGGTGGGGTCCAGACACACCAGACCCCAGCATTGGGCAGGTATCACCAAGGCCTCAGTAGCTACCTATCTCAGCGAGGATGTGGAGCCACTGGATTGTGACCCCTTGGCTTACTGGACAAACTGCAGATAGATGTGGCAGAATCTAGCCACGGTTGCCCAGAAACACCTGTCCTGTCCACCAACCAGTGTTCCAAGTGGGAGGGTGTTCAGCATTGCTGGGGATGTTGTGACACCCACCGCATCTGCTTGGATTGTGGTTTGGTGGAGCAGCTAGTGTTCCTCGAGGTGAATCTCCCACTGCTGGGTTTCCTCAAGCTCCACCTGCAGATGGAGTGAATACCACCCTCCTCACTCTGTCCACACCTATTTCCTCTGTCTGCACCTATTTCCATTTTTTTTAACCATTTAATGCCCTGCTTTCAGAGCTGGAGGCAGCACTCACTGCATCACCAGCCAGCAAGGGAAGAACATGTCCCTGCTGAGCTCCTGTGCCAGAATGAACCTGGAGGTATTGACTGGGACTATGGGGAAGGAGGTGGCCTCAGGTTCTGGGCATGACCACTCAAATTGCACTCTGCCAGTGTTGCCCTGTGGGGTCAAGCCAATTCTCAGGATCTCAATATCGTGCTGCTAGACAGGAGGGCATGGTGTACAATTGCACTTGCACACACTCAAACATTAATTAGGTGCATACACACACACTAGGTGTATATACCCACACACTAGACATCAGTTGTCAATACCCACACACCCAATACACATACACAGATCACTAATTCAGATATCTCACACACCCATGAGTTCCTAACTTTGATGTGTGTGTTTGGGGTACCTGGGAGAAGGTTACGGTGAGAGAGAAAAAGAGTAAGGAGTGAGAGTTGCTGGAACTGGGATTAGAATCAGTAAACTAGAGAGAAGCTGGCTGAGGAACTGAGGCTTGGGGTTACTTAAAGTCAAGTGGCCCTGGGGGTTACTCAGGGTCACCCGGTGCCGGGGTGGAAGCAAGGGGGGAAAAAAAGCCCAGTGGCAAAGAGGAAACACCCAGAAGACAGAGGCATAAAGTTGGGAGATCAGGGGAAAAGGCAATAACAGTGGCAGAGATCGGGGAAAAGGCAGTGGGGGTGAGACAATAGCTGTGGCAGAGATCAGGGGTTGGGGTGAGACAATGGCAAAGAAACACAGGCTTGCAGGGAGAGAAGACCTCAGGACAGTTGGAGGCACAGGAGCATGGGACAGGTGTTGGAGGTGGTGGTGAGCCAGAAGCAGGAGAGGGAAAAATGAGACAGAAGTTAGAGGAGCAAGGAGCAGAGATTGGAGTAGGGCTGAAACACAGTAAAGCAAAACCCAACTCAGGGGTCCAAATAACAGTTTTATTAAATGAACACTGTATTGTACAGCTTGGTTCCCACACACACTCACACAATGGCAGCAGGAGAAAGAGGCTCAGTGGAAGGGTTGGAGTCCAAGTAGGGAAGAGAAACAGAGTCCAAGTCCCTGGTTGAAGAGGGGGTTGGGGGGTGATAGCTGCCTATCCAGGCTAGAAAGAGGTCTTTGTCCAGCAGGTGTTGTCCAGAGGGGGTTGCTGGCAGGGCTTCTGGGTGGATAGGTGGTGTGGCATGGTGCTGGTCCAGATGGAGAAGGTGTCCCAAGGAGTCAGTCTTCACTACCCCTTTTTATGGGGCAGACTACCTCTGATCTCCTACGGGGAAGGCCTGTCCAGGCAATGTCAGCCCTGTTCCAGATGCTCATACTGAGCATGTGCAGTGTTGGCACAATGGTGGGTTTCCTCATCTTTTGTTTCTTGAATGCTGATGGTGGTTCCAATGGCTGGGTCATTGGTCCAGGTATTGGTTTTGATGGTGGGGTGATTTAGTAGGAGGTCCTGTTACCATTGTGTTTCACTCATCCATTCACTCTTTTGTTTCAGGCGTTCAAAGAAAACCAATTTACATGGGAGAGGTTACAGAATTGCCACGTACTTACACAACAGGGCATGGGGACAAGATGGGAATGGATACTTAACATCACTTTACAGACACAGGCCTAAACCATACAATATTTATATGAAACAATAAAAAAAGTCAATGCACAAATGATAAGAATACAATATAAAACAGTAAAAATCAATACAAACATAACAGAACACTATTTACAATATATGAAAAAAGGGGCTTATTACAATAATAGTATACAAGAACTTAGCTTACCTAGTACTACTTGTAATTACTTATAAAGGGATAGAGAGGGCAGAGAGGAAGTCAGAAATGGCTGGGGAAGGGGAGGGAATGTATTTTTAAAAAATAAATAAATAAATAAATAAATAAATAAAAAACCCCACCAAGACCAAAAATGGGGTTTTGCTACACCAGGGTCGGGAAGCCTGATGGGACTGACACCATGAAATGCCTAGGAAATTGATTTTTTAATTCCCTTTGAGGATCAGACCTGAGAGACTGGAGACAGAATGGTTCTTTTGTGAGAAACATGCCCCCCCACAGGTAGTTGGGTATTCTTGTCTTGTCTTGGATGGATTCTGGTGTGCAGTTTGTGGGGATACTGGAGAAATGTTTGCAGGTTTTGCATTTCTTGTCATGGCATGGCCTGGATCCATTCAGTGTGTTTTGGGTTGTAGCTAGTTGGCTTCTGGTGATGAAGTTAGTGAGGTTCAGTGCTTGTTTGAATTTACAAACCACTTTTCACAGACGGGCCTATGAATTTAATTCATCAACCTCCTAGATGCAGAAACTCATGAATACAATATAGACACTGGATTTAGGACACACTACAACCTTCTGGGCATCTGACTCCCTAGGTAGCAGCAGGAACCTCTCCACTTTACCTGCTACATTCCCCCTCCCCCCCCCCAGCCTGTCTTTCACCCCATGACACCTCCATTTCCATTTTCACAGATTGGTTTCCTTGTCTACATTACGTGCTAGCCTCTGGTTTCTTTATTCCTTCCATCCAGGAAGAGCGCCCGCATGTGCGC
>NW_017728994.1:65206514-65209765 GCF_001723915.1 Gavialis gangeticus | reverse complement strand
CCAGGAAGAGCGCCCGCACGTGCGCGCGCGCATGCACACACACACACACACACACACCCTCCAACTAGATGCTTCCTCAGCCTGCCAAAGGGTTTTAAAACCCAAAAGCTCGCAAAGAAGAATTTCTCCAACTATTCAGCTGGTCTAATAAAAGATATCAAGGGGCTATGTATGTGGCAGGACAGGTGCTAATGAGGGCAGCCATTTAATGTCCCGCTCTCAGAGCTGGAGGCGGCAGATTAGTTTCTCACCAGCCAGCAGGGGAAGAGCATCTCCCTGCTGAGCTCCCGTGCCAGGAAGAACTAGGAAGTTTCAAAGCTGGGGCTATATGGGGAGGAAGAGACCCCACATCATTCTGGGCTTAACCTAAAACTACACCCTGCCAGGGTTGGGAGACCTGATGGGACTGCCAGTGGCATGTCAGTCATGAAATGCCAGGATGGTGAACCTCCCTGGTAAAAGGCGGGTAGGAGCAGGAGGTACCTGATAACCTCAAGCCGCTGCGCAGTCCTGGCTGGGGAAAGCCCAGACCTGTAAGATCTTTGAGAGGGCTGAGGATTATTGGTTGTAGTGGAGTTGTGAGGGTGAGAACAGGGGCTACCATCCCTGCAGTTTTTACCCCGCTGCGCCTTACCACACAAAGTCACACGTCACAAGTTTGAGGTGCAGTTTCCCAGAAACCCCTGCACCTATCTCCTTGTAACCTGGTAGGCTTCATGGCCTCAACAGGGCCTAGAATCACTCCAAGTTTCATCCAAATCAGGTAAGAAATTACAGAGTTATGTGTAGCTTTGTAATTCCCCATTATAGCTTATGGCCGAAACACAGTAAAAATTCCAAAACAGCTCTGAAACAGTTTCAGCCGAAACAAAATAGGACAGTGATTCGAAACACCAAAATGAATCGTTGTCCCTCTGAAACACTGAATCCAAAACAAAACAAAACACAGCTGTTTCGGACAGCCTTACAAAACACCGAAATGAAACACCGTCCCTCCGAAATGCTGAACCCGAAACCAAAACAAACTGTAGGCGTTTTGCACAGCCCTACTAAATATGGGGTTCTATGCAGATCTGCATGTGGTGGGGATTTCACACCAAGGGCAAAATCCTGACATTACAGTAGTCAGTAGAAAAATCCCAGTGACTTCAGTAGGACTAGGTTTTCAACCCAGGTGCTTCTTATTTTGTCCATTCTGAATGAAGCTAAAGAGATCTTATTTACAGACAGCAAATGCTGCTGTAAACTACGTAATAGTGTGCAAAGTACAAAAACTTTTGTAGGGTAGAAAGGCACTGGTGGGTAGAAATAAGTAAGTTCCAGTACTGACTTAGCTCAGCCCCATTTATGGCTTTCTAGAAGTTGGAGGGGGTCTTTTTTTTTTTTTTTTGAGGTTGCAGCCCACTTGGAAAATATTATTCAATTACCTTAAACTAAAAAACATTCCATGGAGTTGTGGGAAATACCAGGTCTGAACTCCCTCAAAACTTTCTGCGACAAGATCTAGATCTTGGTTTGTAATCTGAGTCCATATCTAATAAAAAAGGAAATTGACAATTTGCAGCAATATGGGTAATGGAAACAGGCTGTTAGTTGAATTAATTTCTGAAATGAGCGTGACTCGAGGAAAGGTTGCAGTTTTTATTTTCATGCTCTGAGAAATGTGGTTAGTTGGCTAAGCAGAATGCACCCTTTACATATGACATTCTACTAGATGATCATATCAGGTACCGGAATCAGTTCTTCAGGCAACAAAACCCTAGTACACTTTTAGTGAATTAAGACGATGGAAAAAGAAGAGCATACGTCACATAGATGGGAATTGATGGTATCCATGCTTTGAGGACCTACACACAAAACAAAAGTTAGCATCAGAATATTTATCAAATTGATCATTGGTGAGTTAAAAACAAAACAAATCATTATTTAATGTTTGGTTCAGCTATAACATTGCAATATCAATTTCTTGAAACAAAATGGAGACCCAGTTTCCCTCTAAATGAAAAAGTGGTAACTCTGGGCATTGATGCTTTTTTAGGAGGGAGTGAGAGCTATACCTGGTCTTTGGAGAGTACTGAAGGTAGAATGAAAAAAAGACTTTTGGATTCTGAATAAGCCAAAAGTCATGATAGGGACACCTGCAGATGAAGCACAGAATTCTTAAATGGCTTTTTGCCTGAAGAGAGGTCTTGACATTTAAAGGCCATGTGTCTTCATAGGGATTTGTAATTTGCTCCTTTTATCCAGATAAATTAGGGTTTAGAGGATTAGAGTACAAGACTAGGAATCAGGGGAACTGCATAATCCTGAGCACTTTTGTGAAGTGCTAGATGTGCTCCATGTTCATCTTCATTAACTTTAGATAAAGACTGCTCAGCTGGCCACGGGGATTGTTAGACATAGTAGCACTGATAAACAAAACATACGCTTTCAGGAAGATTACATTTATATCATTATACTGTGATCTTGTTCCTACTACAGAACCACCTTGAAGCTTCAAGTCAGTTAATTGTAATACACCAATTGCTTAGGATAAGTAAGCGATGCAACGAAATACATATGCCATAAAAGAAATTGCTAGCAGTCTGAATGAGATAGCTGTTTAAACTAACTGCTGCTTACTGGTAGTGACTTTTAAGACATTCATACTCATACTACCTTGCAGGTGTCTATTCATGCAAGGTGGTATGTGCTACCTAAAACACAATATTTGCGGTCCCTGTTTACTAACACATAAAACAGAATATTTTCTAAATACTTACCTGGCTTTTGCAGGATGGTTTTGTAACTCCAAATTTTTGGGTAAGTTTATCAGTACTGAATTCCCTCCATTTCCCATTGATCAGGTAGTGTGCTTTTATTTCATATTTAACTTCACGCTCCTGTCTCAGGCTCACACAGTTACATTCAGCAGCAAGAAAAGATAAAACTGGGTCTGTGTGTTTTACTCTCTGGAAAGACATTGCAGATATTTCAGTCAATAACAGACAGTGTACAATGTGGCAGTGATATTTGCTTATAAAAGGAGAAAAAAAAAAAGGACACAACCATGCTAGCTGATCTAAACAACAGCTGACCAAGAATTGCTTGAATTCGAGCCCTCCAAGAACATCTGTCTCTAGGAATAGTACGGAATTTCATCACTGACTCAACAGGTTGTATGCCGTTCCCTAGTTCTGTACTGCACTGGTGACCATGTCCATGCTTGTGATAAACAAGATGAAATGCTTTGGGTGCTATACTCTTGGTCT
>NW_017728994.1:65201282-65201514 GCF_001723915.1 Gavialis gangeticus | reverse complement strand
CTCAACAGGTTGTATGCCGTTCCCTAGTTCTGTACTGCACTGGTGACCGTGTCCATGCTTGTGATGAACAAGATGAAATGCTTTTGGTGCTATACTCTTGGTCTGTATGAAACTTTGGGTGGCAATTCAAATCGGAGGAGATTCAGCTCAATTTGGTGGCTGAATCTCCAAATCTGAATTGAAACAGAGGACCAATTTAAAGGTCTGAATCTTTGGCAAAGATTCAGAGAGC
>NW_017728994.1:65151388-65201198 GCF_001723915.1 Gavialis gangeticus | reverse complement strand
TACTGGAAACTGGGGTGTTGCCAGGCTGGGGGACAATCCCTGCTGCCCTCCACTGTCCCATGTATGGGGGGCTCTGTACGAGCCCTCCAACCCCGCTCACTCCCCTGGCCCCTCCACAGGTGCCCCGCTTGGGCCAACTCTGGCCCTTTATGAAAAAAAAACGAGAAAAGCCCCAGGACTCACCACTCTGAGTTGGGGCTTTTTTTTTTCTTTTTTTTTTTAACAAAAAAGACCTGGGAGCTGGGGCAGCTGGGGCAGCCATTGGCGGGCTGGGAGAGCAGGCGGGGGGATGGGCCTGGCCGATTCAGAGATTCAGCAGCCGCCGAATCTCCGAATCAGATTTGGCCAGATCGAATCAGGACAGTGATTCGAACTGGCTGAATCTGAATCCAAACCAAATACTAGCCATTTTGCACAGGCCTACTATGCTGTTGAATGATTGTAAAATCAAGGTAAATGCCCTGAATGATCATTAACATTCTTATAGCTCTTGCCAAAAGTGGCACTTTCTTATGCCAAATATTGGGTAATTGCATTTTGCCTGCCTAAAAACTCTTGTAATTTCAAATGGAAGCAGTTCTCAAGCGATCTTATCCTGAGTTTTGGCATCCTCTAGGACTGTTGTGAGCTATTAAGCAGTTAAGCATGTTTCAATGATAAGTGTATATAGAGGCCCTATATATTTGCAGGCCTTCTGTATAAAATGTCTGAATCCTAGTTTAAAAATCACTGGGAGGCTGATCTGAGTAAGGGGATGCAGGATTAGTTAAAAATTTCTAGAGCACTTGGTAAGCATTCTGAATGAAAGATACTGGATTCAAGATTCAGAGTTACATAAGTGTGTGGGACTTAACTGATGTTGGTTGTGTCCCAGCTTTTTATATATCAGGGATAAATCTGGTTGTAGAAATGTAAGTAATTAAATGTCCATATAACAAAAGAAAATAAATTTGGTCTAGATTCTGTACAGTAACTTTGACCTTTCATGTTACTTTGGTGGCACACAAACATTTTTCAGCATACCTCCTTAATTGCTAATCTTGGGCTAGACTCTGAAAGTGTGAAACTCCCAGGCTAAGTACAGACAGTCAAAAAGCCCAAGGCTGAATCAATTCAATCTTTGCTGGTTAGTCTAAACCGAACTAAGAAGCAAGTGAACAGACATTCACTTTTAATTCCAGAAATGCAGCCACATGCCTGCAATGGCTCAGGCCAGAAGCTGGAGGGTGCTAGAGCATGCCTCCTTGCCTGCTGGCTACTGCTGAAGGGAAGGGAGGGAAGCAGGGAGAGAAGCCCGCTGAGGCTTTTCCTCCTTACCCCACTCAAGCAGAGGAGGGGTGCAGCCAGGCCCCAGCTGGCCCTCCAAGTATGATATGGGGGGTTTTAAATCACCACCCTGACCCACACTGGCCCCCATCAGGGTCTGCCTGGCAGGGGCAAAGCAGCCCCTGTCAAGCTTTTCCCCGCTCAAGCAGAGAGCAAGAGGTTGGCCAGGCCCGGCTCGGGCTGGCATGGCAAGGCAGATGGGGAAGGGAGTGGGTTTAAACCCCCTCCCTGGCCCGCATGGGACCCCAGTTGGGGTCTGCAGGGGGAAGGGGGAGTTTAAACACCCCTCCTCCCTTCCACCTCATCATGCCATGCCCCTTTCCCTGCCACTCTCTACTTGAGCAGGGAGGAGGGATAAGCCTGGCAAGGGTTGCTTCACCCCCACCAGGCAGACCCCAGCTGGGGTCCCATGCAGGCCAGTGAGGGGGGTTTAAACCCCCCCTCCCCCTCTGCCTCAGCGTGCTGGCTTGGGCCAGGGCTTGGCCATTCCCCCCACTCTCTGTTTTAGCATAGAAAAAGCCTGTGAGGGGATGCTTCTCCCTCACCAGGCAGACCCTAGCTGGGGTCCGGACTCGGGTTTCTCCCCCACCCCCTTCTTAGTCACCTGGAGCAGTGGTAGTGCTCCAGCTAGGGAGCAGAGGGGTCAGGCTAACTCTGTTCCACTGGAGCACACAGCACAGCCCAAGGCTGCAAAGCATCCTGGGATGCTGGAGGACTGAGCTAACTTGAATCAAGAAGGGTTCTGGGACAGAAGTTCCATAAACTAATTTGACATAAATCAGTCCAGTCTGATACCACATCCAACCAGGTTTATCTTAAACCAGTTTCAGCCATTTTGAAAGTGGTTTAAGTGCACTGAACTTTTGCCGTGTTACAGATTTGAACTGGTTTCTGATCATTTAAACTGTTTATGTGTAACTTCTGTCCCTAGCCCTGATGATTGCTGGGAATTTTGACTGCAGGATTACTGTCTGTAAGTATTAGAAGCAATGGAAAGCTCATTATGCTGTAGACTTGCAGGATTAGGCCACATGTACTGTGACCACTGTATTTACAGCCATCACCAAACTTAGTAACACCTTAAAGTGGTCAAGTTAGCTAAACAAATGAAGCCATTTAAACCAAATGGAAGCTAATAACAAGTCACCGGATTCAGAAATAGAAGTGAGCGCCATGTTATAGCCCACAAAGAAAAGTTACTTTTTTGACAGTTTATTAGAACCAGACTCTTTACAGGAAGAAGAACAGTTGAAGTGGTAACTATATCTACCACAATATCATTTTATTACTGATGCTAGGGAGCTTTTAAAAGAACGTTTCTGAACATTTACCTGCTACAGGAAAAAGAAGTAGAAGCTATATCAAGTACTGGAACATGCCAGTTCTTCTTTGCCCTATTGCTGATCCAGTACAAAGAATATGCAAGAAGATACATTTTCACGAAAAGGAGTCACTTGGTGCCTATCTACTGATATTTAGACACTCAGAAACCTATTATTCTCAAAACTGGCCAAGCAAATCATAAACAGATAGTCTGTTTATAGATTTTCCAGTATTTCCTGATTACCAGCTGTTTAAATTACCGAGAAAACACCCTTCCTCCTGGTATTTTAGTACTGCCAGTTCTGTAACTAAAATCATGGTATGTTTTGCACACGTGAAGAATCATTTTGCAGCCAGAAGGAAGGGAACACATGAAGACATTTGTACTGTACCATACCCTCACATAACCCCACAGTACAACTGTCTACCTTTATTCTTAACCTCAAATTATTCCCTCAACCTCAAATTATTATAAGGCAAGGTCATTTCATAAAACAGAATTTACATAATGCAAATGATGTTTGTGTCTTACTTTAATGTAAAAACTGTACATTGAAGCTTCATGTCTGATTGCTTTCATCTCAAAGAAGAATCCATACATGGAAATTATTTCCTCATGATATCTTGGCTCCTAAAGGGCAATTAAAATAGAAAAAAACGCTATCCAGAGTAATCTCAAAATTATGTGGACAAATATCACAAAGAAGCCAATAATAGGAAAGCTATCATTCGTTATGATTGTCACATAGAAGAAAACAATAGATCCTCCCAAATTATCTTTAAAGTAATAGAAAAGTATAAAAGGAATTTATTAAACCATTCACATTATAACAAATAAGGACATGTAACATAGTTAAGCTGAAACCATACTGTGCAAGGTCCCCAGGTATCGTAAGAGAGCGTTTCCTAAAGTCTGGAGGAAATCTTAGGTATGTGGGATTCTCTCTTGAAGCTCGTGGTTTGTGACCAGTTGTTCTCTGCTTCTGCAATCTTACTAAATTCAAAAGCGTTTCAGCTATATTTAGCAATTAGGATGGAGAAGTATCAGGAGATTAGCATGGGGTGGTCAGAAGGCCTTGAATTGTGACAGACTAAAAGCAATGAATCCAGTGTTAAAAGTACCCCTCCATCTGCAAAAGGCCAACACAAGGCCTTTTAAATCTTAAACCTTCAGTATTTAAGTTAATTCATAGTCAATAGTGACAGTGAATTCTGTCTTGTAGACATCTGGACTACTTGGAACTGGACTCAAACTGTCATACATTAGAGAGATAATCAATCACCCAGCATATTATGTAGATACTGTCAATTCATACAAAGCTTGATTCAGTGTCTGTTGAAGTCAACTGGAAAGTTCAGCTCATGTTGGTTGCAATGGGCACGGTCACACCCATACACTTCTGAACATTCATTTTTGGTCACTGCCAATCCAGACTGGATTTGGGCTAATGACTTGTAAATAAAACAGTTCCCATTACTATTTACTGCTCTCACATAACCCTATCTATACTTTGCCACTACCAAATTACCCTCTACTCTTCAGGGTCCATCAATGTACTGAAAAGTGAGATTTTGAATTAGGATACTTATTCTAGCAGGTCTACTCTGTCTCATACTTAGAAAATGCTTTTAATTGTCCTAATGAATGTAGCTAGTCATACTTCATTTTTTTTGACATTAGGAGCTACAGATCTGAGATCCTAGCAAGCAGCTGTCATTTTGTACCGTAAAAAGTATGTAATTCACAATTTTCCAGGAATATGCACATTACACACATAACATACTGGTATCCACAGAGAAACAGAATAAAATCTAGATATTTAATTATTTATTTGTTTACATACCTGTTTAAGTACCAGACCAAATCTCACAGCTTGTGTGGAAAAATCTTTCTGGAATGGCATGTCACCACCACTTTCCAGCTGAAAGGAAAATAAAGTATGCCAATACTTATGAAGTCTATGGATTAAAACATTCTTTAAAATAAATATAAAGCTAGGTGCATCTTTTCTGCTGTTTTCACAGCGAGGCAATCTAATTAGCAACAGATTTAGCACTTGGTGGGCATGTCTACATGAGACACTAACTGTTCAGTAGCCTAATAATTGTGCAATAAGAGTCACTAAAAACCCATGTACGGGTGCTACTGTTAGTAGCATGAGTTTAGAACTAACTTAATGAGCAGTAATTACGGTGCATTAATGAATATGTAGACGCAGCCAGTTAGAATCTTTCCCTATACTATGAATCAGTAAAGCAATTAATGACAGGAGGCCCAATTCTCTTATAGCTTTGCACTTTGTGTGGTATTTTACACCTCTGCAAAGCAACTGTGAGTGGGTTGGAAAATTACATCTAGTCATAATGGCAGCATTACACACTTTGTATTGGTAGATCATGCCACAGAAGGTGTAAGGCAATGGAGAATAAGGACTTTTGCAGGTAGAAGGATAGTTTTTCCAAAACATTGAGCATTTATGTTGTAAAAAGCTGGGGTAAGAGAGTCTTGATTCACATTTCTATTTCATGATAACTTCACTGGGTTTTTTTTCACAGCAGCACCGAGTTCCATACATGATATATCCTCATCAGAAACTGTCCGAGATCCACAGTGCTATGTGACTGCAACTGCAACAAAGCTCTTGAGGGAGATGTGGCAGGGGATCAACATGCAATGGAAGTGCATCCTTTGTAATGGTTCAAGTTAAATGCTGTTCCTCTTTTTTCCTTCCCCATTTTGGAAGCGTTCTTGACTTTAATGGGAGCTGTATCTGCCTACACAAAATCTGGATTTGACTCCACCTATGAAAAGCATACTAATAGCAAAACAATAGAAGTATCCATTAAATTGTTAAAGGTAATAGTATCTCTCCAAAAGAATAGTTGGTTGTTTATATATGGAAGGGCAAATCACCGTTCTTCATAAACTTACAGAAGAAGTCGTGGCTGGACAGTCAGTGACATGTAGCACTCATCTATATAATCCAAATTATTTTTCTCATTTCTCTTTCCCTTTACATCAACACACCATACTCTCCTCTATCATACCTTCAGCTCAAATGCAAAGTTTGACAAAGCAATTTCAAGTAGGAGAAATTCAAAGAAATGAGACTATAAGCTTTTTCAAGGCAGAGGTATTCACCTACTCCTTGTTTGTACAAGTTTCTGTACACAGTGCGTGCATCTACATGAGATGACTATGCAGTAGCTGAAAAAATACTGTGCAGTAGCACATCACAGCATGGGCAGTGCTAATATGCTACTGCACAGTATTATTAGGCTACTGTGCAGTAGCATCACCTAAAAGACATTTGCCGGCATTGCTGCGCAGTAACTCCAGTTACTGAACACTTATTTAGTACTTGTACTGGAGTTACTGCACAGTAATGCTGGCAAACATCTTTTAGGTGATGCTACTGCACAGTAGCCTAACAGTAGTAACAACTGTGCAGTAGCATCTTGTATAGACATGCCCAGTGAGGCCCAAATCCTGATTGGACCCCTGAAAAGCTACCTCAAAACAAAATACAAGTAAAAATAAAATAATCTGAACTACAACAGCTAGGTATATACTAAATATTTCCCATTTTTGAAGTGTGTAAAAGTATACCAACTTACTGCATGGTAATGGTTGGACAGGATCTGTGTCAGCCATGGCACTGGGAAGAAGTTAATCTTCTGTAAATCCTTTAGATGCTTACCTTAGTGGATGTAGATACAAGGAGAGAGGATGTTCAATTAATAAAGTTGTAATAGTAAAAGGAATTAAAACAGGTATATTAATGACAATACGCATGTTTAGACAAAAAAAAAAAGACACTGCAATGCATCAATACCTCAAACATTCTGCCATGTGTGAAACCCAAGCCTGGAATTTCTCACACCAAAAAAATCACAAACCCCTGTCAGTTCAGGGGCAGATGACACCAAGCTGTGGGGAGTAGTAGAGCTAGGAGGGTAGGGCTAGGATTCAGAATGACTTGGATAAATTGAAGGATTGGGCCAAAATGAATCTCATGAGATTCAACAAGGACTAGTTCAAAGCTCCGCACTTAGGACAGAAGAATCCCATGTACCAGTGCAGGCTGGGGACTGACTGGCTAAGCAGCAGCTCTGCAGAAAAGGACCTGGGGGTTACAGTAAACAGTAAGTTGAATATGAATCAACATTGTGCCCTTGTTGCCAAGAAAGCCAACAGCATACTGGGATATATTGGTAGGTGTGTTGCCAGCAGGTTAAGGGAAGTGATTATTCCCCTCTATTCAGCATTGGTGAGGCTACATTTGGAGTACTGTGCTCAGTTTTGGGTTCCCCACTACAGAAAGGATGTGGACAAACTGGAGAGGGTCCAGCAGAGGGCAACACAAATGGTGAATGGGATGGGGAACATGACTTATGAGAAGAGGCTTAGGGAACTGAGCTTATTTAGTCCAGAGAAGGGAAGACTGAGAGAGGATTTAATATCAGCCTTCATTCAGCTACCTGAAGTGGAGTTTGAAAGAGGATGGAGGTAGATTGTTCTCAGTGGTTGCAGATGACATAAGAAGCAATGGTCTCAAGTTGCAGCAAGGAAAGTTTAGGTTAGATATTAGGAAGCGTTTTCTCACTAGGAGGGTAGTAAAACACTGGAGCAGGTTACCCAGAGAGGTGGTGGAATCTTTGTCCTTGAAGGTTTTCAAAACCCGGCTAGGGAAAGCTTTGGCTGGACTGATCTAGTTGGGGATGGTCCTGCTTTGAGCAGGGGGTTGGACTAGATGACCTCCTGAGGTCCCTTCCAACCCTAATTTTCTATGATTCTATAATTCAGCTGAAGGAATAACTTATCTGAGCTATAACTAGAAGGCTTTCATATTTTATGGAGGTAGCCATAAAGCCAGAAGGTGTGCTGATTCAGCATTGATGATGGGTGATCACTCACGAACAAGTAAGATAGTCTTCTAAGGATCTTAATAGTGAGTCCACAGGTGGCTCCATAGCCCAATTCTAGATCCACATGTCTTGTTGCAGTAAGGACAGGTGTTTCCAGGAGGGATGGGTACTGTGTTGCTGCGTTGGATGTTCTTTTTGTCTGTTCCTCTTTTCCTCTTCTGCCTGTCAATGAGCTGTTTCAAAGTATTAAGGTCCCTCCCAAAGAGCCTTCCTCCATTTTGGTTGGTCCTGAGCAAGGGTCTCCCAAATGTTGATGCTGATGTTACACCTCTTAATGTTTGCTTTCAGGGTGTCTTTGCAGTGCTTTCTTTGCCCTCCACTACTTCGCCAACCTTCTTTCAGCGGTGAGAAAAAGATTATCTTTGAAAGACGGGATTCAGGCATGTGAACGACATGACCTGTCTAGTGAAGTTGGTTTTGGATGATCATGGCCTCAATGCTGTTGGAATTTGCTTTGGCCAAGACGCTGATGTTCGTGTATCTCTCCTCCCAGCTAATCCACAGGATCTTGCAAAGGCACTGTTGGTGGTACTTTTCCAAGCTCTTTAGATGCCTTCTGTATGTGGTTCAAATTTCAAAGCCATACAGCAGAGTTGGAATGACAATGTCTCGATAAACCAAGAGCTTCGTTTCAGCAAGGATGTCATGATTTAAGACGACTCTTACTCAGGCATCCGAAGGCTGAGCTCACACATTTCAAGCAGTGTTGTATTTCCATGTCAATGTCTGCCTTTGATGAAAGACGGCTTCCAAGATGGAAGCCGTCTTTCATCATCTCTAAGAGTAAGAGATTCTTTTTAAATCATGTCTTGGATTCAGCATTACACTTCATTCAAGTATGGAAGTTGTGACATTGTCATGGGTTTTGCTCAGGATTCTGAAAATATCCATGGAAGGATGCTGTGTAAGGAGTATCTATGGCAGGGTATCTAGGAATAGTCAGAGGGGTCAGGGGCAAGATGTACACATCGTTTTGCATTCTGTCTCTGGCATGTTAGTAACTCTCGTTGTCATCCAAATGTGCAGTTATTGTTCCTATTTCGGTACAATTATTCCTCCTAGGGTGCTATGTGCACATGCATGTGAAAGCTCTGAAATAAGGACATATTATTACTGGTTTTAATAGCAGGTCATAGCTACACCTGTTTTGGAAGTATTCATGAACTGAAGTAGAATGTGGTTCTATTTTGCATTGTTGGATCTATAGCTGGTTTTACAGGAAGAATACTGATGGGATTGCACATTTCAAGTATATAAAAAATTAACTAGTGATAGATACTGATTCTAACTCTGACAAGTGCGCCAGACTGTCAAAAATACACTTTAAAGTATTCCTATACATTTTCTGTGTAAGCAAGAGAAATATATGCATCTATAAACCAGGTAGATGCAGAGTTGACCAATATAGGGCTTTTATACATACAGAATTGTTAGCGTGATTTCAAATGCATGTTTGAAAAAACGTTAGACAGGGTTTCTTCAGACACAAAACACACCTTTAACTTACTTGAAGTGATTCCATGTAAACGAAGGGATTGAAAAATAGCTATGTATCGCTGTCCTATATCCCTTTCCAAGAAGGAACATCTCTTGGGTAAACTAAAAACAAAACAAAATAGCAGAAAACTTTATTTAACCTCAAGCTGATTCCCTATCTATGCTCTAAATATAGCTGTTTAATTTTTTGTTTTTGTGAATGCACCTCTTTACATACTAATTTTAAAATAGAATATTGGACACATTAATAAAACCACTTTTACTGCCTGAAGATTTAAAAGTTCTAACTTTTTCCCCGGTCCTCTCATTGACTTTTAATGTAAAATTCCTAGTGACCTTTTTTCCAAAGTTGCACTTGTGCACTGGTGGCTGGATTTGAATACGGTCACCAAATTCTACATGTTCAAACAAAACCTAAACTGCCCATGTACTAAAATAGTTTCATAACAGCTCCCTTCAGGTGACTACTGCCTTTCAAAAAGAGGTGAAAACAGCATGCAGTCTCTCAGGATTCGGAAAGTGTAACTTACTCAAGGAAGATCAAAGCCAGGACACCTATAATATTTTTTTTCATGAGTCAAGAGTTGTAATCCAAACAAAATTATCCAACCCATACCAAACTCCTGTTGACACATTATGCATTTCCAGGTCAAGCCACTTTTCCCAGCCTCCCTGTTAAACAAACCTAACAAACAGTTTGGACAGTTTTAAAAACTTCCTTTTCTCTTTCCTTGTCTTCTTATCCCTTAATTCTAAAGCTCTTTTTAATATCATAAGGTCAAATGTGCAGAACTTAGTAAGTGAGGAATATTATATTTAAAATCTCTCTCAAGATGACCCAAAATATCTTTTCAAGGCTTAAGACTATTAGGCCAATCCAGACAAGTGTGGCTGTGTGGTATGTGGTGCCACAAACACATCTGTGGTGCCACATGCCACACATTCAGATTCAGATATCCAGGGGTCAAAAAACCACTGTGGAAAAAAGTGAAGCAGAGCATGCATGGGTAGCATGCACTGCTCAAAAGTGGAGCCAGCCTAGTCAGAACCACGGGTGTTCCCCAAGGACAACTGGAGGTGGCACAAAGTTCGCTGCTGCTAGTTGTCCCATGGGAACCAAATGTCCACACCATTTGTGGACACGGCCTTATAGTTTAAAAGTTGATGCAGGTTTGGCTCTGGTTCAGATACCATTCCAAAACTTCTCTTTCTCTTCTCTTAATCTTTGTTTTGCTAAGATAAGCTCCTTTAAATCTTCTGTCATAAAGCAAGATCTAGGGGTGCACCGATAGAGATTTTTTTGCGCTGATACCGATGGCCAATTTTTAGCAAGTCATATCAGCTGATACCAATCCAATTCCAATATGCAGCTGAGCAGCGTGGAGTGCAGTGTCCGGGGGAAGGGGCAAGGGTAGATCCAGTGAGGGAGGAAGTGGGGCTGGGGCAAGGGTAGGGGCAGGTGCTGCACTGCTTGGGTGGGGTGTGAGATGGAGCTGGGGAGAGGGGTGCGGCTCCCGCTGTTGCGTGCACCCCAGGAGGGCATGGCAGGGTGCGTGTCCCGCATGTGCATGCAGGGTGAGGGTAGGCTCCTGCTGCAGGCTGGGGCTGGGGGTGGTGCCAAGCTCTTCCCAGTGGGGAGGGGTTGGGCTGGAGCTATGATGGGGGCAGGCAGTGGTAGCACTGGGAGGGGATTACAGGTGGGGCTGCAGCCACCCCAAAATTCACCAGTGCTTCCCCAGTGCCCCCTTCCCAGCACCACTGTTGCTCGCCCTAAGCACAGACTGGCCCAGCCCACCACTAGGAAGAGTCCAGTGCACCCCCCAGGCCCAGCAGCAGCCCACCCTTGCCCCACACAGATACAGAGGCACATACCCCTCATGTCCTCCCGAGGTGTGTACAGCAGCAGGAGCTGACCTCCCTGTGCTCCCTGGATGAGCTGCTCATGGCTCCATTCCACGCCCCACCCCAGCTATGCAGCACCTGCCTCTGTCCCAGCCCCAGCTCCACTCCCTCCCTCACTGTTGGGGCCTTTCCTCACAACAGATTTACTAGCCAGACCTGGCTGCCTGCATGTTGCACTGTGGCTGCACACATCCACGGGGCATTTAATCAGCCACATTAGCCAAAAAAAAGACAATTGCCAATATGGGACCAATGTATCGGTGCATCTCTAGCAAGGTCTCCATTCCTTCAGCCATTTTACTGGTCCTTCATTGTATCTGTTTCAGTTTAAGTTCATGTTTTTTGAACATCTGTGACCAGAAATACACAGTGTTCTAAACACAATTTTATCAATTCCTTGTACAGTGGTATCAGTAATTCCTTGTCTCTATATCTGCCTTGAACACTCTAAGCTTGCATTAACCTTTCCCTTAGCAACTCATTGTTAGCATCCAATTCAAACTTTCTTCCTCAACATCAAGAATCTGTGTCTTCATTAATGCCTTCCCAGAAGGAAACTCTTGTTATTCCCAAAGCTTAATAATAATTTATGAGGGGGACTTTTTCATTAAATAAAATTTTATTGGAAACCCTACAATAAATGTAAAGAGAGTGTCAAACATTTTGGGTCCATTGTAACTACTATAATAACTGACAGTTTTACTATCTTCTTGCATACTTTTTTAGTTAGTTCTAGGACATGGTGTCATGGGATGGGGTCCTGAAGGATGGCCGTGATCTCCCCAAGGCCCCTTTACCATGCCAAGTTGGCCCAGTGGGCACCCTCTATTCTTGCCTGCCACATCTTTGATAGAATGATTAATAGGGAGGCTGCCTTTAAGTCCTCTTGGACATGGTCTTGATTGATACTCTGGACCCCCGTAGGTTTCCGGACCTCTGGTATATCCCGCTTCAAAATAGATGTCACAATGGGTGTTTCGGGGCACCCTAGACTTATGGGCTATGAGTGGCTCCAACCACCCCTTTACCACGCCCCAAGCCTCGCAGATGGTACCAAAGTTGTCCAGTTTAGGCCTTGTTGTAATTTGGCCCCCTTTTCCTCCCTGGGCTCTCCGCAGCCTTGTCTCGCTCTGCACCTCACTGGCTCCGGGATCTGTGCACCCCAAATGCCATGCCTCTCTGGTGCCGGGGTCCTCACGCTACCTTGGGCCCCCAGTGAGGCCTCCTCCTTCCCCAAATAGCCTCACCCAAACCACCAGTCTTATACAACAGCAAACAAAACACAAGCCCCTGGGCTATAACATCATTCAAGCCACACTGGGGGTGCTCCATCCCTCAACAGTATCAGGAGATGCTCATGCAGTCAGGCCTCTCCCCTTTGCTTGCTCTAGGAGAGCTCCTTCGCCCTTGGCTGCTGGCAGGGAACTGTCTTCCTGGCCTCAGCCAGGCCCTGCCCCTTCCAGTCAGCTGACCACTGGCAGGTGTGGGCCACTAGCTCATTTTGGCTGCCCTGGTAGCCAGCAGCTGGGGATCCCAACTCACTGCTAGGGCTCTTCCCCTAGCAGTTTCAGCTGTTTAAAGGAGCAGGGCACCCTAGTGTCCTGCGACACATGGAACCAAATCTTGCCCTTCTTTTAAGGCCATTGTAGAGTCTTTCATTAAGTGGGGCCTTGTGAGGTCGAAGCCCTGGACGAATTTGGGTTAAGATGATTGCTGCTCATGTATCCATTTGTTTTCTCTTTATCTATGGCATTAAGAAGCAGGAATTACTTTCTGAGCTTTCTTAGCCAGCAACACAGATTGAGATCTGAAAGTTGATTTGTGACACTTTTGCCTATTTTTAGGCTGTGCAGGCTGCTCCAAAGATATCCAGTAACTCCTAACTAGCCATAATGCCTAACTAGTGACTTGGCTTATTTAACAAGTAATAGGAAATGAACACTGTAGCAGGGCACTAGGGTGCCTGCTACTGGCGGTGGTAATATGGGCCAAGCTGCCAATCACTGGGGCAGCAGATGAGAGTTGCTAAGGCAGCTGAGTGGGTCAGCTGACCGCCAGGGGCAGGGCCGGGCCTTTATAAACAGCCCAGGCCAAAGCCTGGATAGTAGTTACCATCTTGCAGCCTGAGAAGCAGGAGCTCTGCAGAGGGACAGAGCAGGGTAGTTACCATCTAGCAGCCTGAGAAGCAACAGCTCTGCTATAGAGCTGAGCATTGCGTGACCGCGTGAGTGCCTGCAGAATGGCCTGGGAAGGAGAGGCCTCTGACAGGGAGGCCTGAAGGAGAGCACGCGGCGTGGAGTTATAGCCGGTAGGCTCATTTTGGGTTATAGCCGGGTTGGCTTGAGGTTAGGTTAGAGCCGAGAGGCTTTGCGTGTTGTTGTTTCGAGCAGTCATTGGAGCCCCGGAGGGGGAGTCTTTTGTTTAGTTCATAGCGTAAATCACCAGAGGACCGGGTGAGGCTGTAGGGGTGTGAGGAGGCCTCACAGGAGATCCCCAGTAGTCTGGGGGGGTTTCCTGGGTGCTCTGTTCTGGCACAGAGCAGTGCTGGGGAGGAACAGCTGGTTGGTGCCGGTGGGACGCGGTGTCCTCACGGGAGCTCCCCAGTAGTCCGGAGGTTCCTGAGTGCCCTGTACAGGCACAGAGCAGCGCCTGGGAGGCACAGCTGTTTGGCGCCGGTGTGGTGCAGTGTGTGGGGGTTAAGACCCCAGCCCGTGAGGGCGGTATTCAGCCCAGTAGGGCAAAGGACCCCGAGAAGGGTCAGGGGGCCAGGCACAACTATGGGCCACCTGAGCCCCGAGTGCGGTTGAGCAGGGTACAGAACCCAGAGAGGGTGATAGCGCAGAAAGTGCGTGTATAGGCCCGAGTGTGGGCGAGTGTATGAGGCCGGAGTAGGGCAGGCACGCGGTTAGAGGTCCGAGGCAGGGCCGGAGCATGCGGGTGAGAGCCTGAAGAGGGCGAATACTCTAGCTGAACCCCGGAAGGGGCAAGATTGGGCTTGTACAACGAGGGCGCGAGAAGCGCGGGACAAGCCCCAGAGAAGGGCTAGGGTGCGAGAAGCATGGACATAGACCTCAGAGAAGGGCGAGGGCGCGAGAAGCGTGATTAAAAGCCTGGAGTAGGGCAAGCGCGCGGGTGGAGGCCCGAGGCGGGCCTGCGCGTGCAACAGAGCCTGAAGAAGGGTGGACCCAGGAGTAGGCCCCAGAGAGGGGTAAGGGCTAGCGAACACAGGGGCGCTAGAGCCAGGGGTGTCGGTCACATGACAAGCCTAGGGGCGCCCGAGGAAGGGCGTGGGTTGCGTGAAAAGCCCAGGGTGCCAGGTAAGGCACAAGTGACCAGATAACGTCCGGAATAGCTGCAAAGCTTGGGGCATGCTAAAGGGGAGGTAGGAGGCATGCATAGCTCATAAGGCTGGGGTGCACCAGGTCACCCATAGAGACTAGGAGACCAAAGGCAGCCTCCCATATCAAATTATATTCAATCAAGACATGGTGGGCAAGAATCAGAGGGTGCTGGATCTCCTAATTTGGCACGGCAGGGGGAACTAGTGGGATCATGGCCGCTCCTAGGGCCCACCCCGTGACAAACACTCCAGGACAAATACTTTGCCAAGGGGTAAGAGTAGTCATAGTGACAGTAGACTAAACAGAACTGTCAAAGAACCAGCTACCTATCCAGAGGACTTAGTGGTACTTTAAAAACTGAAACTGCATTTCTCTCTATATTTTCCAAGAAGTTGTTAAGAGAAAGCAAATCAAGGGCGGGGCAGTGGATGTGGACTTGTGTTTGATTTCTGTTGTACCTGGCCATTTGTTTTCAAGCAAAGCTTCCCATACATTGCTCTCAGATTATGTATTTTTCAAGCAGCCCCAGTGTCAACACTGCCATGAAAACAAGTGCAGATCTGCAGGTCAATGTTTGCAACCGCAACTCATAAAGGAAGTTATAAAGTGAAATATTAGTGGCTTGTTGCTCAGAGTTACTGTGCACTCAGAACTGCCATTTACTTCAACCCAGTCAGTATGACTCCATAAAGAGGTCTTTACAAATTAGACATGTATTTCTTGCCACTCAGGCTTGAAGATGGTAAGAACACATAGTCATCCCTTCCCCCACCCCCACACTTAGCAAACAGCCACCCAGTACTGATGACTGGGCCTCCCACATTAGTGTATCACAGCTCGGAGAGTGTAAAAGGAACTTAGAAGTTTTTTTGTCCATAGGCAACAGTTATGGACCACTTCATTTTTAAAAGAGGAAACAGCTACGAGTTTCAGTTACAGGATAGCATGTGAGCAGTACCTACCTCGGTAAGAAAAGGATTTTGCAAACAGACAATTCACATATGCATTAGAAGCAACTGCCTGGGCTGCAATTGCTCCCTTCTAGACTAAGCAAGAGATGGTGTTTGATAACTGTTCTTCCTCTTTTTGCTATGGCATATTTTCAGACTTGCCTGTTTTTTCTGTACCTTCTCATGCATTACATTTAATAAGGATATAAGCCAGACTCTAAAAAAATGCAGCCCTTTCAAAATTCTTAGCGAGTCTCAAGTTAATAAACATAAAATGACCTAACCAAAATAAAATAAAATAATAAACGGGTTAAATCTTGAATTTAGTCTAAACACTTCTTGAAATCTGTTCATCTAACAGAAGAAGAAATGGAGGCACAGAGCAATTAGCTAATATATCCAAGGGCACACGAGTCAGAGTTAAAACTGACTAGTACCCAAGATTCCCCTTGCCATATGACCTCCTTCAATTGCTG
Organism: Gavialis gangeticus; assembly: GCF_001723915.1. Taxonomy (NCBI): domain Eukaryota; kingdom Metazoa; phylum Chordata; order Crocodylia; family Gavialidae; genus Gavialis; species Gavialis gangeticus. The sequence goes on along the minus strand of NW_017728994.1, from coordinate 65,185,454 downwards.
TAGCAACAGAAATGGCCTGGCAAACTCTGTATTCAAATTGTGCAGAAAAGCTGCAGGCTGTCTCACAAGGCCATTGGGCCTGGAAAAGCAGGAGGAGATGGGCTCATAGCAGATTTGTATTTCCCTGTGTCAAAATAACTTCCTCGGTCAAAATACTTTCTGGGTTTGTGCTTGGTTTCACCCCCATTACCTTGGTCAAAATACTTCTCTCTTTGATTTGTATTTCCCTGTGTTTGCAAAGTGCTTTGCAACGCTGGGGAAAGGTGTTACATACTTTCAGATATAATTTGTATTATTTATAAAATTAGGTCTGAATGAATCATGAGAAGAATGAATATTGTGGTGACTTGTAAAATTAATTCATTTTTCAGTGGTCCAGCACTCCTAGTTATTAGCCTCTGGGAACATTCATGCAAGCCAAGATATTTTCTAAAAATGCTAAATTTGTTCTATAATTAAGTTAAATTAGTTTCAGGCAGAAGTAGCACGTTAAATTTTAACATAGTGATGAGGAGCCCTTACTGGGATCATGGCCCATTTGCTTTAAGCACTGTAAAAAAAACAAAAAAAAAACTGGTTCTTCCACAAATAATTTGTAATTTAGATAAATAAGATAGACACTGAGTAACAGAGGGCATTTATACATGTGCTTCAGGAGTAGGAGGTGAGCTTTAATTAGAGCAGGTCTGAGAGCCGGTCTAATTAAAGCACCCAGAGCATCATGTGCATCAGTGTCCCTGCACCAAAAAAAAGGTGATGGGGGCACTTGAACTAAAGCGCATTCAACAAGCTTTAATTCAAGCACCCCCCACTGCCATTTTTAGTGCAGGAATGCTGATGCATATCATGCCGGAGTCGGCTGGAGCACAGCAATTACCACGCTCCAGGAGACTTGGTTGAGGCTGTTCCCATGTGCTGTAATGTGCACATTACATGTGTATGGGCACCCAAAAAGATTGCCATGTTACAGCTGGGAGACTGTACCCAAGATCACACGGATTGAACACACCCTCATGCCTTAACTATAGGATGAAGCTTCCTCATGTGACTCTTTAGTGACCAGGCACAAAGGAAATTATACACAAAAAGCTGCATTCAAAGAGCATTATTTATGGTTGCAGGATCAACTACACAGATATCAGGAAATGCCACAATTAAGATTGGCTGTCCAGCCTGAAATCAGTCCCCTTGTGTATATACATTACAAAACAGCATTTGTATGATCACAGACTATCACTTCCTCCAGGAGATTCAGTGAACAGGTTCAGGGTCATGTGACAGTGAATCAGGGTTGTGTAGTAAAGGATAACAGGTTGTCTGTCAGACTTCTCCTCACATGTTGCATGACTTGCGAAGGGCATAGTAGCAAGACAGGAAGAGAGGCTAATCTTGAGAAGAAGGTAGTGGAGTGCTAGAGAGCTAAACTCTAACTCTGCTTCTGCTTTAGAGTTCTGGAGTGTAATACACATGACAGTGAGTCATTTTAATTAGAGCGACTGTCCAGGAACAGCTGTAATAAAGACACCCCCACCCCTCCACCTTCGAGGGCATGTACAGGCAGCCAAAGACTATATCATAATGCATATGCACAAGCAAGACAGACAAGTTTTATGCTGTCATTTCCTAATGTTTGAGCGGTTGACTTTGCAGTCTTCATAATGCTCTTTTATTGTAGCCTTGTTTAGGTTGTAATGTAGTAACATGCTGGCTGTATCCACATGTGCGCTTTACCGACTAATTAGCTTCAGAGTAAAACAGCGTTGTCTACATGTGCAACAATGTTGGTCTTCAGTAAAGTAATTAACACCACTGTTAGTGGTGGAGTAATGGTGGAGTATGGTGGAATTAACTGTGATTAAATGTACAAGAAGACACTGATCACAGGGGTAAACTGTGCCCAGTCAGCCAGAGGCCAGACTCCTGTCTGCTGCCTAGCCACATGGCTCTGCATTTTCAGCACTTTTGTGCCCCAGTCAACTCTTCTGCCACCAGATGCTGCCACCGGAGCCTGGGTCAGAGTAGGGCAGGGGCAGCCTGGTTTAAACTGCTCTACCCCAGCTGCTGTCCCAGGTGCATGTATAGATGCTGTACCTGGGAGTAGTTTACTCCGGCTCAAACTGCTCTGGAGTTTATTGCTTCAAATTAGTTGCACATGTAGATGCACCCACTGTCCCATATGGCATTTATAGCACATTCAATTATTAGCAACATCTGGCCTGAACCTAGGAAACTAAATGTACAAATTCTGCATTTTTCTCAGCATTGCTTAGAGTGGAAATATGCTTTTCTACATATTGCTAATGCTCAGAAAAGGAAGACAAAAGTAATTGGCTTGTTCAGAAATGAGACAGAGAATCCATAAATATTTAATTTCCAGTAAAATACCTTGCACAAGCAATATACATTGTTACTCCTACACCATGGCTTTAATTAGTTTCTAATTTTGTAACAAATACTTAGCCCATCTGGAATATCTGCTGCAAAATTCAGGAGACTGAAAACAGGCTTGTTTTTCAATTAGTGAAGTTATCTTAGAGCCAATCATCAGACAGACTGAGCTCGTTGCAGTTTTGTGGACTAGTGAGCAAAGGTGACCTAAAACCCTCTCTGAATAGTAGTAATACAACCTAATTTAACTGCTCTGGTAATATGCTCTAATGACCAACCCTGAAATATGAGGTTTGTGTGTGTCACTGGTTGTGCCCTGCAAAGGAACACAAAGTAATGGAGTAGCAACCGGGATCTGAGGGGTCAGGGAGAAGACTGCTCAATTACTGGAACACGTAACAATTAGTAACTGCTTCCTTTTTAATGGGGAATCTGTGTATGTGTGAATGACCACTGGATCAGCTTTGGAAAGGAAACAGAGACATGGAGGTCTGTAACACTGTACAAAATTTCCCCCTCTTGACTCCCTTCTCCTCCCCTCCACTCCCTGCCCCCCCCCCACCACAAGCAATACCCTCCGGAAAAAATTTGAAGATGATATTGGTACGGGTTCTTCTCTCAGTAGTACAAGTCAGGTTTTGCATATCTCCATATTACAGAAGGAAAAATAAAATTGCCCCATAGCCTCACAAGAAAACAAGACTGAATAGTGCAAATTTTCAACACAAAGTACTCAACTTCAACATATTGTACTGAACCCCACAACCCCAGGAACTGGCACGGGGAGCCAGCAAGGGAAGTTCTCACTTTTATATGGGTGATGCTAGGGATTAGGATCACAAGCAAATGGGCTAAGGAGAGGGGGAGAGATGCAAGTAAATAAACATTAACCTTAAGGTACATACGCTTAGGATCTCGGCAACAGGGAGTAAACAGTGACACAAATCAGCACGTGTAGACACACCCAAAGGCACATTAGACATTTTTAAGGTGCATTAAAGAGGCAGGTCTACATGAGCGCACTGTTAATGCACCTTAAAAATGGCAGTTTTAGGCTATTCATCCCTAAATTGGATACCTGCAATAGCAGGTATCCAATTTAGGCACGAATAGCTAAACCACCTTAATGTATGTGTAGACGAACCTTAGACTAACACACATGTAGACTAACTTTAGTCCCAAGTTGGTCAGCACACCATGTTAATAAAGCATGTGCCCTTGAAGATGTGTGCCTAAATCAACTTAATGTGCATTAGGCAAATGGACATTAAGTTTAGATGCGTGAAAAAGCATGTATAGACATGTCCACTGTGTTGAAATCACTCAAGAACAGGTAACCAGTAGAAAACACTAAAACTGCGATATATACACTTGACAACCGTAAACCTTCCCACAACTCCGAAAATCTCCAAACCAGTCTCTGGTCCCATAAAATGCTTAACTGCCATTTATCTGGGCTCCACAACTGAGTGCCACTGCTGCTGCTGCTCTGTCCTAGCTCCGCCGCTTCTTCTGATTCTCAGCCATGCATCTTCCCTCCTTGCTGCAGCGACCCATGCTCCGATGCTGCTCCTTCCACTTCCTCCTGCCCCCTGCTGTCTTTTGGGAGCTGTAGTGCACATTATGGTTCATCCCTCCACTCCCATGGAAACTTCTGGGAGTTCCAGTTCACGCTACAGTCCTTTTCTCCATTCCCCTTGAGGCCACTGGGCATTGTAGTTCACATTACATTACAGGACATGACATTCAACATCACAGTACGTTATAATATTCCAATTTAGTCTTAACATCTGCTCACAGGAATAGGGTCTCTTTTAGACCAGTGCTCGCATTGTGAAGTGATGGAGATGTGAGAATATTTTGGAGCTGGGAGATTTGTCATTGCCTAAAATGAAAGCCAGGCTGGATCCGCAGCACTTGATTTCCCACAGCACTACCCTCCATTTTGCCAGTGGTGTACATGTCCAGTTAGTGGAAGATGAACATTAAAACCTTCCTTGCACCATGCACCTCTGAAGTGATTTTCTCCTTGTTCAAAGCACTTGCAGCCAAGGGACAAATTCCCAAAGAAGCATGGCTGTACTAAAACAGGGCGTTATTAGATACTGTTCTTTTATTTATTGCACATAATATATTGCCAACCCTGAACTTTCAAAAATCACGAGTCATGCTCCAAAAAGCCATGGGACTGACTTAAAAATAAGGATATTCAACACAAATAGTTTTCAACTTCTTTTTATATGTCCTCCAATCTTTGAGCCTCAGGGAATTACTTGTGTCAGGTTTTAGCCTTTTCTCTGCAAACGTCAGGGCTAGAAACTTAGCCCTCCTACCCCGCCTTTTTTTAAAGTGAAATTCTCGGGGAATCCTATGCCTCCAGGAAGTGGAGCTTTGAATAATCAATCAATAAATAAAATTACACAACAGCAAATCCTGTGAGAATTGGAAGAGTTGGTGAAGTTGCTTGTATGCTATTAAGCTCCATTCTGCAGTGTCTGGGTGTCAAGTGGGAAAAGGACACAGATAGCTTCTTCTTTCCCTTTGTCGACTTGTGTAGCAGTGCAGCAAGATAGGCTTTCTGGCACCTTCTTGGACATCACAACATGGCCATAAGATTGTTTGTACCAGAAATGCCAACTTTAATTTTAAAATATATATTGAAACCCACTTCACGGTGAGAAGCTGTTCTGGAGGGAGAACATGGTTAGGAATTTTACTTTACTTAAGAGGAAGCCTTTTTAATAAGACTTTTTTTTTACTAAGGGTTTTTTTTTCCTTTTAATATATTGTTTCATTGAATTTAATTCTAGGAAATTTTTTTTTCATGAGGTGACTGAAGCCATGAAAGAGACTTCCTGGTCCCAGATGTGCTGTCCTTCCTATAGTAAAATATATATATATTTTTTTCCCTGAAGCATCTGGCAGGGAGGCATCACAGTGCTCAAGAGCTGTCTGCAGTTAGTCTGGGTCTAAATGAATAAATCACAAAAAATGGGGAAAACTATCCATCATTTTGTACTTTGTTTTTATTGGCAACAATACAAGAATAAGTTCTATCCCAACAAATTTGTTGGCAGCATATGTTTTAAAATGACCTAAAAATGTCTAAATCTGATTTTAGAAAGTGACTTTCAAATCATGGAGGCAACAATCAGGGATTTAGTCTGATCTCATTTTTGCTGTTGCAAATCAAGAACTGATCCATTGATTTTATTGATTTAGACCAGTGCTATATGAGACTTATTTCTATTCCCCACTCTCCTCCACTGTACCTGCTCCATGCACATCAGCACATTGGGCTACAATGTCAGATGGTTTAAATCTGCACTGAATCGAACAGAGGTTTGCTGATTTGCCTCAGACATGGTTCTAGCCAGAGTCAAAGATGCTCTACTATATGGTAGCAAGCTTTTCAGTGTGATTTTTTAAATTCCCTCTTTGCAATAACTATCAAATGGAGGGCTAAATTTCAAGTCAGCCTTTCATTTTGCCTCTGTCTCCAATTAAAGCCCATGTGCCTAGACTAAATTATCTGCCTAAATGATGACCTTTGGATATCCATCTTCTCAGCCAAATATGTGATCAAGAGATAGCAGAGGGCCATCCTTTTCTCTAAACTGATTGCACTCATGATCCGGCAGTTACCAGAATGGGAAGCCAGAGATACATATTGGGTCCTGTATTTTACTATACTAATTTGGTCTGCTTGGAACACAGCATTTAAAAAAGCAGTAAATACGATAGCCCTGATTCTGCAAAGAGATGCTCGGGGTCAGAACTTGGTGGCCTCGTGGAGTCTCCACTAACTTCACTGACATCCTATTTACTGGACTGGGGTATATATAAAAATATAAAGATAACAGTGCATGGAAGATCTATATCCACTAGTATTACTGGAGGGGAAGCAACCAGGGTGGAGCTACCCAGTTATGCTTCTGTCCATACCTGTCACCAACAAAGGAAAAATATAATAAGTCACCTTCCAATTAACACTATAATTACTCTTTTGAAAACCTAGTCACTGCATCCTGTTCTGCCCCCAGTTATTCCTATTCTTGTTTGTGGGCTTCTACTTGTTTTTCCTTGTTGAACCTGAGACTTTGGCTCCTTTTGTTGTAATAGCATGTTAGCTGCCAGGCACTTGACTCATGTGATCTCCCTGATATCTGGAACTCTCTTTAAATTAGTATTTGGGTTCCTTATCCTAATGCCCAGTCCAATTGTGCACATTTTTTGCTTTTACAGCCCAAATAAACACAGTCAAAAATGCTTTAGATCTCACTATGTTTATGCCACATCATACTGGCATAAAAGAATGTAAAGGCTTAAAGAGTGCTATGAGACTGGGTGATTTAAAGCAGTATCTGCTCTTCAGAGGAGACTTTAAATCAACCCTGATTTATTTTTGGAATGAAAGTAGTCATATATATAAAGCTGCTAAAATGTAAACTCCATGTCAGAAGTAAAAGATGCATCTCTATATTGCTGTACATGATCTAATAAAGGAAACTGTTTATGAAAAGCGATGTATTTAGCATTCTGAGTCATGTTTAATATGCTTTTCTTATACAAAACACATCTCAGGTCAAACTAGTAAATAATGAATCATCCACAAAATTCAGCTCATTTCCTATCTCTTGGTGCAAAAAAATGTTGATTCCAGGCATGGGAGTGTAACTTTGAGCCAAACAGTAATTTCTTTATAGTGTGCATGACTCATAGGAAAGAATGTCTCATGAGGATAGAAATACGAAAAAAAAAATCCCTAAGAACATTGGCTTTAAAGAGATATACAAGCAGATTCTGCGCTTTACCAATCACCTTTGCACCAGGCCCTCCAGCCTAGAAATGGGATAATGCCTCTTTAACTGCTTCCCATGTAATTTTTGTTGCAAGAGGCGTCATAAAACTGGGCCTGGGCACAGAAGAGGCAGAGCGTATGGATAGAGTGCACTGTGCTCAAGGACCAGGACAAGCCGTGCAGCTGGAGAATCATACAGAAATCTGGCTGGAAGGGACCTTGAGGACGTCAACCCCCTGCCCGACGTAGCATCATCCCTATCCAACCCATTCCATACAAATCCATTGTCTAACTTCTTAGCAAAACTACGCAGTCAACCCTGACACAATACAAGACATAATACCCTAACCTGTCACAGGTAAAGTAGGAGGACTGGTGGCCAATGTCCTGCGGCTGCAAAGTTTGATAATATACGCTCAAGAAATCCCAGGAAGAGGACCACGCTCACCACCACAAAGGAAAGCAAAAACCGCCACAGTCCATACCAATCTGCAAGTGGGTCTGACCCTGACCAGGACAAGCTGTGCAGCTGGAGAATCATACAGAAATCTGGCTGGAAGGGACCTTGCGGACATCAACCCCCTGCCTGACGTAGCATCATCCCTATCCAACCCATTCCATACAAATCCATTGTTTGCCTCACCGGTCTAACAGTGAAGATTGTTTTTTTTCTGATATCCAGCCTAAACCTACTTTGCTGCAACTTCAAGTCACTGGTCTCTGTCCTGCTTTCTGCAGCAAGAAAGAAAAAGTGCCAGCCTCATATTTATGGCAGCTCTTCAAGTATTTGAAGACTGGTATCATGTCCCCTCTGAAGCACCTTTTCTGCAAACTGAACATGCTTATTTTCTTCAAGTCAGAATTTGGGAGGCACAAAGGTGGCTCAAAGCTAGTTTTTCACCCAACACAGGAAAGGAGTAGTGGCCTAGGTGCTTCATTTTGTCTGCCAGGGAAGCATATTTACTCCAGCTGCCTTTCCTATAAATTAATCCTTCCCTCCCAGGAAGGACTCCTACAGAAAAATATGGTAATACCTATATTCGTATGCTGGATAGGCACAAATCAAGGAAGCAGGAGATTCAGTCTATTTCTGGTTTTGTCCATGTCTTGAGGAGATTCTTCCCCTTTTCCACTGCTTTACAATTTGTGAAATGGGAATAATGCTACTTAACCTCACGCCTAAAGTGTTTTCAGATCCATAGATGAAAAATGCTAGCAATCCATATTAATCAATCATTCTCATTACTGTTGCCTGCCCCTGCTTGAGAATGAAACCTCTCCAGGAAAAAAGCTGCTCCTGCCAGTATACTAATGCCAGCAGGGGTGAACTGAGCATAGATCCATCAAATATGTATCCTCAAAATGCCAAATCTCAAACTGTAGAAATAAATAGGGTTTCAATTTAGCTTCCAAGAGCAATGCTGCTGACACCACCTCCCTCATTTTTCAAGTCACCACTAGAAGATTAATTTCAACCAACTTAGTATGTTTATAGTCTGTAATACTGGTAATTGTACCATTACAGTTTATAAGCTACAATCGCAAGTGGGTACCAAAATTACATTATAAAGAACATACAAATCTGGACATTAGAAATACAACATAAATAAAAGGGGTAGTTTCTTTCTACATGGCAAAGGTAGACAATTGCATTTTATAATGAATATGATGTAGAGAAAGGACATCTGAAGTGCCAGTTAATTACCATTAGCATACACAATCACAGTATTACTATTTTCTGAATATGAGTACACTTTGTTACTGTTGCTAGTATTTAATACTTTAATCCCACTCCACATGTGGCTTAAATTGTATTGTGATTAATTCTGGACCGTGAGCTAACTTGTTTGTATAACAGCTGCATCACACAGGTACATCAGAAATGCAATGCTAAATGAACTACATGCATGTATTACACTTCCCATATGAAGAAAACCAAGTTCCTTGATTCATTCCCCCAAATTTGAAAATATGCATTTTTCAATGGATTCTTATTTAAGGACTAATTCAAAAGGTATAGGAAATGATACAATGATACTTTACAAAGTCAAGTTTGTGCTTAATAATAAAGTTGAATGAGTTATATATCCACTGTGTTACCTGCTAAAATACATCAAGACTTTTTCATGTGATGGAATTATCTGAACCTTTGGGTTTAGCTGTAGGAAGACCCAACACAGCGTAGTTTTCAGTAGGCTGAATTCACTGAATGTAAATAACCTGCCAGGGAGAAAGGATTGATGAACATGATTGGCATCATCTATTGTATTATTATGTAATGAAAAGAACAAATACAAAAGATCACTTGGGACCATTAATCCAGGGGCATCAGGAGTGAAATTTTAGATTAGGCATCTGAAGGTATTTGGAAAATGGTAACACTGTGCATCTAAATTCAACTTTACAATGTAAATTAGATAAATATTGATCTGCTGCAATGCCTGGTAATAATCCATGATAATAATTGTCAAAGGTAAAGGGAAAACTTTTGTAATTCAGTTATGTTGGATGAAATTCAACCAAGTGCAGTGAGCGCATTATGCTATAGGCTTCAGTGGTCTTTCACATTGTGTCTGCTGCTGTTGTTGTAGTCATCAGCAGTCCCTTCATATAAGGATGACAGTCATCTAGCACCAGTGGGGAATACATCCTAGGTCACAGTGAAGGATGGTGATAGTGCTAGGCTGAATGAGTAGCAATAATGCTCTCAAGCAAGTGAGTCCCAGGACTACCCTGGCTATTTCAACCTGTCAAACTTGCTTATTTTTCCTAAACTAAAGACTAAATCCCATTTCCCCTTCGTATGCCTATTTGGTGCTGACATAACCACGTAATTGTAGGTTTGGGCATTATGCACAGCCTGGGATTCTATTTCCATCTGTGGCAGAACAGGCCTGCCACGAGCCCGTGCCTGGAAAAGAAACTTCTATCCTGCACCCTGCTCCCAATGGGGCAGAAAATATCCCAGTGCTGTTCATTCATTTTATCCAATGAATATTGCAGTGGGTCAAACTTTAAGGGGAGGGCTAGGGAGAGTCCTTTGGACACTGCCTAGCACATGGCCTGTTGGTTAGAGCACTAAGAAGCAGGAGATGCAGGTTCAAACCCTCTGGAAACCCTGGTCTCCTGCTCCCTTGATAACTGCCCTGGGGTAAAAGGTTGAAAGTCTCACAACCTGTTCCTCTTCCTCCAGTGTCTAACACTGGAAGGGAAGCATAGCTACAATGAATCCTAAACTGCATAAGAGCTGCAAACTGTGGTGTCACAGTTCTGGGTCCCCTACTACAGAAAGGACATGGACAAATTGAAGAGTCCAGCGAAGGAAAACAAAAATGGGTAGGGGGCTGGGACACATGGCTCATGAGTAGGGATCTACCTAAATCATGCCAGAAGTAGAGTGGCTTCTTTAATCTTGTTCTTTTTACCACATGCCCCCCCACTCCCCTGGCACTGATTGATGGAGGGACCCCAGTGGCCCCATTGCTTGCTGCTCACTCCTGATCAGCCAGGAGGCAAAACCCACAGTTTTAAATATGCCCCTTGCCACTGATTGGCAGAGGGGCCCCAGTGGCCCTGCCACTTGCCACTGATCAGCCAGGAGGCGGCAGGGGGGGCAGGAGGCTAAAAGTACATGATTAAAGGAGCCACTGCACAGCACTTTCCAGCATGATTTCGGTAGATCCCTACTTAGGAGGAGAGGCTGAGGGAACTGGGCTTACATAGACTGGAGAAAGATGATCGAGGGGGGATTTAATAATAACCTGAAGGGTGGTTACATAGAGGATGGAGCTAGACTGTTCTCATCTGAGTGGTGGCAGGTGACAGGACAAGGAGCAATGGTCTCAAGTTGCAGCAAAGGATGTTTAGGTTAGATATTAGGAGCATTTTTCTCACTAGGAGGGTAGTAAAACACTGGACCTGGCTACCCAGAGAGGCTTTGGATTCTGCATCCTTAGAGGCTTTTAAGACCTGGATAGACAAAACCTTGGCTGGGATGATTTCACTGGGGATGGTCCTGCTTTGAGCAGGGGGTTGGACTAGATGACCTCCTGAGGCATGGGCAACTGGTGCCTCCTGAGTTGGGGGGGAGGGGGGACTTGCCAGTCAGTGACCTCGGGGGCAGTCTATTCTGCAGTCGATTGCGCCTACCCAGAAGTGCCTGCGATGTGCCCAGAAGTGCCAGGGGCGCTTCTCCTGGTGCCCCCACTCCCTGGCCAGTGCTCCAGGGGGGGTGGGGGAAGCACCAGCGGTCCCGCCTCCCTCCCGCCTGTCACCCAAGTGGGGAACGCTGGCGGTCAGGGGGTTCACCAGCACTGTCAGGGGGTGCACATGAACTCACTACACGTCGCCACTGTCCTCAGGTCTCTTCCAACCCTAATTTTATTTGATTCTATGATCTCATTGACATCACCCCATTAAAATCATAAATACAACTACATTTTATTAACAATATCCTTACACCTCCTGAAATAGCATTACCTTCCTTCATGTATTACATCATATTTTCCTCCATGTTAAGCAATAAAGTTTTCTGTTATACATACATTGCCTTAGCATTAGGGAGAGGCAGGGTGTGGTGGCATGGAATTTAGGCATTGGAAGGGTAAAAGAAATAGGTTGGATTTGTGAGGAGTCATAGCATGGGAACCACACACCAACTTGCCTGTTGGGCAGGAGGATATCAGATAAGGGTGAGGAAAATTGGCAGCTTAGAAGGAGGTGCAGAGAATAAGCTGTGGTTGTGGTATAAACTAGCACTAGATATGTGTGGAAATAGAGGGGAGGCCCCTGCAACCTAAATAAAGACCTGCATATTGTAGGAACAAAGGCCAAGGTCTCTGTATTCAATACACCACACAAACAGAGCGCCAGAATCTACAGTGTTCAAATACATGGTTGAGAAGATAAAGTGAAAAGGGAAGTTTCAAGTTAGGGTGAAATGGCCTTCTTTTGGACCATAAGGGAGCTAAATGTATGCCAGTGAAAAAGAATGGGTTATTCAATGATGTGAGCGAAGGAACTCCATGATGACAGGCAGGAGCAGATGGCATGTGGAACTAAAAGGAAAGAAGGTCGTAGGCAGTCTTGAACTTCCAGTGGAAGAGACTTTAGTACAGGATCAATCAGTTCAAGGAAAAGTATAGCTTTACAATGTGGGAACTGAAATGGCTACATTATTAATAAAAAAAAAAAAAGGGCAAATGTCTTTGTGTTACTGCTAAAACCCAGATGGGGTTGATGCAAATGCCTGTCTTCGACAGGAAGAAGATTGACGTGACTGGTATCATCTAAGATCATCTAGGACCTTACAGGTTAAAATGTTTCCTGATTAAAGTATGCAGGAAGAACAGGTTAGACTGTGGTGAGAACTAGTTTTAATGTAACAGTGCTTGACACTAGCAAAAGATCATGAATACAGAGACTAGACTACAACACAGAATCTATTGGCTAAAAGTCCCAGTGACAATATAAGGAATAGTTCTAGGACCCTGATCAGAACAATTATCAGGATACTATTAGATTATAAAGAATTAAAGAAGATGAAAATATGGTGGCAGCACAACAGTGATGTTCTTCACTAGTCTAATGCTAGGCACTTGAATTAGCTTGCACATAAAGGAGACAATTTATTAATTAGTATCATAATACATTGCCTTTAAAAGCAGCTAGTTTCAGAACTTAGAAAGGAAAATAAAAATTTCAACCTTAGGTCATAAGAGTTGCATGGAGTTGAGTACAGTTAAGTTTGCAGAAATGCAATTAGGTTTCACATATTAATAGATGGCTACTCCTCAAAGAATAGCATGGGGCAATAAGTTTTAAAAGGCCACATTTCAAAACCAAGGAGTACTGAGTTGCATATTGAAGGGCCTTGAATCATTTTAAAAACTAGAAGCAGAGAAATGTCACACAGCTTCAAACAGAATCAGGGGCATACAAATAAGCTGTGATTGGAAAAGGCATATTTTCAAAAGTGTCTCTCTCTCTCAAACAATGCAAATAGGTTTGAATACAGACCAGATAAAGTACATATTCGAAACAAAAAGGGCATTTCTAATAGCCAAATTATAAAAAACACGCTACTTTAAAATTAATTAATTAATTTAAAAGTCCTAGAAGTACTGAAAGCAATGGATGTTAGTCCTGTGCTTTCATTAGCTAGGTAAGCAATAATCTTATTAGTCTCACTATCTAGTATGTGTATTATCGTAAATCTAGAGGCTCTGAGCAATATCAGGGCATTGTACACACAGTTAAGAAGAGATGCATATATATTGAAGAGCTTATTCTCTAAACAGAGAAGACATACAGGCAGATAGTGGGAGGGAAAGAGGAACACAAAGAAGCAAAGTGAATTTGTTGAAATCATGCAAAAAGGTGAATGGTAGAACTAGAAATACAACCCAACTCTGATTCTTGGTTCAGAATCCTACCCATTAAGCCAAGCTCCCTCTGGTTTTACAGCATGACTCACTACATAATGAAGACATAAGCTATAACTATTAGCAAAGGCCTGAATATGTGTGGGTTACTCTTTGCTGTACCAAGAAGTCAAGGGGGTAATTAAACAGGATAGTTAATGTGCAAGGAGGTAAATTAATTTTTGCAACACTCTAGGCTAGAGAATGTGGGGAGAATTTCTGCTCCCAGAGGAGTTTTCAAAGCAAGCTAGTTTAGTCTTAACAAAGATTAACATATCTCAGGCTGAAATGATGGAGTATTCGCAGCTTGAGAAACTCCAGTGCTGTAACCCCCTAGGACTGCAATAAGGAAGCAAAAGGGAATAAATTGTGAGGGAGTCACTTTTCGGAGCTGGTAGACCTGTGTTACAAGGCACACCATCTGTTGGATTAACTGGGGTATTCTGAAAAATATATGTTACAGAGAACAAACAGTTCAGTCGTAATGGGTAGAAAGAAAAAAAGACAACTTTTTTCCATTGATCTGTGCTGGTGAAGGAACCTGACTGCCGGGGTGGCATTAAATGCCAGTTCTGAGACAGTATAGACATATACTGGTTCCTTCTTTCCATTGGTTCCTTTCAATTCAAAAATTCTAGGAAATGCCAATTGTATTGTAATGAAAATGTATTATAATGTGGATAATGTGCATTTACACTGCCACTCTGCTGAGCCCAGGACTGTCATCAAGAAGCATGCACCTTCACTCACTCCCCAAAGGCATGGTCCCAAGTACTTGCCTCAGCTCTAGGCGCAGGCAAATGTACTGGCATGTGCGCAAGGCCTTTCTCAGATGGCTGCGTTGCTTCAGTTCCAGGGTTTGGCAGAAATGCGGAGTGGATGCAAGACATGACTCTCAGTGACACTCTGGGGTTTAGCATGCAGGACAAGCAAGCAGACAGGATATTAGCCTGTGTGAAGCGGCTAGTATTTGCTTTAGATTTGGATTCGGCCAATTCAGGGGATAATGATTCGATTCAGACATTCGAATCACTGTCCTGAATCGATTCCGCTGAATCTGATTCAGAGATTTGGCCGCTGCAAAACTGGCCGAATCCCTGAATCAGACAGGACCCATCCCCCGCCTGCTCCCCTAGCTCTGTCAATGGCTGCCCTGTCTGCCCCAGGTCTCGGGTCTTTAAACAAAAAAACAAAAAAGCCCCCACTCACCCACTACTGCCAGGCGAGGGGGGAGGGGGGCGATCTCCGCTATCCTCCTGCTACTCCATGCTGTGTGGGGGGCTCTGCCATGACCCCCCCCCCATGGCTGCCCTGCCCAGCCCCAGCTCCCAGTTCTTTGTGGGGGGAAAAAAAAGCCCTGAACTCACCAGCTCCTGCCAGATGTTAGGGGGCAACCCCCACTGCCCCAAACTGTGTGGGGGCTCTGCCATGAGCCCTCAGAAACCCCAACAGCTGCTGCAGCAGTCCTGCACTCGCTGGCTTTTTTTCCCCCTTCTTTTTAAAGAGCCGGGATGCTGGGGCCAGGAGGTTCAGCCATGGGGGGGGAGGCTGGGAAAGTGGGCAGGGGTTGGGGGGCACTCAGGGGGGCTGGGAGACCAGGTAGGGGATGGGGCCTGCCAGGGTCCCCCCATGGTCCCCTCCTCCCTCCTCTACTCCCCCCCTGCCCCTACTTACTGTCATGGAGTCCAGGTCCAGCTCCCTGAGGCAACGAGCAGGGACTGCCCGTATCTCTGATGCTCTCCAAATCTTTTCCGAATCAATCTGGAGAGCTTTGAATTGATTTGGACCTTTTTACTGATCTCCTGATTTGATTCAGATTTGGAGATTCAGCTGCCAAATCGGGCTGAATCTCCTCCGAATTGAATCAGCACCCAAAGCTTCACATACACTACAGGATATACCTTACTGCAATGGTTCTGGGTTTGTTGTAGACAAGCCCTATGCACCAAGAACTTGGCTATTATCATCTGCCTTCACATAGGTTTCCCAAACATCATAGAACCCCATTTTCAGATTCAAACCAGGGACTTGGAGGTAGAAAGCCCTCCATCATATTTACCCTCAGCCAGGCAGTCTATTGCAACGAAAAGAATATGGTACTATTTGCTCATTTTTAACTGTCAGCCTATTGAATGCAAGTCCTCACTTCTATTAACAACAGCACTTACCAGATGGGATTTTGCTGAAGAAACAGAGCATTTACCACAGGGAAAATGTGCCCATTTATGTCAGACAGAGTTCTTAGAAGCAAAGTGTTTAGCAGGCCAGGCTATTAATTTATTTTAACCTACATACCAGTCTACAAGTTGTTTTTAAAATGAAACTAATAGCAATTTGACCACAGGTTTTCAGTTTTATAGCTGTCATAGTTTTTTTTAGACAAACACCCTGTTCTTGGGGTTCTGCTATGTGACGACAGTATTTCCAACCATGTCAGAATGTTTTTAAAACTTTGGGGAAAGTCTTAGTTATCTCTTAAAAATAGATTCTTTTTATGTCTCTGCCTCAGGAAGTTGGAGAGTGACATGTGAATCACAGCTGTATTCAAACAGCTGCTCCTGTCTTCTGGGTTTCTGGAACTACATAAATAGGGGAGAATTCTTAGTCACTTCCCTTTGAGTTATGGTGCTCAGTTCCAGAAGATAGGACCATAATATGCAACTCCCACCTCCTTCACCTATACGCTCTGAACCATGACCACAATCCTGTCTGTGAGCCCCAAAGTATGTGCAAAGTGGGGCTGGGAGGAGAGAGAGAGGGAGAGAGATTTTTGGGACATTCACTTGAATAAACCTGTTGGCTTCTCAGAAGCCACTGTGAATGCAATACAAGATAGAGAAATAGGAGAACAGCTCCCATGTGATATTATGCATATTGTATGATAGAGAGAGGTGGTTAGCCCTGCTAGTCTGTATGACTCATGATGTAGGACATGGTAAGTTAAACGTCAGGTCCTTCTCTTCATTACACTAGTGTAAATCACTAGTAAACTTGTTGAATCAAGATTCAGCTTTAACTGCTCTATGCACTCACATAGAGGGAGAGGGCAAGCAAAACCTGATAGAAGTGGACTGTTCAAAGGACTTATTCCTATGCAGCAAACAGATTTCCTAGAGAGGAATACAGACAAGATTAAAAACCAATGCTCTGTCCTTATCCTCCTTGTCCTGCACTGGTGCATAGTGCACTCTATGTAATCCTACCCAGTTAAAGCTAAGCTGCTGCAGGAAATTACAACTACAGAAGCACAATCTTCTCCCTTGCTCTGGTCTGGCACAGCATAGTGTACAGATAACTCCATCTAAACTTATCAAAATCACTGCAAGAGGAATCTGAATTAGGTTCCAGGAAAATGCTTTATGCAACCATCCTATAGCTTGTAGGGAGAGGAATTCCACAGGGATGTTTTAGATAAGGATGATGCTGGCTTGAGCAAGTGGTTGCACTAGATTACCTCCTGAGGTCCTTCCATTTTTCACATGATTATATGATTGTGTAAAATAGGCACCTTTTCTACTTTAACTTTGGGGAATAAACTATAAAACAGACACCAGGTCCACAGAACTCAATTAACTTCAGAACTAATGATTTATCTAGTACTGATGTAATACTTTCAACCTTTTTTTCTAAAACCTGAAAACCTATAATAACAACATGATAAGGTAGCTATAGAAGTCAGGACTTCCGTGCAGCGGGTGAACTAGCTCCAGACTGCATTTTATATACGAGTAGGGACCTACTGGCGGAAGGAGAGTGCGCGGCGGCTCCTTTAATCTTGCATGTTCCCCAGCGTGCGCCTCGCCCCTCCCTCACTGCTGATTAGCGGAGGACCCCGCTGCTCCCTCCTGATCAGCAGGGAGGCTAAAACCATGGTTTTAAACATGGCGCTGGTTTTGCCTCCCTGTCAATCATCAGCAAACAGCAGAGCCAACCGGGGACCCCCAACCAACCAGCAGTGGGAGGCAAAAATGGTGCTATATTTAAAGCCACAGTTTTTGCCTCCCCACTGATCAGGAGCGTGCCACAAGCCGGGCTCCTCCACCAATCAGCTGGGGGGGAGGGCGGGGTGCCCAGCAGAACCTACAAGATAAAAAGAGCTATAGTGCGCCCCACTTCTGCCATGAATTTGGTAGGTCCCTACTGTGGACAGAGAGATCAGGCAAGTGTGTAGTTTAGCTATGGCACAACCGGATGGCTCCAAGTCAAGTGAAGTTGTGTAGATGATTCTCAGTCATGTGGGTGCAACCCCATAACTGTACATGATATGAAGCAACTTAGTAATATTAAGTTGTATGATCTCATTTTTATTATACAGTTGGCCTCCCTCCTTTTGTTCATCGTGCTCACTTGAGGGGGTCTCATCTGTGATTAAATTGTACTTATCACGTACACGTATCCTGTATATCTATACGGCACACTACACAGTGAAAACTCAGACACAGTCCGAAAGGGTCCATAGTGCACTTAAAGGTGGTGTCATGGGGTGGCAGTGAGGAATACAGAAAAGTCATGTACCCGGCAGTCAATGGAAGGCACAGCATTCTGACCTGGGAGATTTCAGCACTTTATGCAGTAGCTCTTGTGGTAGATTCTGCAGATGGATCTCAAAGCCAAGGTGAGAAACCAGGTTCAGCTCTAACCACCTTTCACAGTCTGTTTTCAGGTTTTCCTGTTTGTACTAATTAAAGAAATAGCAGAAGAGTTAAGCACGTGCAAAGAAATTTATAAACCCTGGGTACCACCTAGTGGTAGAAGCTGACAGTATTCAAGCTTGTGTCTAGAGCTCCAGCCAAATGAATAAAATAAAATAAAATACTTCCTATTTCACTAGATGGTGAAAATCTAAATGAAAAATCCTTCCTATTTCAGTAGAAGGTGCAAATATAAAGAATAGAAGCTGTAAGCACACAACGGATTAATGTCATTGTATTTTACTTCACCAGATTATTCCAATTAGGAAGAACTGGACAGTTGCAAAACTAGAGGGAAAGTGCTTTATGAAGCTGAACGTTGAAGTAAAAAACATCATTATAGTCCCACTTGGCTGTTCAATAGAATTCAAAAAATAATCTACCCAATCTTTTGATTTGCATTAGGCAACACAGACACATGCTGACTGTAGCAAAGGAATTAGCATAAATGAAAGAAATACCCATTACAATATAACAAACCAGTCACTGCCCATGAAATAATTTTCTAAGAGCTATCTAAAAACTTTAGGCCAGTCTAAACCTTCTTTAAACAGGTCTTGTGTCTCAGTCCTCTGAACTAAAATTCAGCTTGAAACAATACTGTTAAAGCCTCAATAGCATTTGTACCTCACCTTGCAAGCAGCAGAGTAATAACTACATACATTGGCTGATGAAATACCATTCTTCATTATGGATACACACCTACCACAGAAAGAAATACTTTGCTTTAAAAGAAAAATATAGAATATTAAAGTGATCTAGAAGAAAAGTTTCCAGCTATTACTGACTGCACTACTATGTCATTCTGTGATAATAGGAAACTAATTTCATTTATATGATAAACATATAGACATAATTTAAAATAGGCAAGACATTACACAAGATATAGGCATGGAGAAGGTTTCAGTACTGGGGATAATGAGAAAGGAGAAGATTTTGCTGATCCTGAAAGGAAGAAATAATGACACTCAGAAAGAAACTAGATATGGGAATAGAGAAGGGTTGTATTACAGGAAGGATTTTGAGTCATCAGTGGTTACACAGAAGGACACAGAAAGAAAAGAGTTCATAAGAAAAGGGAAAGAAATGTGGAAGAAATGAGCAGGAGTTTTAATACAGGGAGTACATGTAAATTATTGTAAAATCCCAAGGTGAAAGAGACCATAATTACTAACATTTATATCCAAAAGGTAGTTTTGCTTTCATACTACTGAGTCTAGATACCACTGAAGTCACTTTAAAACATGAATAAATGAATTTCAGTGTCACCCTGGTTTACTCTGTGGAAAAACTGCTGCATGTATTTGCTTTATTCTAATAACCCAAATCACTCAGTTTGGTCGGATCAGCGAGCCTATGTCTTCGTGTGCATGTACTGTTTTCTTTGGAGAAATAACATAATCTTATTTTTACTTGTGACTATTAAGCACAGCATGAAAGTTTCCAGTATCACCTTTAATGAGCTTTCCCTTTTTCTTTGGAGAACTTCTGGCATCTCCCTGTAAAGTGTTGCCTTTAGCCCAGATGGCTCAGCTATTTTAAGGCGAATACAAAGATGTAGAAACAAGCTGTTAATTATTTTAAGAATTACATTTTACTAGTGAGAATTAGGTTGACCTGTTCATAGCTCCTGAAGTCAACTACTCTTTAGCAAAAATGTCTCTCAGTCTGACAGCTCATAAAAATATATTTAATTTTAAAATATAAGTAATATTTTCCAGTAAAATAACACACCAAGATGATTCATGGCATAGCTGTTGACAGATCAATGTGTGTCTCCTTGTGTTTCCGTAAGGTGACAGAGCCACATATTTTTGCCATTCTCTCACCCTAAGAGTACTTGAGGCAAGGCTTTTGTGCCAAGAGACACAGAAACACAGCCCTGGAGAAGTAAAATAAACCATGTGCAGCATCTGGGCTACAGACAGTTCAAAACACTATTTTGCCATCAGGCTTCTGGCAACTGGTGGTAGTAAACCGCAGTTTTATGGCCTGCAGAGACAGAAGTGCTAGTGCAAAGCAGTGAGCATTTCAATGTATACCTTCAGGCAAATAAATAAGCAAATGAATAATAAGCATGTATGTTATCCTCCAGAGGCAGCCCAATTTTAAAAATGGTTCCAACGCTACTTCAGCCACACAGAAGAGACCTTGCCTGCATCAGATGACCTGACAATTGAATATGTTTATATTCTTGAATATGATCAGATGACTTGCAAATAACAGAATGATAACACTTTGAAAATCCAAAGTTTTATCAGAACTGTGGAACTGGGTGAAAGCCATGAGCCACACTGAGAGGCTGCATCCAGATATTCGCAGATGTTTGCTTCCCTGGGGACAAGTAGCAGCAGCACAAGGTGCATGGGCATTCCTCGGGGAAGGTGTGCTGCTGCTACTTGTACCCAGGCAACGCCCATGCCACACACGCTCTGGCATACAGCAGGTTACCCTGTGGGTGGATAGGGGAGGTGGGACCCAGCAACTGTGCTGGCCCTGGCAGCTGTACCTGGAGTCCTGGGAGCCCTGGGGAGTTGCAAATGTGGCACTGCTGTAGCAGGGTCCCTGGGCAGCAGCCTGAGTGTGGCTCTAGATGGCCAGGCTCTGGTTTTGGGTGGCATGCACTGCCACCACTTAGGCCACCCTGCTTTTTTCAGCATGGTTTTTTTTGACCCCAGTATCCTGGGGTAGCAATGCAGGGGACACCTGCATGTGCAGGGTGTGGTGTCACAGGTGGGTCTGCAGTGCCACATACTGCGTGTCCACGTTCATCTGGACATTGCCAGGGTGTGCTGTGTCTTTTCAATGAAACTTTCCACTGTCTTTGCATTGTTAAATCTTTCTCTGTGCTGAGTGATACAGCTCCTATACTTGCTATATCTAGTGGATACCAAAAATCATGAATTCAATATAGATATTGAATTTATGACACATTACAACCTGCCTGACATCTGATTCACCAGGTACCTGCCAGACCTGACCTCATATGCTCTATTTTCACTAATCCTCCCCTCCTTTTCTCCCCTTTGTCTTCCTAATTTCCAGCTATTTACTTTTTCACAGACAGCCTCTTTTCTACAGTGAAAATCTGCTACTGTAGAGTCCCTCTTATTCATCTTTGGCTTTTCTTCCCCTCTTTTTCTCCCCCTCCCTTCCCTGCTCTACCTTTTCTTAATTTCCACCCATTTACATCTCACTGGCATCCTATCATACTTTTAGCTTCTTTCTTCCTTAGAGTCTCAGAACAGCAGAAACTTCTTATGCCTGAAGAAGGGTGACTGTGCTTGAAAGCTTGCAGAAAACTTTTTTCCAACTACTCAGCTGGTCTAATAAAAGACATTATATCTACCCAAAGAACCTATGAAACTATGAAACTATGAAACCTTGCCTGCCACCGCTCTTATAAAAACATTTAAAAAAGATGCTAGGGATATTCTTTATTAATAAATTTTCATACTGGTCAAGAATCTCTAACTTTTCATAAAAAGGCTATTATCTTCATGTTAGTCCTCTGTAAAGTTCTGACAAGGAGACGCCGATAGGTTGTTTTTCATGTTTGCTATTAATTTTGTATAGCATTCTTATTACTATGCTAAGTTTGGGTGATTTAATGACGCAGAGTCCACACCGTTACCCTGATATCAACAGCTTAACTGTTTAATTGGAACTAAGCAGCATTTGAAGGATCCTGAGCAATGAAAGAATGGCACAACAGTTGTTGCTTGTCACAGCGGTGGATAGGTGTAAATTGGTCTTTGCTGATATAATTGCCTGCTGTGTTATTCTTTGTCTGCTGCTTCCCAACTATAAATGAAATTATTGTACCTGTCTGCAGGAAGATGAGGGTTAATTGACTGCTTTGTGCATTGTGCAATTTCGAAAGCTAGCACAAAGTAATTGCATGGTATATTCCCATGAGTCTTTGCTAATCAAAAGGGTTACCTTAAGATAACTAACACATATTTGATCTACTGATACGTGCCAAGTGCAGTTACAGTAGGAGGATTTTTGTTGCGTTCTATTGTTAAGCACAACACAATTGTAACTCTCACTGGGAGCCGGGTTATTCCAATATAACTGTGCAACTGAAATCACTTTTCAGGCAGTGCTCCCCTGTAGCACCGATTATGATCTGTTAAGTTTACCTTAACTTCAAGAACCAACATAAATTGCATTTGCAGTGCAGTACAGCATCAGTGGCTGGCAAATAAAACACTGTATTTCTTCTTGATGCTCTGACATACTGCTGCTCTAATTCTAAAAAGGACTAGATTTTACTCTCTTTCACCTTTGAAATGATTATATGTTGCATAAGGTGCTAGGAAGTACCACAGAAATAGCTAATGCAATCAGCAAGCATTACACTTAAATACGTGCTTGGAGGTATAGGAGTTTTGTACACAAGCCTCTAATGAAAAGCATTTTAAATTAGTAGCTCTACTCCCTTGTTTTAACACAAAAGTATAGGTGAATGAATGATCATGGAAAAACAAAAAAAATAATGGGAAGCCTAAAGTTATTTGATATTTGAGGGAGTTTTACGTCTTTATATAAGTGCAAAAGAGAAGAGATGCAAGGCAAGGGCAATGAACTTCTATGAGAGTTGGGCGTTGTTAGGTTTGGGGAGAGGTATTCAGGACACAACAGGTATATCTGCACCTCAGTGGCAGAGCACAGTCTCACTGCTGTCTCCAACCCCCCACTCCTGCTCTTCACACATTGACCTGGAAACGAGGCAGTGGGGTTGCGCGGGGGCACTCAAGATTGGGAATGCAGTGTGCTCAGAAGCACTGCCTCACTGCCAGGGGTCGCGCAGACCAAGTGGGAGTGGGTAGGTGGGCATGATATGCAGTAGTGCCAACTCTTATAAAAAACCACAAGACACCTGATTTCCAAGTCAAATTAACTCTGACTCATGATCTCCTGATAGAGAGATCAAAGCTTGGGGTTTTTTTCTTCTGGTGCATGTAGAAAGCACCGAGCTGGTAAGTCTGTGGAGGGGAAGGGGTAGTGGGGGCAGATCGAGACCCCCCTGGAGAGGGAGGGAATGGGGCTGGGGTGAATGGGGCCCCAGGGCCAGGATGACTTATACAATAGGGTCGTGGACGGTTGTCTGTCTGTGTGAATGTGTCCGTGTGTTTGTATACGTGTGTCTGCCCCTCACTCTGAAACCGTAGCCTCACTAGCCCTTGCTGCTGCCCCTCACTCCTGCCCCACAATACCCAGCTTCCTGCCAGGGTGTGCAGGGACCTGCGTCCTGGGCTTCAAACCCCCACAGCCCTCCACACCTTCCCAAATAACTCCCCCCTCACACACACACACACACACACACTTCAAAAATAGCATCTCATCATTTATATTCCAAATCTCTTGATTTTTAAGAATTTGTCTCATGATTTTTGACACAGTGTGGTTGGCAATACTGGATATACAATGAGATGCTGTGAACTACCTGTACTGATATTACTGAAAAAAATCCAATCACCCTATCTATTAGGGCTGTGCAAAACTTCATTCCCTGATTCAATTTGGTGGAGATTCGGCTCGATTCAGTGTCTGAATCTGAATCTGAATCAAATCAGAGGACCCTTGAATCTCTCCAAATTGAATCAGAACCCTCCAAATCAATTCGCAGAGGTTTATAAAGATTCAGCGATTCGGACATAGAGACAGCTTTAAATGTTTTTTCTACATACCTCTAGATACCAGGGGCTCGTACGTGCTGCGATGCTGGGGTGCATGGAGCGTCCCTCAGAAGTGTGGGGGGCTCCCCAGCACGCTTGGCAGCAGACCCACAAGTGTACTAGAAGCACTTCTGGTCCACTTCCAGTATTTCCGGTCCACTTCCAGGTTCACTGCCAAGCATGTGGAGCCCCCCCGCACTCCTGCAGGATGCTCCATCTGCCCCAGCATCGCAGCGTTCACAAGCCGTGCTGGTACCTCGAGGTATGTAGAAAAAACATTTAAAGCTGTGTCTATGTCTGAATCACTGATTCTCTGAATCTGCAGATTTGGACTTGGCCAAATTGAATCAGGGACAGTGATTCGAATTAATGAATCAAATCAGTGGCCCTGATTCAGGTCAAATCTAAATCTGAACCAAATAGGGCCCATTTTGCACACCCCTCCTATCTATGCACAAGGCTTCTCAACAGAATTAGCAGCCCTGTTCCACACCAAATCTATCACAAATATCCTATCATGTCTGAAAGAAGTGGACACTTATTTTCTCTTTCTATCCTTCTTATATAATATATAATATATCTATATCTATATCTATATATATAGATATAGATATAGATATAGATATAGATATAGATATAGATATAGATAAAACCTGGGGTCCCTCTTCTGTTCCTAAGATTCATCCAGCTTCTGATGCAGATTTTGTATACCTTAATACTCTGATAGCAAGGCTCCTTAAAATATACACATTCTAGGTGTGGTTTTATAAGGAATCCACGTGTGGAGACAACAGACACAATACTCATACACTATGTCACCTGAGAAACCAGGAACAGGGTTCTGATCTTTCATTTTCAAAAGCACATGTCTCTACCACTTCACATAGAGGGGAAAAAAAGCCCTGCAGTGACAGGAGAAGCAGACCCAGCACCTTCAGGAAGGAAAAGTCCACTTACTTCTGGAACAGGCTAGGAAACTGCAGCGCTGACGCAGCTGCCAGGACTGCCAAAACATCAGCTTCTTCTACTTCTGGTTCTGTATTGTATAAATTCTTGAGTGCTATAGCAAAGCCTTCCCAATGCATGCAAAAGAAAAAATAAAGAGCTTCAGCATTAGGTTTTCACCCCTTCAACTGGGGATAGACTTTGCATAGAGCAAATTAAGCTTCCCCTTTTCTGTCTGGTAAATTATACACTGGTTAAAAAAAGCTCTGGTGCAGCAGGGCCTTGCTATTAGCATCATGCTTGCCTAAGTTATGAGCGAGTAATCCAAGCCTTATATACAGGGCCCCAGAATTGTTAGTACCAAAATGATACCATCTGAATGATAAATCCTCCCAGAAATCCCTGTCTCAAGAAAAATAAAGATGCTGAAAAAAGCCTTCTGAATTTTCCAGTTAATAGCTATCAGAAGCCACCCCCACCTTCTTTCCGAGGTAGTCTATGTTCTTGCTCTTACAATGGCGTGCGACCCGCGTGTGGACTCTAGGCCACAAGCTAAGCACAGAACTGTGCCTGGTGATAAAATTCACTCCTGCACTGTGGATCAGCACAAGGCCTCTGCTCTCCTTTAATAGGACTAAATGATATTTTGTCTGTCACTAGCATGAGACTTAGGAACTACTTTGTGGAGCCTACTGGACTGAAAGAAGAAAGTGAAACCTGAAATGTACCCCTTTCACAGGTGGCTTCGTTTCTGACGGAGAGGGAAGCAAGAAGATTTCAAAGTAAGCCTAATCTCCTGGATTAGGCCAAAGGGGAACACTGGAATTAGGTCTTGGAATACTGAATATATGAGGCCATAAAACAGCGCTACATAAATATTTGGAGGGCTGGGAAAGAGGTAGACTACTGCCCTGCATACCCCTGGGCCCTTTAAGAACATTTTGGTCTGCCACTTGAAACCCGATTCTGATATCTGCTTCACTTGCATTTGGGACCTGATCAAAGCACCAAACTTCAGTATCACTTGTAAGCCATACTATTCAGAAACCCCACTAAAAATAAGCAAATATAACAAAATGCCAAATGCTTATTTTAATCTGGCATTTCAGAGCTGTCAGAAGAGAAAACAAGTGTATTTTTCCCCTTAGAGCCATGACGGTTAAATTAATGCAAGCATGTTGCTGACCTAATGAAATGTCCACTATGTCTTTGGGTGATAGTAATGATTTAATAGATGGTTTGATATATCTACATTACCAACTCTAGTGATTTCTGGGTCTTGAATGTCCAATGAAATAGTGACTGCTCGCAATTTTGGGTTTTCTTTAGCATATTCTTTACTTTTCTGGGCAGCCAGACTAGACTGATTATTGTATTTGTTTCCTGCCAAGAAACAAGTTTGATATATATGAACATTTGCATGGTATTTATATGGCATCATAATCACCATAAATATTCTAAAATACTTTGCTGCACAACTCACTCTGGCAAGCAGTAATTCAGGCTTAAAGAAACATGCAGTGCACAAAAAACAGACATTTTTCCAGCAACAGAATTGCCAACCTTTTCTGGCACTCATAACAAACAGAGAAACTAATTGATCAAGGAAACCTAGCCACTTTCTCACTGAGCATTAGTCCCTCCAAAATTAGGCTGAGGGCACTGGCCAGGGTTTCCATTGACTTCCTTAAGCATGGAGTTAGGCTCTATATTCTTATTGTAATAAAAAATAGACAAAGGAAAAGCCTTCTGTAGTCTATATCCATTTATTTTTCTCCTGCTGAAATAGTAACCCAGAATTCAGGAGCCTCCAGAAGTCACAAGAACTCCATGTGATGCATGGTGCTGATCAATGAGAAGCAGACGCTGATCAAGAGAGCCAAACCTTAATTCTAAGGGATGCAACCTTGATTTCTATTTATCTTCTCTTTTCCCAGAAAACAAGAAAAGGCTTCCCTATATTTCCATTAGATACTGCTTAGAATACCTTTTATGCTTTCCAAATCACTTGGGCTACTTGACTCGACTGCTGTAATTAAAAGCTGTGACAGTGTCTTGGATTTAAATAGATAGATACGATGAAGATCCCACAAGAAGCCCAAGCATTTTAAGGACACATCTAAAAAGACAGAATTCCTTGTTAATTAAAACATATGTATTAAAATGCAGCTAATAAAATTGAAGATAGGTACCCCATTCAGAATGCAGAGAAATCCCAGGGAAAATCTTCTCTTCAGCTCATTATTTCCATGGCAGTATCTGAGATGACTCACCTGGATCCATGTCTTCACCCAGCTTCTGTGTGTGGGAAAAGAGGACTTCTTTTGTTTTGGGTAGATGGGTTTGTAACCTTCAAGAAGAGAAAAGGAGGCAAAACTTTAACTAAAAGTTAAGTCCACTTCTACTCGTTCCAACATGTGTTCCTTTTTAAACTAGGATAAAAAATGTAAGCATTTTTTCTGTTACCTATCCAGCTTGCTGCCCTTTTGAACCTGTTGTGATAAGTGTGTCTTAGTCTTACAGAGTTGTGTCTGAATTTTCAGTTTTGGGGTCAAGTCCTCTGATTCATCAAACAGAGATACAGGTGTATCAGCTGAAGAATTAGAGAGAGCATATATTAGTGACTGAGCAGAGATATAAATGTAAGCTAAATTTCAGGCTGGAAAACTTGAGACAGTGGGTTGTGGATTCCGCTTAGAAAAAGAAGGCATTTTTCCATAAAGAACAAAAACTGGATTGATTACATTCACTTAACAAGATCCCCAAGTGTTGAGTTCTTGACTGAGAATTAGATGGCTTACAATGTTGGCTTCATTTGCAGAAAAAAGACACTTTAAAATCTTAGGAAGAATTAAAACACAGCAAAAATAATTAACACCTATCCCAAATTAAGCAAGGCAAGGCATTCTTAAGATACAAAAAAGCACTAGAAGTTGAGATTCATGGGTTCAGCTCCTGGCCACAGACTTTGAGGGTGACTGTAGATAATTACTAGGGTCAGGCAAAGCATTTAATTCCTTTCTTTATATTAGCTACATACTTAATCCTTTTGGCTTTCCCAAATAGGTGCCTAAATCCATTCTTGCCTCTAATGGAAAAATAAACCCAATGCTATACTTGACTAATGTGTAAGTGTACAATACAGTGGTGGGAAAAAGGTTGAAAAGTCTGTAAAGGTAATATACCTTTACTCTGGACAAGTTAAAAGCCCATCCTCAATTACCCCCAGCACAAGAGCTGCCTCTCCCTGTCCTTTCTACATTATTGTACTGCAGCAGTATTTGGGAACCTCAAAAGAGGAGACAAGCAGCGTGCAGACTGATTCCCAGAAGAATAAGAAAAGAGAATGGAGTCATGTAGGACTCTAACGTGCTGCTTTTCTCTTCCTATTGTACTTGGCTCTTACCATGGCCATACTGAAAGCAGGGAGAGGAAGGCCTGCTGGTGGATTTCCTGGAGGAGCTGAGAAAACACGGCAAGGGAAATAGGCCACGAAGTTCAGGAGAGAGTCAGAGTGGGACTGAAGTCTGAGAGCAAAAAGATAAAGGGATAGGTTGGATGAAGGGCCAGCCCAAATAGCACCACAGACGTCCAAGTGCCTCAAGCCTGTTCCCATGTCCTAGCCCCTGTACACTTAAAGGAGCAGTATCTGAATTTTCATGTCTTATTGCCAGTATAATCATATTAAAATATTCAAACATTATGAGTCAATCCCAAAATATTGGCTCCAAAACATGAGATGAAAAGAAAAATAATAATCACTTTTTCTTTGCCATCTGGGTTTTTTTTTGAGCCTGTATGGGACTCTCAGGACACATTTTCAAACTTGTCTCAGCAATCTCACGGGCTAGACACTTACTGTAGTTTTTGAACTGGCTAAACCGTCCAGGCCGTTAAGTCAAACATCACCTACCACAGGACTCCAAATAACATCATGAGACCTAGCAACACCATTGCAAATTGGGGAAATAAGCAAGCCATCTGCCTTTAGCAGAAGAGCCCTTGAGGAGGTTGCAAGGAAAAGGCCAATCACCTGATACCACATACAGATCATGCCTTGCAGATCCACTCCAGATCAGCAAAGAAGGAAAATGGAGATTGTGCAGGCTCCATGAATCTAGCCCAGGAATGTAGTGCCCTCTGTTTGTCCCTGGAATACCAAACCAAAACTAGAGGAGGGTTTTGGTTACAGCAGTTTTCCACAAGGAGTAAGAAGTACCCTGGGATGAGATGTGATCTGGAGAGACAGATTTCAAATTAATTTCCATAAACATCAAGTCTCGGGAGTTCTTATCCAGTTTAAGTCTAAAGTCAGATAATGCCTTGATATTTTTGAGCAGCTAAATTGGAGGATAATTTCTGGAAAAAAGCATAATGTTCAGTTTGACAGCTGGATGCTGAATCCACACCCATTCAATGTTCAGAGGCATTCAGTACTGCTTTAAGACCTATGTCTACTTAAAATTACATTTCCCCCCATTTTCCTACCTGTCATCATCCTTCTGAGGGTCTCATTGAGGCCAGCTGTATAAGCCTTATTGGCCTGTGCAGCTCCTAAGAGATCACAACTTAAGTCATAAGGAAACTGCCAGCGATTGTTCAAACCAGCCTGTATACGGAAGCAGCGTTGTCTCAAGGGCCAGGCAGCCTTAAACAAATATATAGACAGATCCTTGTCAGACATGTGCATAAGCAGGGGGCTTCCACCCCACAAGATTGTACTTGTAAAAAATATTAAGCTAAATCTACAAAATATACAACAGTTACAACTTCTCAGAGATAGGGTAAAACCAGGATACTGCAAAAACCCTTCCCTGACTTGGATTCTGGGAAGATGTGCTAGAGCTCACAAACACACCAGACCTCATTCAACCATCCTGCCTTCTCTGTGGCCATTCTGCACCTGTACACTGAAGAGACATCTATACTACCTCCGACCATTTGTAAGGAGTGGTGCCATTAAACATGCCCTGTCCACACGCTGCCAGCCATCTCAACCAAATAGCAAAACAAAGTAGCTACCATTAAAGTGGGGCTGGGCGCCTGGCTCCAGCAAGCACACCCAGCAAGTCTGAGAAGCTGAGAGCAGAGCTGAGCGTGTCCTAGGCACATTGTTGGCATTTGTCATGTGTCGAGTGAGAGCAAATGGACCTTGCATATTTTCAAGGTGGCGCTCTTCAGCATAGCTGAGGGCAATGTAGACATACTTTAAAAGGACTGTGATATTAGAAAGAAGAAGGATTGATTGGGTTTGAAAGGAGAGTTGCATCCTTTGTATGATCACACACATTAGAGGTCTCAAACTCATCTGGCTCTGTGGGTTGGATGACTGGTGCAGAACTAGCCCACAGGCCATATCATGCCCACAAATCTCCCTCCACACCCATGTGCTGGATCCAGTGCATGTGGCACCCACCAGAGCGAGTGTGCTGTGCAGTGCAGCCCAGGACCCGGCCCAAGTGAACACCATGGGTGGCGCAGCCCAGGACCCAACCCCAGTGAGTGCTGTGGGTGGCTTGGCCCAAGACCCAACCTCAGTGAGAGCCTCATGCAGAGCAGGGCCAGTCAGGTACAATGTGCGAGTCAATGGGGCCAGACAAGGGATCAGATTATGGTGATCCAGCCCACAGGCCATGTGTTTAACACCCCAATATAAACTTTTATACAGGAATTCTTCCAAGATCATTTTCAGTGTTTCATCTTTTTCTTATGTGCATGTGGAAGTAACATTGTCTCTATTTTATTTACTTCCTATATTTCACTTCTGTTGTCATCATTCAGTAGGCTGATAAAGTATATCAGTGGTTGGGGTGAAAGTCTGTACTTTTGGGCATGTTTATCCAATACATGGGCAAATATGTAGTTAAGTGAAATAAGGGACCGGAGTAAAAGGGGAGAGATGCCAGATGGTGAAGTAGACGGTGCAATGAACCTAATCACTAGTATCTCCAAAGGCTGATGTCCAGTGAAGATGGCCAACAGGCCCAAAAGATTCATGTTTACCTCTGGAAACCCCAAAAATGACTGGTGGGCCATAGTAGTCTAGAGCAGGGGCAGGCAATTATTTTGGGCAGAGGGCCGCTTACTGACTTTTGGCACGCCATCGAGGGCTGCATGACAGCTGCCCAAGGCAGATAAATATTTTCTAAATTTTTTAGGGGCCCTGTGCACTGGATAGAATGGCCGGGCATGCCACATCTGGCCCCTGGGCCACATTTTGCCCACCCCTGGTCTAGAGAAAAAGAGGGTGGAGTTCCCTAAAGCTTTATAGATTGAGCTTTCAGGGTAAAAGGTGAGAGGATTCAAAGGTAGGCTGGATTCATGTGTGGGCCGAAATGAGCCAACACTGAATATTGGTTACTTCACTTGAAGTCACTGAATGCTGCTCTGGACACAAGTAACTGGCTTGTATTTGGGGAGAATAGAGTACTTATTCCTTTCTACAGAAAGAAAAGGCTAAATAAGGGTGTAGCCTTTGGCTCTTAAACTCACCCGCCTCTTCCATTTTCCTATGTATCGTGAACCTTATGATAACTTATGACACCCCAAAACTGGACCCTACTGCCAACTGTCATGATTTGCAATGGATGCGGCTTGAAGCACAATTGCTGTATTTCTTGGATGATTTCTACTCTATGGAACCTGAGACTTCTTAAGAGCCTGCCTGCATAAATATTAGATAAAAGATACATATGGGTAATGATTTTTATCATTACTACTTAACTACCAGCATGCAATGGGAGGATAGATCATAATCTCCAGTTGCAAGAATCAATCATTTGGGAATAACGGTTTAGAGATTCTAATGTTATTTAACCATTAACTCCATGGCCAGTAAGACATAAGGGTCTATCTGAAGCTGCTATACCTACCTTGGATATTTTCTTCTCACTTGGTGAAAGTGCTCCAAGAGCTGCAAAAGGAGCTGTGAGTAAATAGCTGAAGGGTAAAGGAACAGAGTCAACTTGTCAAGAAAATACACTCTTCACCAAGGTTATGTGCATGTAGGTAGAGCAAAGCAAGACAATTTTAGCATGTATAGTGTTACTCAGATCTGTCTAATGAACAGGGATCAAATTCTATCCCTAATTAAATCAACAGGAATGGTAATTGCACAGACAATTCTGAAAACAATCTGATCATTTTTTCAGTTAAAACTAGGGATGGTGGGGGCTTGGTATCTTTGTAAATTGGGTCCTAGCTGTCTCTCACCGAAGCACTATGCATTAGCAAGCACCTCTGAAAATTAAGCCTTTGCTTTGTACCTAGTTCTCCATATTTCTACAAGGATAATACTTGCTACCTCACAGGAGCGTTCTCAAGGAGCCAGGAGACTCCAAAACAGGACAAAGATGAAGCAGTATGTAAAAGGGCAGAAAGATATTTTTCTACGTTATGACTGGAGCAGTTGTATAGTGCTGTAGAACTCAATTAAAGGGAAAAAACAAAGAATACTCTTTATGGTAGGAAGCAGTGTCTATCACTAGACATTCAGTAGGAAATCTCCCTGTTCCTTTCAAATACAACTGAGAACCTTAACTTTTACTTACAAGTTTTTTGATTTACTATCTATAGTAGGCATTTGGGGAACAAAAGTTGTCAGCTGTGCTAAATCTGGTGATTTCCAATCATCCATGAAATTAGCAGTGCTCCTTCGATTCGCCATGATGAGTAACACTAATAATAGTACACTTCCTTAAGCAGTGCAGTGCCAGGTGGGGCGTTGCTAACTGACTGCAGAAAGCTCCCAGTTGCCTTTTCTCCTCATTCCTCTGCTTTGCTTTAATTCTAGAAAATCTGCTGCCTCACGTTTCCATGGGCGACAGGAAACAGTCTCTATGGCAACACAAGAAACCATTCTGATGTTTATCAGTGGTCCATCTAGAAGCAGAATCTACAAATTCTACCCAGAGTGGCATCATGACGTTCTTGAAGAAATTATATATAAAACATTCTGCATTGACAGTACTAGAAACACTGTATTTTGATAATAATTCTTGATTAACAATCAATTTTGGGGATGTCAGTTATCTAGTTCTTAAATAATTCAGCATACATTTTATTTCTATTGGACAGTGCTAAATTATTAATCTGAATGTTTTATCATACTAATCTAGTTGTGTTACTGCAAAAGTCTAAGTACATTCCATCTACACACTTACCTTCATTGGCCAAACCGTCTAAGCTCAGAGAAGAACATCAGGTTGGTTTAACAAAATCTGTTCTCTGTAAAATCATATTGACTGGTATTAATTGTGGTCAGATCCATTCATGCCATATGAATTAGAACTCCTATCCGCTTTTTCTTTGTTTTTCATGGGACTGATACCAAACTAACGGACCTAGCTGGCCTTTCAGCAGCACTGTTCTAGCTATACTGTATGTAAACACTATTGTTGCTAACATATTTAACACGGTTACTCTAAGTAGAGTGCACAGTAGTACAACGCTTCCCAAGTGTACTATAGACTTTTTTCCTCTAGCTGACCTAAAATACTGATATTTTTACAAAATGATTCATACACCAGTGTTCTGGATCATCGCTGGGCAAGTGCATGTGTTTGTAATGTGGTTAAATTCATTTGTGCCCAAAAGCTTGCAATTAAAGATTTTTTGTTGTTGTTGCAAAAATCGAGTTAGTTTAATAAAAAATATCACCTCTACCATGAATTCTGATTCCTTTGTAATACGGTACCTTTAGATAGGCTGGAGGGTCCTGGAAACTGAGCCCAGGACTGCTAATTCAAAAAATAAAACCTGACTATATAAGCTAAAAGATTTACCATTAGTTCATACCAACTAGCGACCAAAACACTGGCTTGCATCCATAGATGCTTCTCAAGCAAATCCCAGGATGTCCTTCTCCCCCTGTACTCAGCCTTGGTGAGGCCGCAGCTGGAGTACTGCGTCCAGTTTTGGGCTCCACAATTCAAAAAGGATGTGGAGAAGCTTGAGAGAGTCCAGAGAAGAGCCACGCGCATGATCAGAGGTCAGGAAAACAGACCTTACGACGACAGGCTGAGAGCCATGGGGCTCTTTAGCTTGGAAAAGCGCAGGCTCAGGGGTGATCTGATGCCCACCTACAAGTTTATCAAGGGTGACCACCAGTATCTGGGGCAACGTTTGTTCACCAGA
>NW_017728994.1:65136567-65146388 GCF_001723915.1 Gavialis gangeticus | reverse complement strand
TTTGTTCACCAGAGCACCCCAAGGGATGAGGAGGTTGAATGGTCATAAACTACTGCGAGACTGTTTCAGGCTGGACATAAAGAAGAATTTCTTTACTGTCCGAGCCCCCAAGGTCTGGAACAGCCTGCCATCGGAGGTGGTTCAAGCACCTACATTGAACCTCTTTAAGAGCAAATTGGATGCTTATCTTGCTGGGATCTTATGACCCCAGCTGACTTCCTGCCCTTTGGGCGGGGGGCTGGACTCAATGATCTTCTGAGGTCCCTTCCAGCCCTAATGTCTATGAAATCTATGAAATCTATGAACTATCACAATTTTATCTGGCCCAACCACAGATAGAAAGTTTGAGCTACACTCGCAAAGAAACAGCCCTACAATTGAATTTTTATGTTAACTATGGCACTATGAACAAGGTACACTAGGTACAAGTTTTTATTTGCTTCTGTACAGTGATGTGAAACTAAAGCACCACACACAATTTTTTATATAGAAGTCTGACTGTCCAAAACAAACAATTTCCAAATCTTTGACTTAAAATGCACAACCCATTTTTAAAATAACTCCTTTATTCTAGATTGTAAAAATTCCAAGCTGCTGCTGTCTCTGTCAGTTCCCTATCAAGAGCTAGGGATCAATCATGCTTTGGGTCACAGCAAAATCTACAAATGTTGTAAAGCTATGGACAAAGTCAAATACATGTTTAAAAGGGGCACTTGTCCCATAAATTAGGGGACACTTTAAAGCTTTAACTAAACCAATAAATATTTTTAGAAAACTTGTAATCAGTTCATTTATATGGCAAATAAACAGTCATTCTGCCTTGAATGGAGATTTATTTTATATAGCTTTTATAGGCATTCTTTTTTTATGTTTTCTGCCTGTCCCTTAACACTCCCAACCTTCAATTATTGTTTATATCTAACCCCTCTTAAATACCTCTTAAAAGGTCTCTCATTTATCTATCAATGATCAATGTGTTGGTTGACAATCTGTCAATTACGATAATTACACACAATTTTTAATATTTCTAATTAAGAAGTATGAACTGTTGTGTGTAGATAGAGGAAAGTATCGGGGCGATGTGTAAGGGGTGCACACAGGTACACATGTACCCCCTGTGTGTGGTGGGGCACCCCCTGCAAAAAGGCGCTGCTGACACTGTACATGCCACCTGCAGGTGGTTGCTGCTCGCCACCCCGCAGCCAGCACAGCCGACCCAGTGCCTGCGGTGACTGCGGGTGACCCGTGGTTGGCGCTCACCATCCCCTCTCCTCCTCCCCCATCGCCAACAGTGCCGGCGGCATCTGTGGGATCTCCCTGCTCACCACCGCTGGGCTCCTGCCGCCACAATCCTGCCACTGCCGTGCCCCGCCAGCCACTGGGGGCATGCACCATTCATGGAAAGTATGATGCTTTAATACTGATTGGTAGTAGTGGATGAAGTTTTAGGTTTATCTACAGGCCATCTCCAATGGCTAGATTCTAGAGCCAGGTGTTGGATAAATATTTTACCTTCATCCTATACTGGGCTATATTTAAACAATAAACACCACCATATATATATATAAATACACACACACACACACACACACACACACACACACACATACACACATATATATACACATATATAGTTTTTTACTTAATAAAGTAAACTAAAACCTTGTCTATTAAGCAGTGTTGTTAGTAAAAAGTCCTTCAAGAAAACATAGTTTAAGAGGTGACTAGGAAACCCAGTTCACAGATGCAGTTTTGGTAACTGAGATACATTATCAGATTCCTCGCGTTTTATTTTCTCATTAAGAAAACATACATCTGTTTTATTTTTTCATTAAGGAAACATACATACATACATACAGTATCATATATTACATCACTACGTAAGTGTCTCCAAAGGTACAATTATTCCATAGTTTAGCACAATGTAACAATTTGTCTGTAGAATCCAATGAATTACTGTGTTGCAATGACTTTCATGGAATTCCTGAAAAACCCATACTGAAGTGCCAGTGAAAAATGAATTTGAAGACAGCTGCATTTGACAAATGAATTCCATAAACATGATGACTATACTTTTTTCTAAGCTGAATACACAAAGTTACACATCTTGAATCAAAAGTGAAAAGTATCCCTGGGCATGTCCCCACGAGTGGTAATGTGCATTCCTTAGGGACAACTAGCAGGGAATGTCCCTGCATGCACGTTCTGGCACACAGCAAGTTACCCCAAGTGGGGTAGGAGAGGCTGGGTGATTTGGGGACACAGAGCCTGGCCAGCAGCCGAAGTATGGTTCTGGCTGGCCAGACTCTGGTTTCCGGCAGTGCATGCTGCAGCCATCTGCACCGCACCACTTTTTTCTGGCACAGATTTTTTTAACACTGTGATTTCCCAGTGCCAAAAAACCCCACTTCACTCTAAATTAGCAATGTAGCTAACACCTGCATGTGAGGTGCATATGGTTTGCGGTGCCACCAATGGGTCTGCAGCACTGCAAGCCATATGCGTGCGCTTGTCTAGACATGTCCCTTCAGTTCAAGTACACCTATTGGACTCCAAGCCGAAATTAAGCCCTGTAACCTGCATTATATAGAAGGGTCAGTTTAGATAATCAGTCTCTTTGGGTCATTAGCATCTATGAAAATTAAGTCCCTACCTAAGTAGACTAATAATAAGACATGATGCTTATATGCTACTTCCGTACAAATAATCTACAGGAGTTGTGGACAGTCAAACATCTAAAATTATTCTTAGGACCCCAAATTTGAAAGTATTGGTGTGATGGGTGATAATTAATATAATCAGAAATATTTTTGGAACCTAATCATGTTTCCAGTTGAATTAGTGGCAAAATTCCCATTAGCTTCAATGGAAGCAAGATTGAAAAGCTATTCGTCTCTTCCTGGGCTCTACGAAAGGTAACACTTGGGTTAACTGTACTATGAAAATATTAGTACTAATTGTGGACCATATTGTAGAAATACAATATTGCAGAAATACATGACTGATGGATATAATTTCTGAGATGCTGGGCTATTACTGCTTCAGAGAGGAACTAGCCAGAGATACCAACTGGTAGAAGCAGTTGCAACAACAGCCACATCAACCATTTAGGCACCTTTTGTCGTTTTGCAAGCACTTTGTCTTTCTGGTGCTGATTAGCTGTTTGCTCCAAGCCCCTCTTCTCTTTTTTCCTAGTTAGCATATCACTTTCTAATTAAACTTACCCTTCCACCAACAAAAGTGAAAGTAACACGCCACTGTTCCCTCTCCTTTCTCTCACCCTGTGTTAATCTGTCTATTCAGGCCATTAAATCTTTAGGGTACAGATTGCCTAATACTCGGTGTTTATTGAGTGCCCAGAACAATGAGACTCCCCCTCACACCCCATTCTTGGTTGCTTGTAATGAACAATAGTAATACCCAATATCTATATAGCGCCTTTCATCTTGAAAGATACCAGCGTGCTTTTTCCTTTACTGTACAACTTTAAACTAACGTGTACGTTATTAAAGACTAGTTCCTGCTCCTATTGAAGACCACTGCAAAAAACAACCACATATACATACAGGTTTACTTGACCCATTACCAAAACATATAATTTAGGACAGAAAAGAAAGACTATTATATCTGGTTGAGACAGCAGAGGGAATTTAGCTAGGCCAAATGTCAATATTCAACTGGCAATTATGTCTACAACACAGGGATTAACTCTCTTATCCTTCAAATGTGTTGCAGAGAGAGAAAGCAAGCTGATCTTTTGGAAGGAAGCCTACTGGTTGAAAACTATTTTGCAGTTGAATCTTTTTTTGCAAGGTTCTCACACTATTGGTCAACAGCAGAATGGAAACAGATCTGCAAAAATATCTATCACAGTGTTTTTCCATACATTTTTCCCCCAAGACCTTGTCTTGAACAATTAATATTAATTATAATCTCTCCTCACTTCACATTTTCCACTTCTGGCAGGATTGTGAGTACTCTCTGAAGGCCTGTTAGACTAAATCATGGTTTATTGGAATTTTCTATAATTTCTGTTTGAATATTTTAGCTTGTTTCTGAGTCTACTTATACCATCACTAAGAAAAAAATCTGGAAATTATTTATCTGTTTCCAGATTATAAGGCTGCTACTAGCCAAGTTTTCTTTTTTTTCAAAGATCAATATTTTGCAACAATATGGAAGTTCCATCGGAATATTAAATACAATCACTACTAGTTTTTTAGTGTGTGTAGGGGCCAAGTGAGCATAATCCACGTATAAGTCACAATGACTTGGTCTATACTAGGTACCCTGGCCAGCAAAATGATGCATTTGCTACATTCAAAACTGCTCTTCGGCAGCAGAACCTCTTCTTTCTATAGGCAAAGTAACATTGCCTCTCCCATTGAAAGAAGGTTTCTGCCAATCCCCTCCATCCCAGAGTAGGTGTGGGCCACTGGAAAAGGTGATTATCAGAGTTCTGTGGATCCAGCAGAAGCCACATGGAACCACCAGAAGTTGCATGAGGATGCAAGAAGTCTGGCAGCTTCTCTCAGATGGCAGAAAACCATTCCACCCCAATAAAACCACTGAATTTTATCCGAGACTGTAAATTCCCTTTCAACCTTCAGTTTTTTGTGCCAGACATACCCACTTCTTTCTCAGCTCTCTTCAACTTCTGCTGATTGATGTGTTATATGCAAGTAACATTTTTAGAATTTCTTTATCATTTTATTCTAAAAAGGCAGTCTTGTAGCTTTGGGGTACTAATTTTTCATTTCACTTCAAGTTAAATAGCAGGTGCCACAGCATTGCAGAGACCAAGAGAGGTAAGTAGCTTGCAGAGATGGTGCTTCTTGAACCCAGGCTTTTTGCATTGCAGTTGTCTGAATAACAGCAATGAACACTCATCCCTGGTACTTTGGATCCTTCCCTCCTTGCCTGGTCACAGAATGATTTGAATGAACAGGACTTCATAACACCGTCTGGAACAGATCCACATTTAAGGCAAAAGAAACCAAAATGTTCAAGGTTTATGTAATTGTTTCAAGATCTTATTAACATGAAATCTCAGCATCCAGGGATCAGATATAACAAGAGAAACCTTTACATCATATATAATCAGTAGGTGTGGCTTATCTGCATAATACCCCAAACACAATGATTTGTTAATACTTTTCCTCCGTAAACCACAGTTAGAGTAACTTGGTTTTAAAAATACATTATTAAGTAATGTTTGACTAATATTTAAAATCACCCATTTATCAATTCCACTGTAGTGTGGAGAGTGAACCTGACCGGCTGCATTAATAATACAAACTAAAGAGCTTACTTGAAGGACTATTTATGTCAGATTTCTACTAATCCTAAAATAGAGTTAAGGTGTCTTAAGAGTACTTTAAAAAATGACAGAATATATTTAACTAGAGATTTGTTTCCTCATCTAACCAACCTCTTCTTCTAAAAACACTGATTCTTTTAAGAATATTTAATTCTGCTGGCTGAAGTTAATGAATATGACATCTTTTGTTACAGTTTTGTAGCTACTTACTTCCTTGCCCTCTGATGAGGGAACACGCATCCGATTGTCCCGGACATCGCTGAGTTCCTTGTCTGTTACACTCTTCTTCACTTGACCCTACACAAGTATAACATTGCAGTGCTTCACCTGTCATTAAGAAAAAGCATTTTATGTAGGTGTTGCTGAGACATACACATAAAAATATGTTAGAAGCAACTACACATTTATCACTGTTTTCTTTCTGTTTGAAGTAAGTAAAAAGAGGCTAGTGACTTACAAAATGCCTGAGAAGTCTACAGGTTTTGCAAAATTCAATCAAAATTTTCTTTTTTTTCTCCTTTGAGATTGTCATTGAAAGCAAAAAGTTACCTATTACTTGGACTTCAGTATTTTTCACATAATAAATATTTAAGCTTGTTAAATGCATTGCAATTGGAACCACACCTTCTTGGAACATTTAAAAAATAGATCCCACTAAAAAATTAAAAATATCACGTGCCTTTTTCCCCTCATTGTGTCTTTCAGTTGGCAATGCTAGGAATAGAATACATACAGCAGACTTATAAGGACTTATATTTTACCAGGATACTGAGATTAATTTCTCCCTGAAAGCCTCCATTCAGGTGGGATGTTGTGACAGTGATGTTGGGCCAAACTTGAGGTGTTGGCTTTAATTCCTGAACCTCCTTTCGCTTAAACTTTAGTCACAGTTTCATCCTCCTTTTGTCCAGTGCTGAGCAATAGTAAAAAACTGCATGGTAGTTTTAAATGTAAGTGTGAATTTGCTAAAAAAATTAAACAATGCAACTGAAACTTGCAAAGCCCAAAAGGTATAGCAGATATCCACAGGGGAAAATGTACTAAAATCTTAGTATTTTACTATAAATGTCTTAGACGAGATTCTTCTCTAATATCTACATTAACAAACTGATTCTATAACACAAAAACAGTGGAAAAGGTAACACTGGAAAAAGAGGCTGAGTTTTTGCATGGCATCTAAACTAGGAATCCATTAAAAAAGAGTCATTTGAAATCACTTACTTTTGATTACAAAAAGCGAGCTGAGAAAAACCACACTGAAGACCGTCCTCATCATGGAGAGTCGAGTGATGTACCATTAGACGAAGAAGCAGTTTGTTTATCATTAAAGCCCTAATGCTTATCTTATGTATGTAATCCTGCACAGAGGATGACTTAGAGGATGAAGAGGTGTACAAGAATGCTACTTATCTAGCTTATTCTGATTATACTCCTAACCAGATGTTCTTCATCCCTGTGTGGGCAAATTCTTAAAGTAATAGCAGGAGGAAAATGTGTTCAGTGTCTACCATGAATATACTTATATACCTTCTTCAGTGCTTTGCTGAACAACAAGAATGGTAATGGAAGAATGCACCTGGCTGAATGGCAAGAATGCACCTGGAAAGATTAAGTCCATGCTTAAGCAGATATTGATGTGCATAAGACATTTTAATCTTTTGAGCAGTTCCAGGAAATACCATGACACTGCTCATGTGTATTAAGTTACTTGGGTAAAACAGTTACTTAAGTAGAATTTGTACCTCCATTTACAGTGTGTCTGGCACTGCATGCGGAAAAAGCAAGTAAAATAAAGCCATGCTTCTTTCCAATTTTCAACGAAAATTTTTATTTACAATAGAGAATTTTATTTAAGAGACATGCAGTTTTCATTTTTTTTATTTTTTCATTTTATTTTACAAATCAGCAAATGCAGATCAAGTTTACACTCCTTAAGGCAAGAGTCCCCATGCAAGTAATACATGTTTATATTAAATCCAAAAGACATCCAACATGGGAACTCATGTACAAAGGGAAGGCTAGGTTCAGCAATTTGTCATTTATTAGAGAACTTGACAATCTCCCTGATACAGGAACTTTGAGATCAACTTGCTATGAATTATACTATGAAAATGCAAACAATAGCAAGAAATTTTGATAGTCATCTTAGTACTGCATACAATTAAATCAACTTTATTTAGAAAGAAAATACAGTAGTGCATACGAAAAAGTGAAAATATAACCTGTCCACATAAATGTATGGACATCAGTGTGCCAATGGTCATATTGCACTCAAAATTGAAGTCCAGAAATTTGGTTAAAAGTTAGCTTTTCCCCATTTTGGCAATCAGTTCATCACAAATCTTTGTTAATTCTTCTATCTCTTTATTCTAAAAAACAAACAGACAGACAAAATTAACAGCAAAAAACACTATCTTTTAAAACAAAACATTAATCCTTCTCTTTCTTTTATTTGATCTTAGAGGGAGGAAAGTAGTATTTTTACTACTGGGAACAAAAACCCCCATCTCAAATACTGAACTCTAGCATGCATGAAATACAGTGTATTGCAACAATGTCCTTTATCACCATACAGCACCTTTGCCTACTTTAATATAGCTAATTATGGCAATCCCCACTAGTAGTTTAAAATAATGATTTGGAAAATATTTAATATTACATTGGTCTTTATTACATTACTTTTGTCTCCTTTAAATCTATCAGGATTGATTAAGAGTATGGACAAATGGCAAATTACAGTTAGTATAAGGGGGGGCAGGGACTTACCGTACAGCAGACAAATACCTGTGTGCCTGTTCTTACTTCACAATCTTCTTCTCATGTCTCTATCCCACAATCAGTAAATACTAAAGCAGGGCAGCTTACCACTGAATGAAATAGGGTTACAATGCCAGTTTAGCCTTCACTTACTGAGGGATGAGTGGGCAGATGGAAATTTATTATGGACTGGCTGCTCTGTGCTATGTCCCAGCCCCTTTTAATCACTGTAAATTGCTTGTTTGTCCATACCTCAAGTACAAAACACTGAAAGCGAGCAGTTATAGTCAAGAGACCATAAGATATACATGGATTCTAAGATCCACTGACATCTGTAGCTGGCCAGTGGCTGTTATCTTTCCCTGAGTTCCCTTCCAATCACAGTGCTCTGGGGGAGGGACGTAGAAACAACATACTTCACTTCATCCACCTCCAACATACAAAACCTCATGGACTCAATATAGACATTGGATTTCAGACACACTATAACCTGCCTGACATGTAACGCCCCAGGTACCTCTCCACTTTTACCTGCTACATCCCTCTCCACCCCCCAGCCTGTTTCTCACCCCATGATGCCTCAATTTACATTTTCACTGACTGGTTTTCTTGCCTGCACTGCATGCCAGCCTCTGGTTTCTTTACTATTTCTTCCATCCAGGACCAGCAGACACATGAACTGCAGGTGCTTCCTCAGCCTGACAAAGGGTTTTTCAACCCAAAAGCCTGGTACGATGCATCTCTCCAACTCTTCAATTAGTTTAATAAAAGATATCAGATTGACCCGAAGTACCTTGTCTGCCTATGTCCTTAGACCAACACGGCTACAACCTATACCCCTTAACACACACACAACACGAGTTTTGCAACCAGAAACTTGAGGTACACTTTCCCAGAACCCCCTGCACCTATCTTCTTG
Source organism: Gavialis gangeticus (assembly GCF_001723915.1). Taxonomy (NCBI): domain Eukaryota; kingdom Metazoa; phylum Chordata; order Crocodylia; family Gavialidae; genus Gavialis; species Gavialis gangeticus. The sequence goes on along the minus strand of NW_017728994.1, from coordinate 65,137,392 downwards.
AAACTTAGCAGGCCTCATACCCTCAGAAGGGGCTACTATCGCTGCTCTTTTATCCCACTGTGCCTTTACACTCAGACATGACATGAGTTTTGATTTCAACAGTTTGAGGTGCAGTTTCCCAGAAACCCCTGCACCTATCTCCTTGAATCTTGGTAGACTTCATGCCCTCAGAAGGGGCTACCATCTCTGCTCTTTTAATCCAAATCCACCAAAAAATGACAAAGTTATAGGTATTTCAGTGATTCCCCATTATATTCTATGGCCGAATCACCGAATCTCTCTGAATCAGCGCCAAATTTTTCGAAGCTGATTCAGCCGAATTAATTCAGGACAGTGACCCAAATCTCTGAATCGAATCACTGTCCTCCAAATTGGCCAAATCCGAATTGAACTGTATACATCCCTATTTACACAGGCCTAATAACCACCACCCATCATTACTGGTGATGGCACAAGGCATCACTGTAATAATTAGCTTTAGGGCAGTGATATTGAATTACCTTTTGTTCCAGTGTTCTTTCCAATGCATCCACTTTCAGCTGTTCTTTGCGGAGGCTAGCTTGATATGCTGCTTGTTCTTGCTGAGCCTTGCCCCTGACTTGTGCGATTTCAGCATTGGCTCTACAAAAATATAAATTCCTCTGGTTTATTTTAAAACACGTAGAAGTGAGGATGGAGGCTACCTACAGATCGGATATGACAGATGAGTATGGACAGAAAGGCTGCTCCGCGTGGGTTTGAATGTGCCTATGAAACTTTGAGAGCTGCTACCCACTAAGAAGAAAAAACCTTTCGCTACTCCAACCGTCACTTGAACATGGTTGT
>NW_017728994.1:65130283-65131567 GCF_001723915.1 Gavialis gangeticus | reverse complement strand
AACTTTGAGAGCTGCTACCCACTAAGAAGAAAAAACCTTTCGCTACTCCAACCGTCACTTGAGCATGGTTGTCACAAATATTTTTGTAAACTATGTTACACACCAGCAACTGTGCTAGTATCACAGAACCTGTTGAACATTTCCTAAGCCTTTAACCATGATGACTTCTGGTGTCTGGATTAGACTGACGCTGGGAGAACAGTTGAGAAATAAACTGAAAAATGTGTTTCATTACAAACACTGGTCAGTGTTGATATTATGGAGATATTAATTACCTGAGACAGTTATTATAAGAGATTTACAGTGGGCTCTAGAAATGCTAACTTGAGCTTCACAGCCTAGTGAAGAAAACCAGATCCAGTGCCTGGCTTACCGAGTGAAGTTTATGAAACTAAAAGACTTTCTGCAGCTGCCTTGAAAAGCACATTAATTCAAAAAGTCTCTTGGTATGGTCTATTCCAGAAAGGCCCATTTATCAAGCAGTATTCTCTCATTCTCTGTGATCTCTTAGTACAAGTTTGGTGATTAGTATTCAGCTGTGGTCACTGGTTTCCTCCTTTCTTCTCCCACAGAAAAAACCTAGTATCAGGTCATTTATTTAACCTCCCACTCTTCCCCATGACAGATTAGCATGTACTTGATATAATATTCCCACCAAAAAGTGCCAAAAATCATAAGATGCTAGCCCTACCTATAGTAAAAAGCGCACACACAGCAATTACCTGTCCAGTTTTTCCTCAGCATGGATTTTGAGTGCTTGGTACCTCTGCTCCTCTTTCTTTACTCTTGATAAATACTCCTGTGCACATTTCTTCAACACTTCTTCATTCTTAAATACAAAAACCAAAGGGTGTCAACAGCAAGTTTGTTGTTTCTGGTGCTCAAATGATTTTAGCTGCTGTAACAATATTTTAGCACGCGCGCACACACACACAATATTGTATGAGCCCAAAGCTTACAATACAGCACTTATTATGTTGTATTTGAGTGTGTATCTATGTTACAGGAGGGGACTCCACTGTGCTAACTATACCATGGAGAAAATTAAAAAAAACCCAAATAAAATAATGGTCCTTAACCAGAAAAAACAAAGTCTAAATCCTGGTGAGGCGACCAGCATGAAAGCCAGTGGTTGTCAACTGGGGGTACACGTACCCCTAGGGGTACTTAAAAGGGTTGCAGGGGGTATGCTGTGGGTCGATGTGGGCTGGGGCCAGGGCAGCGCTGGGTTTTCCCAGCAGAGATGTTGGGCTAAATGGTGCTGGGAGGAGGTGTTGGGGGTGG
>NW_017728994.1:65129445-65129723 GCF_001723915.1 Gavialis gangeticus | reverse complement strand
TGCCGCTGCGGTTTGATCTGTCCCTCCCCACCCCCATAGTGGCAGCCTGCTCTGCCCGATGCAGATCCAGGGATACATGCCTTCCCGGGGTGTGCACAGTGGCAGGAGCCACCTCCCCTTCCCCGTGCCGCCTGGACGACCTGCTCACAGCTCCATCCCACGCCCCACTCCACCCTGCCATAGGCAGGGGCTGGGAATGTGGACATGTCCTGTGCCCACAGCCTGCCACCATGAGCAGGGAGGAAGGCAGGTGCCAGGCTCCCCCACAGGGGTCAGAT
>NW_017728994.1:65107032-65124445 GCF_001723915.1 Gavialis gangeticus | reverse complement strand
CCCCCCCCCCCTTAAAAACAAGAAAAAAATATAAAGGGGTACATGAACTGAAACTCTGAGACAGAAGGGGAACACTTGTTAAAAAAAAGTTTGAAAACCCCTGCTATATGCTATTGCTCAGAAAGTACTAGAGAATTCAAATAATCTTTCACAACTTCTGCGTGGCATATATGCCAGCAAATTTGTTTTCTACAACATTTTGGTACTTCTGAAGCTATTTCCAGATAATCAAGAACAAATGAGTATGTGAACAAGTACAAACACACTATGTGCACCCTGCGCAATTACAACTGAACCTTGACAAGTGGACTCATGACTGAAAGCAACAACAGAGTCAAAAATTGAACAACATTGTTATATGGCTGCCTAAGGATTTGTTTGTTGTTTTCAGAAAAACAGAGTTTAATATCCTACATTTTTTTACTTTGAAGACACCCCCTGACTTACTTTCCGAAATCCTTCCAGAACTTCTTTCATTTTTTCATATCTCCTAAAAAGGTCTGCAAGTGATTTCTCCACAGAGTTCAGGTCTGCCAAAGCTTGTTCCTTCTCCACTATTAGCTGCTGGACAGTATGATGGGAGACAGATTTCTCTCTCTGTTCATCCTCTGTATAAAAAAAAAAGCAATTGACAGAAGGGGTTATATTAAGAACATGTTTTTACAATGCTATGCTGTTTATACAAGTAGCTAAATGGTTCTTTAGTCCTAGAAAAGACACGATACAGAGGCATAATCCTATGTTTGATAGTGTGCCTAGTTATCTTGCCTCTTATTTTCTAAGACATGGAAAACATTTAAAAACATCTTCATATCGATGATTTATAGCACTCTGAACTCAGTTGTTTATTCTGAAGAAACAGAGGTTGGATTTTTCTCTTTCTTCAAAGAGGAACCAAGTGAAAAGCTACTAGGTATCTGTGCCACTGATGCCAGCCATTATCATTTGTAATGCTCACCACCTGATTCTGGATAACACTGGCTCATCCAATGCAAACTAGGGGCCTCATTTAATACAAACCAGGTATTGCTCATGCAAAATTATGACCTTAGATTATACAAAGCTGGCTCACAAGTTTCATTGTTCGGCAATACCAGTCAGGAAACTTGGCACCAGATTTAAGTTCAGGTATATTATAAATATATGAGCACAGCAAAACTAAACTTTTTGAGCTTCTCATCTCTAAAATTAAAAGAGGAAACCAGGCAAAAGTAGACATGTGTTGGGATTAGTATTCCTTTACTCAAGGTGATCACTGGCCAAGACACAAAGTGGCATCTCTTTGCAGCTACAGAAAGGAAGTGCTAATATTCTGTTTAATAAAATGCTTTATTTTTCATACCAATGAAATATGATTCCCATGATCCATGTTTTATAGACCATTTTGAATGAAGTTGAAATGAAAACATAACAGTGAAGTGAGACAGTTGTATTACATCCATGATAAGGTAAAAGGTTCTCCTGAACAAAGAACAGGCAACATTTTAAAGCCTGCGACTGTCCATTTAGGTCTACTACATTCTGAACTATGGCAGAGGTCAGTTTTTCATCTCAACAGAAGCCTTAGCTTGAAATAAGCATTTAAAATTCAGCTCAACTCAGACATGGAACTTTCTAATATGGCACCTTCAAATATAAAAGATTTGCTTCTTTGGGGTATTCAGAGGTTTGCCCTGCCTTTTCTGTTAGCCAACACAGTAGAGCATCAACTGCATTTCTACGTTGCACCTCAACTTGGATTTGTTGATTGAGTAACACATTGCAAACCCACAGAGGTCAACAGAGTTACCCAGGTATTGCCTGATCTGCAGATACTTTATGAGTAATAATGTATGACATGGAAAGAACCCAGGGTAGATATAACTTTGCAAATTTAAGTTAATTGCAACATTTCTTTATTTGTGAACTGAACACATTTGATAAAGAAAAACTGAGGTGAATGCCATGCCAGTTTTCAGAGTAGAACTTCCTTTTAAGATTGTTTTGGAAATCAGTATTAGGATGATTTGCTGCGGTCTTTTCAACTATGATCTCAAAAACATGTGCTGTGTACCCACTGTGACTAGTAAATACAGTGGGAGAATGTGCAGTCCTTCATTTGTTTTCTTCTCAGAAGCCTTCTTCTTCAGTCCCACCACAAGGTTAGTTTTTATGCGTCTTGAGGACAACCTGGTCCTCAAAGCCCATCAAAACTAAGTTGATCTAATAAAAGATATCAGATTCACCCAAAGATCCTTGCCTGCCTATGTCTTTAGACCAACACAGCGACAACCTAAACCCTTGAGGACAATCTATAATTTAAGGGCTGGATGCACAAGCCCATACTCCCCAAAATGATCCCACTTCATCGTGACTGTGCAGGAGTGGGGGTCCATGTGCGTGGAACCACATATGATCAGGTGCTAGTGACAGATCAAGGAAATGAAATGTTGCCTCGTTTGAGGCAATTAAATTAAGTCCTGTTGTATTTGAGTGATTTTCTTCTCATCTGTTTCTATGGCAGTTGAGCCTGTGAATAATTCACCACAGCCCCTTCAAATCCCTATAGAAAACTCCTTTCCCGTCTCTTCCTTGTTCCCTGGCAGCTTTCCTTCTGTCAGGAAAGGCTCAACCAGCTCCTTCCAATTATAAGTAACATTGTTTCTTCAGGTGACCAGATGGGATCAGAAGAGTGCGACATCAGGTGTTCAATTCTTCTGACCCATGTGTTAAGTGCTATCCCTGCCAAGTCTTTGACCTGTCATCTGGCCAGAGAGTGAGCTTCAAACCCAACCTTAGTCTCCAAAGGAGAAAGGAAATATTTTGGTGAAACGAGGTAAAAGGAATAAAATGAAAGGAATGGAAATCTAGCATGCATAGGAAAAACATACTGTGAAGAGTTAGATCTATCGAACTGAAGAATAGCATCACAAGCAATGGTAGACAGACACTTCACTGCCTGAAGCATTTAGAACTAGCCCGAACAAAGAGTGGATGAACACAAGGGAAAACCTGCCATCATTGTGAATGGGACTGGCAGACTTGAGAGATGTATTCTTCAATTTAGCTGCAAAGATATCACTGCTCACCAGAACAGTATTGCCAGCAAGACTGCTGGTCAAATCCTAGTTAAGGAATTACAAATGCATACATTTTATATAAGCTTATATGATTCTTTAATTGCCTTAATAAAGAGGCTTCTATGTCTCTTGAGAACACTTCTCACAATTGAAAAATAATAATTCAAACAAAAGTAAAATTCCTAGATATATTTTTAACAAACAAAGAACTAGAAATAAATAGTTCAAGAGTAGCAATAAAAAAGATGCTATTGAAGAGCTTTTAAACATGTTTTCAATATCTAATAGGAATATTTCTATCATTTAATAATGGGGATGCAGCAAATACAAAGTATAAAAGCAACAAAAATGCAAAATGCAGGTGTAAAAGGTGGTGAAAAGCATTACTTACCAGGCTTGCCTGTTTGTTTGTTTGTTTTGCAAGCAAATAGCAAGAAGCAACAAAAATGGAAGCAAAATAGAAAATCAGGGAATTTGTTAGGAAAGCAGAAAAAAAGTAATGCAACAACTTTAAATGCAGAAAGCACACACTTCTTTTATTTTCATAGTGAGAGTTTAACAATATCCTCAAACCTAGAAATCTACGGAGACATTTTTGAAGGAAAAAAATTAAAAAAGACATTTCATAACCAATGAAAAAAATTAAACACAAAATGGATCCATAAAGAAAAAAATACGGACAATTATGCCACTTTGGAAAGAGAAAGATGATAGGTAAAATGCATCCCTATGCAAAAGAGAGCATGACGCTTTAGGCCTCATGTTCCTGTTTCAGACCTAAATGGAACTCATTTGGTGCAGAGCGGTAAATTTTACCATAAGCATGCTGACGTGAGCCCAGCACAGTGAAAACAACGGCTGGGTGAGCTTTCTCACCTCGTTCTGTTGATGCAACCCATCTGGAGTTAAACACTCAGTAACTCTTTCCTACCTGGAAAAATTGGGCAACAGGACTTTCTTTTTTTTAGGGTAAAACATGCAATAGAGAGGTGAAAGCAAACATGAAAGGACAGAATGAGAAAGGAAACAAATGAGGACAACAGTCAGAAAGTACTTGAAAAGGCACCAGTTAGCAGCTACTTACTGACTACTGTTATCCAGATAGTACATATCTACAGACCTCTACATGGAACTGTGTATGAGTTAAGTAAGTAGAACAAAATTTAGCTTTCTAGGTATAGACTATCAGTACTGGACTTGCTCCTGCTCCCATCAAAAGCAATGGCACTCACTGAGTTTTATGTAAATATACATATGCATGACAATCTAGAAAAACTCTTTGAGGACTTAAGGACCTAAATGAATATTCCTTCAAAAGGGATTAGTGAAAGAGGGTCAGGTCTAACTAAATCCTTTCTAGTGGATGGCTTTATAACGAGCAAAGAATGTAGTCATACATACAACAATTCAAGTATGTATTTTTCTGTTGAAGTACATTCTTTTCCTCATTTTGTTTTATTAGCAAGGAGCATTGTGTGCAATATATATATATATATATATATATATAAAATAATTGTTTTTTCATGTATTTGTGCAGAGGGTATAGCCAATCACCTTCTTCTACATGCCAGATAATCCTGTTCTCTACTTAGTTACATGAAATCTCTTTTCTCCATAGCAAAGTGTGTGGCAACAGAGAGAGAGAGCAATCTTCAAATTGGGCTTCTACATTAATGATGAAACGCTGTGTTAAAAACATAATCAGATATCCTGCTGCAGAATGTAAGGCCATGCTAGTCAATACCATTTGATGAAAAATAGAAAATTACGTTATGTAGAACTCTCTCTAAAACCTGCTATAAATTCTTTTAAAATTATAATTTAAACCGATTCAGGAAGAGTCATTTACTACTGTGAATGCAAAGCATGAGGATCTTCCTTTTTGTTCTGTGATCAGGAATATTAATTATTCTTGATTTGTCTGCAAGGATGTTAAGGAGAACAGCTGCATAACTTGAGAATTTACTCCACAGGGACATTCTTTCACGTGATGGCATCAGTTTCAATTCATCCAATGCCTCATCAGATAAAACTGTGATACTGTATATTGCTGAATGGAGATCAGACACCATGATTACGGGGCTCGCAACATCCAGGTTATACAACAAGCAGGGGCCAGTTCTGAGAAGCCTTTCAGACAACTTTTTATTGAAGCTATAGTCATTAAATTAGCTTTATAAATTAGTTAATAAATAAATGCATGAGACTAACAGCATGGTCAGATAACCTGAAATATTGGCTGCAATTTAAAATAAGCCACCTGTACAATAACTCATTTGCTGTTACTGCAAGAGCTCCTTTTCTTTGTGTTGCCTTACAACAATGTGGCATTGCCACGCTGAAACCAAAGGAGGAATAAATAGGTTCCTTAACCAGCAGAAAATAAAAGCATCCTAGGTAGATGAATGACTGAATTTGAAATAACAGCAGTTGAAAAAAATAACTGTAGGTGGAGGTTAAAACAGGTTCAATCACTGGGACATAACACAAGAAATGAGTACATGCTCTCTGTCTCTCCGACTATGCACTGCAAAACCCTAAGATGCCATTTTGTCTGTGTTAATGAAAACACTGGGGACAAAAAAAGTAAACTCATTTTTGGCATGTACCAGTCCCAGACATGAAACAGAGAAGACACCAGCCAAGTAACATTTGGAGGACTCTAGGCTTGAACCTCCACTGCACTGAACCAGCTTTCTGTTGGGTGGCAGAGACACCAGTGTGGATCTAATGTAGAAAACTGGAGCGCTCAGCAGACAGGGTGTTCTGGTCGTGCTTTTATGAAGAGTGAATTATAAATGCAACAGAGATCCTGCCAAAGGCAATCAAATGCAATAGGTATCCAAACCCCTCAAATTCCAAGGGGAATAGCAATTACCCTACATATTTGAAACAGTTTGAGACCTTATTTTGGGGATGATTTCTGTCCTTCATTCATAATTCAGTTCAGTTAATCTGCAAGGCAGGGAACATTGTTTTTAGGGTTCTCTTGATTTGTATGAAAGCACAGTGGGATCTGACGGAGATCGTGGGAGGAGCAGAACAGCAGAACCTGTCCAAAAAAACAGTCAGTCTACTTGTTTTTGCCATTGGGCAAAAACAAGCATGTTTGCTGCACACACCTACTTATTTGAACATGACTCTAGTCTTATTCATATCAGGTTCTGAGCTACTAACTTGTTCTTTCTGCAGCATCTGCCTATAAATCCATAAATCTAGGCAATTCATGCTGGCAGTATCAACACTATAAAATATCACTCTAAGAATATAGGTATTCATGTAGAAAAATCTAAAAATAATCAAAACATTTGTCATCATGCAGTTACAATATAGAAAGGATGGATGCCAATTTAAACAGAGAAACACAATACATTCACACATGTCATCAATGATCACATACTAACAGATGCAGTGAAAACTTTCCTAATTATAAATTTACATTAAGACAGATTCACATACACACCAGATACCTTGTATTTTCTATGACCACTCTCTGCTAGAAATGATGCTACATTGTAAAGAACAGTTGCAAACACCCTGAAAACTTCATAATGAGAACATCCTCCCCACTGTCTGATGAAGTCATTTGTTTGAACTGGCCTCCCTTCTGAATCTTATATTCCAGAAGAAATAGACATAAATTCATCTCCTATCGGCCTTATATATTTTTTTAATGTCTTTTTTTATGGGCGCCTCAGAGCAGTTGGTAGGGAGATAAACACATACAACCATCTTTTAAATAAAATAGTTACACCCTGGAAAGTGGTTACCACGACATGCTTTCACTTGGTGCCCAATTTGCCTTGAATTGAATTATGTCCTACACTTCTCATCAGCCCCTGGTTCTAATTAGTTGGTTGCTTGTAGTGCCCTGAATGTCAAAATTTAGTTTCTGGTCCCTGAGAGAGAGTCCCAAGTGAATAATGCTGGGGAACATACCACTAGTGTGCTACAATAAGAAAGCAAGAATCCCAAGACAAGGAAGATGCTGAGATTCTCCAAGGATGGTTTTTAAAAATAGTAAGCGTTTGAAGTTTGACATTTTTCTGTTTCTGCAAAAATTTTGCAAGTAACATTATATTTTCTAGATGATATGCACACCAAACTATTTTTCTGGCAATTCTAGGGCTAGATCCTGTGATTATTTAAGAACCAAGGAACCCACTGATTTTAATCAGCTATTGAGGGGGGGTTGGCTTTTCCAGCCACTGAATTGGGTTGGAGTTAATCTGGAATTTTGTTGGAATAAAAATAATTCAGAAAGATGGCCTCTGTTTCTGGGAAGAAACATGAGTGGGCAGGGGTGGTCCCAGAGCTAGTGCAGTGGCACAGACCCACCCTCCTTCAGTTGGTGCTGCTGCAAAAGTAACAGCTGGAGACTTCTTTTTTTTAAGTCCATAAATCAGGTAAGAATTCCACCCCGCTCCCTCTCCTCTGTGCTCAGCACCATGAGGGGGCAGGAGGGCTCCAGAGGGGCTCTGAGAGAAGCTGGGCTCAGCCAGGACCAGCCGTGGCAGGCAGATTCCTCCTCTCTGCCTAGTCACCCCAGCTGTGTCCTGGAAGCCTAGGAGCAGGCTCAGGGGATGAGGACCTGCCTGCTGCTGCCACCACTGTCACTGCCACTGCCACTTCTCTCTCTGGCAAAGCCTGGCTCCATGTGCAGCCCAGGTGGAGCAGCTCTGGAGTCTCCCTCCCCACAGATCATCCAGGAGCAGAGGCTGTAGTGAGCAGAGGAGAGGGAGAATGGGAGGGGAGGGGACATGCTGCTGTGCATGAACAGGAAGGGAGGGAAGAGAGTAAGTAGTCTTACCTTATTGAGGAACTTAAAAAAAGACCCCGGCTGCTATTGTCATGGGGCAGTCTGCTGGGGTGGTAGGGCGGGCTGGTAGCAGGGGTGAAGCCACCCCTGCAACTAGTTGCTGCTAGCACACACTCCCCCTTTACAAAATCCTGGATCTACCCACGTGTGTGGATACTGGATGTCAGGATGGCAGCTGTGTATGTGAGAATAACTGAAATGACCCAAATTCCTTTCTGCAGGAGATATTCATGGATCTCGGCCAACATATTTTTACATCCTAGAGATGTATAAGCAACAGAAGAAAGACGTGTGACCTTCCATATTGCCTCAAGTGCTTCAGAACGGAGGACTTGTTTTTCAGCATAAACTGGCAGCACATAATTCCAACCTCAGATTATGTCCGGTTCTCATGAAATTCAAAAACATTCAACAGATATGCCTAAGGTCAGAATTATGGCCATGGAAATAACCACATTTCTATGCTCTCTTCACAAAGTCAGAGCACAGAATAGCATCTTCCAAAGCAGTAACACCTACCTATCATCTGAGCAATCGTCTTCTCATATTCTGAAACTATTTTCCTATAAAAGAAATGAAAAGAAAATCTGTATATACCAATGATGGCAAATCTTACAGTTGCTAATGGCCTACTTGGAAAATAGGCTAGTAAATAACTGCACTGTATTATGGCAAAATTCAATACAAGTCTGTTCCCCACTTTTATACAGTCTGTATAATCTCTTGGCTTTTTTGTTTGACGCTACTATAAAATGGACAATATGAAGAAAAATAAAGCAACCAATTCAGTAAAACTGAAAAAGTCAAGGTGTTTATCTTTCCATCCCCCTTAAATTCCTCATTTGAAAGTAATAGGAAGCCAGGACAAATTCACTTTATCAACACCAGCTTTTATTCAAAATTTCCCCCCAAATACTTCAATCATTAATTAGATCCAAGGTCATATATATATATTTGATCTGAAAGCATGAGGAGTTAAGATTTTTTTGCAACATATTTGTTTCCCCTCCCCCCTCCCCCAATCTTCCCTGGCCTGGACCCTTTTTATTTCTTGTGTTTGTTTTTAAAATTTCTACTCCAGGAAATTTAGGTTTATTAGGGAAAAATGAGAGGACCTTGGGTGACTGTCATTTGAAAAAATATCTGGCTAATCCTATACACTTCAAATATGCAGTAAGGATTGATCAGCAATTAAGACAATGAGACAAAATAGTTAATTATACAGCACAGAATCCACTCATTCCCTATTTTAGTGAAACTGCAATGGAACTAAGGCAGCTAAATGATAATTTTATTAAAATGTCCCTATTTTATTTCATATATTTACATCATGCTTTACATTTTCCTCCTGAAAAGAGGTTAGCTAAAATAAGCAGATTAAGAGTGATTTAGGAAGCTGAGCTACTTCTCTGCAGAGCCAAATCAAGCTAATGAAATGAGACTAGCTTTATCTGTGCTTTTAATGAGCCACACATGACTGTCTACAAAAATAAAATCACCACAGCCTTAGTTCCCTCGTGGGCCACATTCAAAATATTCCTTCGACAATGTTTTACTTACATTCTTTAGTCTTTTTTTAATGCGATTGCTACATTTATGCTGCAAATGGGTTAGGTGACTTGCAGAAAGAGAGATCTCACTTTCAAAATCTGAGAGTAAATGAAACCTAAATTAAAGCTGACTCCAGAAATGCATTAGAAGATCAGCCTTCAGAAAGAAAAAGTCTTTCCTGCCCATTGCTGAATGCATTTGTCCTAGTCCTGCAAGGGCCAAGCTCTGAGAAGCACAAATCTTATATGCACGTGTAATCCTGCTGACCTCAGGGAGACTCCTGGGAGAAGTAACAATCTGCACTTTTGTGGAGCTTTTTGTAGCACTGGACCACAGAATGCAAGGTCACATGCTGTGCTCTTTGTCAGAAAGTAGGGCAGAGCTGCAGCAGGACGAACAGGACTTAGCACCATCTAGAAGGACTGGCCACTTTGGAGATTTGCTCCGAGTTCCTGAGACTTCTCTTGACACTTTCAGTACTTGAGTTGCATTTTAAAAAAAGCAATTTAAATTCAAACCCAGAAGTAGCTGTAAGGATTTTCCCTTGAAAGGAAAAACTCAATGGATATTCAAAGAGCCCCATGATTTCTACAATAGGAACACTTAAAAAAAAACTGTAGGCCTTGTCTCCACTGGGAAGCTACAACATGTTAGACAGGAATCTGAGGACATTAAACGTAACGTTAAACCCTGTAGTGTAAATTCTCAGTCCACATTAGCCCATAGAAGTTTAATGTGGAAAGACCCACCACGCAGCCCACTTTCTTGCCAATTTCGGAGTGCTTACTACAAAAAAAAATGTTCTACTATTTTGCTCAGTCATAAAGTGGTTGGCTCAGTTTGGATTAAAAAGTTCAGGTGAATTTTGAGAGAGACACTCAGAGATTTCACTGTCAAAAAGATTTCCTTTACATTCAGCCTAATTTTTTTTCTTTCCATTTGACCTTGACACTTACAATAATACCTGCATATAAGCATACTCAGTCATTTCCCTTCCTTCTTGGTGTGTACACCCTTCAAAACATCATCAAAGACTCTTTTTTTTAAATCAGACTTAGCCAAACTTTGTTGGCCTCTATATTTTTTCTTAACAGGCCAGTTTCTCCATTCTCTGCTCATTTTGCATTGCTCGCTTCTGAATTCCTCCCACCCCGCTCTACATGTGCGTGACTGCTGCATTCAATGTGCAGTTGCCAAGGTCCACAGAACAGACTATAGCAAGGCCTGGCAACATTTTTGGGCAGAGAGCCAAAAATACCCACAACCTCAACTTGTAAATTGTTGGCATGCTGGGGTGGACAGCAGGGGAGCCTCAAGGGGCTTGATCCCTTCTATGGCAGTGCAGCCCCACCCCAAGGTGTGCATGCCAAACAAAATGCCTTTGCTTGCCATGCTCTGGCACCCATGTACTACACCCATGTACCCTACCCCTGTACTACAGCTTCTCTCTGGTGACAATGCATCTTTATGTACACAGCTTAAAGTTACGTTGCTTTTTTGTGTACTACAAAGTAATGTTTGCTTGCTGCAATTCTCATCTACTGTCCCAAGACTGTTCCAGCATTTAATTTCCCAAGAGTGTATTTCTCCCACTGAATAGATGCCTTTTGGACATTTTATTTCAAGATGTATTAGCTAAGACTTTTCAAACTAACAACTGGGATATATTCTATTCAGTTTTCTAATCTTTCCCTGTTCCTTAGCTTATTTTTGTCCTGTTTAAGGCAGCTCGTCCCGATTTTGTGTCATTTTTCTTTTCCCCACATTAAAGTGTTAAAGAAAATTACTCTCAAAACTTAATTAATGCAAAACTCCTTTAGACATCCCTATCTGAACTCTCTCTCATCACTCTCAGTTGAGGGCCACAATTCTCCTTCATATCACCAAGAGTTACACATATAGATCAACATTTGATAGAACCCTAGATTTGGCTTTACCATGTGTGGTTAAACAATGCATTTGCAAGAAAAGATATTGAAAAAAATAGCCAAAGCTTTAAAACCTCAGAACTGATGCTAAGAATTTGCTTCTTAGGGAAGCAATGGATTAAAAATGGCCCAAAATACTTTTCTTTCATTTACCAGCTAAAAATTAAAATGTACTGGAAAAAAAGTAAAACCTTGAAGCCCTTACAGAAAGTCTGCTACTGGTCTCTTTTCTGGGTAGTCTTGTTCTCAAATTTAGTTTGGTGCAGAGACCATCATATGCAGTGATACCAATAATGGGAAAAACAAAGTCATTATTTGTACAGAATAGCATAAAGATAAAAATTTCAGTAAACTACAAAGGAAATCTTTTGACTAGTACATCTAATGTAACAGCATGGTGAAGCTACAGTTCATTATTAGCCTTTGAAATGATAGCAATAATCCTAGAAAATAATATCAAGGCAGAATTTGGCCTCTTACACAGCTATTTCAAATCATATTATCTTTAACAACCTGTGTTGGGTGAATATTACCAACAACTTTGCTACTAAGACACCTGAATCCATAAGAACTACTTCACGGTCAGGGCGGCTAGGATCTGGAACCAACTTCCAACGGAAGTGGTGCTGGCTCCTACCCTGGGGGTCTTTAAGAAGAGGCTTGATGCCTACCTGGCTGGAGTCATCTGAGCCCAGTTTTTCTCCTGCCCAGGTGGGGGGTCGGACTTGAAGATCTACAAGGTCCCTTCCGACCCGACTTCTATGATTCTCTGATTACTTAAAATGAATCTCTATTGCCAGTACTACTAATGCTCTCTCTGTGAATATTCATGTGACTGACGTTTACCAGCCCAAATACATAGGAAAATTGAATTTTAAATTGGCACATGTGATTTACCTAGTTAACAACAGGTAACCAGCACAGTTGGTTGGGAAACTTGTCACCCATAGAAGGTCTGCACGAAATACTGTATTATTAAGCCCCACTATTCTGCCTACTTAAAGGACTTAACTCAGGGGTGGGCAATTATTTTGGCTGAAGGGCTGCTTAATGAGTTTTGGTGAGGCGTCGAGGGCCACAAGGGTAGCCACACCCCTTGACAGGTGCCCCACCCCCTGGTGACCTCTTGTGATCAGAAGCCCTACCCCCTAACCCCTGACCTTTGCCACTGGAAGTCTCTCCCCTTGCCCAGGAAGCACTCCTTTTGGGGGGTTGCTTGTATATTGTGTGGAGGGGTAGAGAGTGTGGGTATGCTGCAGGTATATGCAGGTGTGGTTTAGGCCTGGGGTGTGTGGGACTGCTGGGTGTGTGTGTGGGTATGCTGGGGGTGGGGTGTGTCTGGGGTGTGGGTATGGTGCAAGTAGGGTGTGTCAGTGTGTGTGTGTGTGGAGGGGTGTATGTGTGGAGATGTGTGGTGGGGGTGTGGGGTGTATGGGACTGTTGGATGTGTGTGTAGATATGGTTGGGGTGGGGCATGTGCGGGGGATGTACATGGCGGGGTGTAGGGGTGGGGATGGTGTGTGTATGTGCACGTGCATGGAGTGCGAGTGGGTTGGGTGTGTGCTTGGGGGGCTTCCCCGTTGCCTGCTCTTTGCAATGTGGCTCAGCCTAGCCCAGCCCCTCTGCAGGCAGGCTGAGGGGAGGGAAAGGGGGATCAGCACTGCATGCCTGGCTTGCAGCACACTGCGAAGGCAGGGAAAGCAGCTGCTGGCGGGCAGCAACAGAAGCCGCTAGGAGAGAGAAGTGGGGGACAGGGTGCCAAGCCTGGCATTGCCAGCTCTCTTGGTCTCTGTCCCATACCTGCCTGGTGGGACTGCAACGGTGCCTGCGCTGGCTCCTGCTGTTTCCACCTCACATGCTGCCCCAAGCTCACACGGACTCCTGCTGCTCTTCCCACCCTACCTGCCTATCCTGTACCTGCCCGGTGGGGCTGAACCAAGCCCATGCTAGCTCCTGCTGCTGCTGCTCCCACCTCACCTGCCTGCCCAGCGGGGCTTTGTAAGCAGCCAAGCTCCTTCTTCCCCTCCCTTCACATGCTTCCCTGCCAAGCCATGCAAGCTGCAGGCAGAGCTCACCCCACTCCTCTCAATGCTGTAACTTCCCCTTCCTTACCTGCTGCCCAGAGCACTGCAGCAGGGACAGGAGGAGGAGTTGCTGGAGGCTGGGGGAGCTCAGCAGTCCTACCTAGAAGCTGTGCCTGATGGCCAGGGCTGGTGCCCTCCAGCAGGGGGAGGCTGGGAGCGCAGCACGTACTGCCCCAAGTGGGAGCAGGCAGGACTTGGCCCCATGCAGAGTGCAGGAGGGGCAGCCACTGGCCAGGCACAATACAATTAATTGGTGGGTATCTGCCTGCAAGCCAAATTCAATCAGCTGGTGGGCTGCATCTGGCCCATGGGCCATATTTTGCCCACCCTTGAACTAACTGGTGCAGGTGTCGCCTCAGGGCTACCTCAAGAGAGATAAATTGCCAATTGTGTATGGAAAAGAGTAAGTGAAAATGGGATAGGAGCCATCTAAAGAGTAGTTACAAAAAGTACTAAAATAATATGTATGGGCAAATTTATCTCAATATGCTTGTGCAAAAAGAGATCTGATTAATTTAATCAGTGACTCAGCTGTGTTAGCAACTCACCTCATTTCCATCACTTCCCTTCTGCTTTCTTCATATTTCTCTTTCCACTCAGACACTTCTCTTTCTTTGGCCACAATCTGATACAAAGGAGGAGGAAACAACTGATAAGGGAAGTTATTTATTAAAACAGATACCTGGCTTGACAGATTAACTGAATTCTGCTTTTAAGGAACATACAGAGCAGAGCCTAGAGAAAGGCCTGGGCTTCTGATTTCAGATCTAGATCTGGATACAGTGTGAACATCCCCGGAGAACTGTTCTGTTTCAACCAACTATAAGGCCTCAGTTAGGAAGTCTAAGTGAGGAACCAGATCAAGTTTCCCCAATCTCTTTTGAGGGCAGTACGGTTATGTTCAACTGATTACAGATAATCTAATCCATGATAAATGCAGTGCTACTGTTCTTGATTCAACTAGACACCAAATCATGAAACCTGAGGAAGGCTTTCAGGATTTCTCCTCTAAGACGCCCTGTCATGCTTTGCAAACCTGTCAAACCCAAGTGATCGAAGAATAGGATAAACCTTAACTTGTGTTCCTCCTTCCCCATGCATTTCATGATATATAGGATGCCAAGGCAGTTTCTATATGACTAACGTTAGATTGTACAAACTCGTTAGGAAGGGATGTGTTTTTCAAGTGCTCGGGATAGCAACTTGTAGACACCATGAATTAAATAAAAACAGACTTCTTATGTAAAATGATGAACTAGTATTCCATAGCTTAAGATACATAAACTGCTGATACATAACCTATACTCCCTACAAAGAATAAATATTATTAGTGATGCTATTGCCTGCTTGGCAGTAGCATCACTAATTATCACTGCACGTGGCTAACATAAAAAATAAAAATTTCCATATATGGGGATTGGCTCTCATTTCCATTAAGTAAACAGAATCTATTCCCTCTTTTTATCCTTTTCCTGCTCCCAAAGCCCTGAATGGTATGACCATAGCGTAAAGGATATTTAGACCCACAAAGTACATCACTATCAGGGGAATGCCTTTTGAGAAAACAAGAAAGAATCAAACCAACAAAAGAAATGTTTCTTCTTCCCACACCCCATAAGGAAGTTACCTCCTCTCTGGCAAGTCGTAGTGCAGAATCTATATCTTGTTGTGGGTAGTGCAGATTTGCGGTGTTTTCTGCATCTGAGGTGCCAATCCGGGAGTACAGTGCACTTTTAGAGATGGGAATGTCTGCTGGGATACCAGGATCTCTCTGTTTGGTTTATAAATACACAGAAATTAACCATTAAATATGCCCTTTGCTAATAGGTCAAGTGAACTTAAAACTTAGGAAGGTGAGGGGGGCAGTGGGTCCTGATTCATCGCTAGGGTTTCTTAGTACTATGTTAATACAAGTAATAATTATTTTAAAGGAGAAAAGGAGTAATGAGAAAATGTTAACTTAGAGTAAATCGAATATATCAGAGTTAATCTACAGGGAGCAGTAAAGATAATGCTATGAAACCTAAAATATTTAGACTAGGCGTGAGAGTTGTTTTGAGAAAGGTTAATGTCAGAAACGGTAAAAGAACTAGGACAAGAACCCTTGTGCAGAGAATACAAGAACAAAACGGATGTGGGGAACCATTACGTGAGAAAATAATTCTTTTCTCATGTATTCTATGACTGTCAGAGCAATGTAATGTTGGTGTTAAAGGATTGCAGATTAAACAGCAATCTGGTAGCACCCACTAAGGCACAGATGGGTCCTGAAGAGGGAGACCAAGCGACTCGTTCAAGATAATACAGACTGTCAGTAACAGAGCCAGGAACTGAACTTCTATCTCCCCAGGTCCTGCTTAGTACCTTTCCCCCTGAGCCATCCATCCTCCCTAAAGGATCCTGTTTCGTTAAAAAATATATATATATATGATACGACACCGCAGCTACCTTAGCTTGGCTGGTCAGTGTCCTGTCTCCAGCATAAATTATATTCCACAGAAAGAGTAAAGAAGCCATATTGTTAGTGATACTACTGCCTGCTTGTATACAAATTGTGATCAGAAGCTAAGTGCAATTTATATGTAAAAGTCCAATTTTAATCATGTTTCTTGTATAAATAGTCTAGATCAAATGAATGGCCCAAAAGCACAGTTGAAACAAGAAATGAGGAAAATGGGAATACATTCAAGAACAAACTGTGAAAATCATGTTTTATCTTGTAAATAATATGTAATAGGCGTACTCAATTCAAGTTCAGTGCCTGACATGTAGTACAGGAGGATGCTATATAATGAATGATCTTTTAAAAAAAATGGGTGAGGGCTGAAAATGGTACAAGAGACAAATAACAGCAATTATTTCATGGAGGTAAGAAAAGGACTGTGAAACTGAGAGTATGATGCATCTTTAGTAGCTCTGTTGTACTTTCAGGTCCTTTTGGAGCCAGGGGAGAAAAGGGAAATTGGGTTCTATTGGCCTGGGGACCCATCCCTCTAGCATCTGAGCACCACACAAACATTGATGATTTTATCCTTACAATAGCTCAGTGAGATAGGCAAGTAGTATCCTTTACTTTAGGGATAGGAAACTGAGGAACTTGGATGTTAAGGGCTTGGTCATTCACTGCCTTGCATTTGTGCAATTATTTACAGCAGTACAAAACAAGTGCAAAAGTAGTATAAACTACCAATTGTATCTGTTAGCACTTCATGCAGTTGATGTTAGTATAAATGACTGTGCAAGGTGTAGGGCAACAAAGAACAAGACCCTACATGACTTGCCTAATGTAACATAGGCAGTCTCTGCATATATGGGGGGGGGGGCTGAACCCAGGTCTTCTGAATCCTAGTTCAGAGCTTTAACCAAAACATAAAACGCACATTGATGAGAGGCTTCTAGAAGGTCCAGAAAACTAAAAATCGGCAAGTTCCAACAAATCTCCAATACAGAGTTGAAAATGATTTCATTTTGTTCAGCCCTAGTTCAATGACTAGATGGATTTAAATGCCATTTAGGCACTATTAAAAATAATCTTTATTGGAATGGGTGGGATCTGGAGTGAAGGAGGTATCAGTGAAATATATCGAATTCTCGAGAAAAAATGACTGATACTAGTAAGGGTTCCTGTCCGCTGTTGTATACAATACCGGAGAATGTAAACTGTTAAAAAAGGTCTCAAGTATCAAGGGACTTCAAGCAAATATTTTACTCATGGAACAACTTACATGGTAAATAAAGGACGAATCGTGACAATAGAAGCTGTGTATTTTAACGAGTATGCAGCCAAACAGATCAGAAAGATTTCCTTGGAAAGGACTTAGAATGATTGTGATGTAATTTGTGATTGCCAATTAGTAGTACATACAGAAGTAACTAACCAGCCTTTGGATTTTTTTACTTGAATTTGATCTGCTTTTCGTGTCATCAGTCCATATTCAGAAGTGAGTGTCTTGTTAATTCACTCCAAAAAAG
>NW_017728994.1:65097125-65106977 GCF_001723915.1 Gavialis gangeticus | reverse complement strand
AGGGGAGAGAAAAGGCTGGGTGGGGTGGGAAGGGAGCAAGTGTTAAAGGGTGCATTCAAGTATTATATTTAGATTGCCCTAACCGAGTTTAGGATGATTGTGATGTAATTTGTGATTGCCAATTAGTAGTACATACAGAAGTAACTAACCAGCCTTTGGATTTTTTTACTTGAATTTGATCTGCTTTTCGTGTCATCAGTCCATATTCAGAAGTGAGTGTCTTGTTAATTCACTCCAAAAAAGCAGCATTCCTCATGCTCTTTGGTTTACTAGCATCACTTTTACATCAAGAATGAGTGTAGTTCGCTGTGTTCAAAGCAATTTACAAAGCAATAAACGGTCATTCTACTGAGGTGAGTTGTCCCAATTAAATGGCTTACTGAAATAAAATAAGTAGGTGTTGGCCTATTGACTAATCCCTCAAAAACAGCCATTTGAAGTATCTAAGTATTATCCTCATTTTAACCAACAGGGAATCAGAGCAGTGAAATGACTTGCCCAAAAATGAAAAACAGTGACTCCAAAGCAAAGATAAGGGTAGAAATCATGACCTTCTGACTCACTGCCCTGCTCTCATGCCCTCTAATTTGCTGACCTGGCAGTGCACCTTAATTAGCTTAGAAACTTATAGAACCGTCTCCGTATATATTTATATTGAAAAAATAAAAGCAAAATTTGTTCCTATACTAAAAACTTTGAAACATTTTTGACGTATTTTTAATATTGTGACATGCCACTTATTTTCCTTTATATAAATTTAGACACATCTGTGGCATTTATTGGTTGTTTTCTGTTTAGTACACCCAAGGGAATAGTTCATAGCTAACAATGAGCTCCATTTTTCCCTACCTTCTTGTTCACAAATTATCCTGAAGCAGAACACAATTTTCTTGTAGTCATTATTCTAAATATTTACTGTGCCAACCAGCGGTTCTTGTGTGGTACCTCATCGGATGCCAGTAGTTAAAATGTAAACTGTGAAGCAAGTTTTGTTTGCATACAAGTCACACATTTCTGTTTCTTGTTCTGGTTGGATGAATGTAACTCTTTAGTTTCACGTTTTTGTTGTGCATACTAGGGGGGTGCAAAACGGGCTGAATTCAATTTGGATTCAGCCCAAATCAGGGACAGTGATTTGATTTGTTGATTCGGATCACTGTCTGTGACTTGATTCGGCCTAATCCAAATCTGAAGATTTGATGCTGATTTGGAGAATCAACGATTCGGACACAGGCACAGCTTTAAATGTTTTTTCTACATACCTCAAGGTACCAGCCACGGCTCGTGAATGCTGCAATGCTGGGGCGGTTGGAGCGACCCACACGAGCATGGGGGGAGCCCCCCGCATGCTCAGCAGCCAACCTGGAAGTGGACTGGAAGTACTTCTGGTCCACTTCCGGGTCTGCTGCCAAGCGCACTGGGGACCACCCCTGCCACGCTCGGCAGCAGACATTTAAAGCTGTGCCTATGTCCGAATCATTGAATCTTTCCGAATCTCTCTGAATTGATTCGGAGGGTTCCAGTTCGATTCAGAGAGATTGGAGGGTCTCCAGATTTGATTCAGACTTTGGGCCGAATCTCCGTTGAATCGAATCAGCCACCAAAGCTTCGCACAGCCCTAGTGCATACCCCTACCAATGAACTTCAAGTATTCACTCTCCCAGCAAACACTCCTACCAGTTGTTTGCTAGAACATTTATTGAAAGCAAAAGCGAAAATGGATAGAAACAGAAACAAAGATTTTAATTATCTGAACAAGCATCTGAATAATTTTCTGTACAGCTCTTCTGAGCACAGTGTATTCAGGTATTTCAGACATACACCAACACTAACCAATTGTGCAGGAAACCTAGTGGACACACTTTGAGATGGAGAGAGCGTACAGCAAACTGGTTAGCTAAGTGATCATGGCAGGCATAGGGATGCCTTGGAAGGGGAAAAAAATCACTAAAACTAAAAACTACGATAGGAAAAGAATGAGAAACTACAGCACCAACAATTCCAGCAACTGAACACTGTTTTTCTTTGTTGAAAAGCAGTATTTCATATAGTTATGTCCACCTTGGTATTTTAAGATCTTGATGCACTTGATGGCTATGTCAAAAAGAGAAAATAATATCAAATTACTCAGACTTCTGATGATCATTTCCTGCTACAGTCTCGACCATCTAACGTGTCATTGCCTTGTGTAAAGGGATTATCATTTCTTTTTCTTTCCCCATGGCCACTCAGTATTAATCAAGAGAAATCAACCTGGAAGGCAGGAAGTTTCCTGAAGAGTAGGTGGAAAGTTAAGGACTTGGGCTATACCTGAACTGCAGCAAAGCAATGCATCTCAAACCCCACAGTAACATCACAATTAACAGACAGCAATAATGAGGAATACAAGATATTTTACAAATAGCTCACTTGTGCTTCAAAACAAGCAAGCTGGAAGAAATATAGACTATTTTTCAAGGTTTTCTGATACTAGAGCAGCTCAGATCAAGCAGAATGCTGGCCCTAAGCTGTGTTTGTTCCAAGTACCATAATTATTAAGTTATTTGTACAACAGAATATACTTATAGAACATTTCTTTTAGGCCAAGAAATTCCCTGCCAGCCTCATTTGTTGCATGCAGCATTTCAAATTATGATTCATTTTCACACATCACTATTTAATCTCTATTGATAAACCACTTAAAACCAGCCTCTCTATATAAATAAAAACAGCCTCTCTATATAAATAGGGTAATGAGATACCGGTATATATCCATTAATGACTGCTCTATATGACAAATCATAGAAATTGTGTCCTCAGATCCCTATTGCATACCTGTTTGCTATCTTTGCATGCAAAGCTCCCATTAAACTACATTTCAGACGTTAGAACATTTTCTGACACACACTTGAACTCTCTCTCACCCCACATATGTCACTGCCTGGTGCAATTCATAATCCCCAAACTGCATTCTGGAACAGAAATTTTAATCTATGCTTTGTGCTGCATTTTAATCCATATTGGAATATACAGTGAAGTAGTCTATGAGGCAACCAGCAGAAAATTCAAATACCTTCTTTATGTTCAATAATTTAGTCTCTCTGACTCTCATTTTGATGTGTAATGATTAGAACAAAGCTAGCAGCAGCAGCAGAGAGCTTTGTAACTATAAAGCACTGCATTACATCACTTACAACTGCAAAGTGCAGCTGAGTATGTAATGCTCACATTCAAGGAGCTGCTCTTTTCTTCATGCATACACATGCAGATTTCACTAGCATCAACAGCACACACCAAAGGAAGAACATCTTTGCAAGCACTGATGGTAGGGGCGACATCCTAACCTGCTTTTGTATAAGCATCATCATTTTCCTCTAAGATGATTATTAATAAAGTGGAATCTTTTCATCCATTGTTCTCAATCACTGTTTCATGGGAATAAAGTGACGGAGGAAGGCATTTATCATTCTTACTCTGTCCTAATGTCAGATTTTGTGCTGAAGAAGCTATCACAACAAACTATGTATGGCAGTATGTGTAGTGTCACTTAGGACCAAATATTTTGTATTCAGTGTTTATCTGTATAGTTCTTAACAACAACGGTGTGTGAACCCAGCCTTATGATAATGTCACTGAGAAATATGCCTTGCCCACCTGCACCCACCTCATATATGAACAGGTTTGGAAGTTTGCTGAGTAAACAGGTCAGTATTGCTTAGGCATAGCGTCGCATAGACACTGACTTCGGTTTTTGCTGGTGGGCACTTGCAGGTGTAAAAAAATTAAATAAAATAACACCTCCTCCCCGGCTCATGGCAATTTAAACTCAGCGCATTGCTGGGCTGAGCCCAGGAATCAGCTTGAGCTAAAAGCTCCCAAAAGCCCTGCTGAAGCACCTCTTCTTTACAGACACTGCAGAGCCAGGTTAAAATAACATTCTGCTGCTTCCAGTAAAGCGCAGGGGGTTTTTTTGTTTTGTTTTGCAAAATCAAATATGCAAACCTGGGCCACTACAGAGTAGGCATAAGTGGACAGAGCTTTTGTCTCAGTGGTGTGTCCAATCTCACTCAGAAGATCATATAGATACATCCTAAAAGGCCAGGTAAGGAGAATTTAATAGCCCAATAATTAAGGGATTTGCAAAGTATCACAGTTCATGCATTAAGTATCTCCACTAGAAGCTTATTGATTTGTTTAGGTAAATTTTTAACTTTAATAGTTGGGAATCAAACACAATCCTTCAAGGCACGTTTTCTGCAATGGGATTTTGAGCACACAAAACAATGGAAAATGAGATGACATGTAACCAATTCCCATTTAATAATTAAGTGCTACATCAAATCCACTGGATTTAACAATGATAACGCCAGTGGATCCCTGCACTATCTTTTAGTACATATTTGAAAATATATGATGTGCTTCAGTACACAATGTGTGATCAAGTAAAATACATTTCAGACACAAGTCCAGCTCACCTATTCATAGTATATTAATTTATTTCAGATGGCCCAAAACTTTTTAAATGTAAGGGTGAAGAGAGACAATAAAACAAAACAAAACAAAAATTCCTACTGTTTCTAGTTCAGTTCAGTATTATCGGAGGGGAAAAAATCATTTTATTTCTTCATCCAATACGAAGACAAAAGAGAAATTGAGAGAGAGAAAAAACCAGTCATCAAAGCTGACATCTCTTCTCCAGGCAGACAGCATATTGGATACCAAACTCTATGCATCCTATTTCAAAAGCTCTCTGCAACTTAGATTTGCTGTGTCTCCCCAAAGCAACAGCTGGAAAAACCTCACTATGGAAAAAACCCTTATGCTCAGAGTAACAAAGGAATCAAAGCAACTGCCCACATAATGAAAAATATCTGAGAAAGAAGGAGGAGGAAGGGGAGTAGGAACTTTTAAAGTGCTTCATGTTACATGGTATTGTTGTTTTTTTACCTGCTGTCTTATTTCTCATGGTCTTTTTATATAATTATGCTTTGTCAGTATTTGCCTTGGAATTTGAATAATTTTGTAAAGAGAGAAACACTTGCAAATATAAAACCTACTATGTTCAGAAATCTCTACCATAAAAACTCTTGGGAGTCAGCCAGCTAGGTGAGAGCATTTCATAAACAGTCTGACGCACAATTAGTCAGGGTCCACTCCTGTGAACTCTGACATCCATCCGCAGTCCAGCAAGGCCCTTATATTGCCTGCCTACCAGAAATATCATACTACATCTGTTCTGGAATGATTATTTTCAATCCTCTGGGCCCTTATCTTGCAAGCCACTTTCATATAGTGTCCAAAAGGATGCAAAACACAGAAAGTGGTAGGGCTGTGCAAAGCTTCGTTAGTCAATTCGATTTGGAGGAGGTTCGGCCGATTTGGCGGCCGAATCTTCAAATCTGAATCAAATCGGGAGACCCATTAAAAGTTCTGAATCAAATTGACTTGGAGAGATTCAGCTCAGATTTGGAGATTCAGCCATAGGCTAAACAGGCAGCAGACTTTGAGGATGCTGGAAACAGCTGCCTCCAGCTGGTAAGTCTGTTGTGGTGGGCATGGGGGAAGGCAGATCAACGCCCCTACAGCAAGGGTGGGATTGGAGCTGGGGCTGGGACTGGGACAAGCTGCCCAACTGGGGCAGGGAGGCATAGGACTTGGGGAGGAGGGTTCCCGCCACTGTGTGCTGCCGGTCTGGGAGAGCATGGGAGTGGGCATGTGCCCCCGGACGTGTGCAGGGCGGGCTGGGCCGCACTCTGGATGGGCAGAAGGCACTGGGAGTGGGGGCTCTGCCCTGCTGCCGCTTGTCCAGCTGGGGTGGGTGCGGGGCAGGGTGCAATGCAGGTGCAGCTCACTCCAGGCAGAAGGTGCTGGGAGTGGGCACTATGCCATGGTCCTGTGCTGGGCGAGCAGCAGCAGGGCATGGTAGTGGGTGTGTGCACCCGAACTGAGGAGGGGCCGGTGGCAGGGGCTATGGGAAATTTTAGGGTGGCTGTAGCCCCTCCCCCCCCATAGCCCCTGCTCCACTGCAGAGCCAGGGCTGTGCCCCAGGCTGTGGCTGGGGCTAGCCGCCCAGAGCACAGCCCTGGCTCCACCCACCCGGCACAGATCTGGGGGTCACATGCCCACTCCCATGCCCTTCAAGACTGGCAGCGTGCAATGGCAGGAGCCCACCTCCCCAAGTCCAGTCCCCTCTTCTCCCCCAGCTGGGCAGCTTATCCCAGCCCCAGCTCCTCCCTCATCATAGGGGCGTTGATCTGCACCCCCCATGCCCCTTCCCTCCCCCCTCCATCCATAACAGACTTACCAGCTGGAGGCAGCTGTGTCCAGCGTCCTCAAGGACTAGTGCCTGTTTAGTCTATGGCCGTATCTCCAAATCAGCCCCGAATCTTCGGATCCGAATCGGCCAGATCAAACTGGGAGAGTGATTCAAATTACCAAATTGAATTACTGTCCCTCTGAGTCAGCCAGATCCAAAACCAAATTGAATACTTGCTGCTTCGCACAGGCCTAGTAAGTGGCACTTTTCCAGTTTTAAATTTTCCTGGTTTTAATGCCTTAGAAAATAAATAAAACAGTCTGACCAGTAAAACTATGGTATTCACTCAAACTGATTTTGTCCATGCTATGAATTCAGTATAAGACCTCAGCAAGGTAAAAAGTTAATTAGGGCACTAACAAGCCTGCGGATTTATAAATCACTGAACCTCACGGAAAGATTAGCGTGTGCAGGGATTATTCTTAAATGTGGGTCACCACAACCTTATTGTAAGTATCTGAAAGTTACTCATTTCCTTTTCTCTATCTAGCCTCCCTTAGAAAAATCAGCTATTTGATTAGAATGTGGCCTGATACATCTGACTTGCCAAGTGCAATATTTTCACTGCACAAACTAGAAGCCAAAGTGAATAAAAATAGGCATGGACGTTACAATGGGATCAGAAAAGTTATTATTGCTACCATGTTCACAGGAATATGTGCTCTCCTTATCTGAGGTCTGGCTCTCCCTCACCAGCAACATTTTTGCACTCAGAAGTGCACCTTGGGCACAAACTCACGGGAAGCGCCATACCTTTTAAGTACTTGATTTGTACTTGCATGCCGGTCAGTAGGAGTGCAACTAAACAGTTCTGCACCTGAACATGTTCTGCTGACTCCAAAAGAAAGCACTGATTTTGCTTACATCTGGCCACAAAGGGATGTACCTCTTTGAAAGAGATGGGCCTGTTTCACTATGTCCCACCCTTTCCCCCAAAACCACTTCAAAATGTTGCCCACATCTTTCATCCCTATGTTTCTTTCCTTTACCCAGTAAAGGTGCTGGTTTCAACATCATGCCCCTGAGTTACCTCAACACCACAAAAGAATGGCTGTCATGGGCTCTATCAGCTTTCTGTGACCTGTTCAATCACCACAACACAGTGGTTTGCTAGCAATTCGATCATTAAGTAAGCAGTGCTTATTCACTGGAAAGCTAATGCCACATTTCCTGTTAAATGCTCTTTTCTTCTAATGTTTTCACTCTAACTTTTTGTGAGTACCCAAGTAAGCTCTACCTGCACTGCCTACATGTTTGGTGAAGGAAGACCAAGGGACCACTGCTGCTGCCGTTAAAGTCAGCAGTGATTACAGGTCAGAAGTGGACCAAACAGTGCCTCTCACAGAAGCCTCTGTCTCAGATGGACTAAATTCATGTCGTTCATTAACGTTGCAGCTCAGTTATTATAATCCCTTGATTAGCAGTAAATTCTGATTTTCATATAAAATCAAGCTGTCAGCAAAACAGGAGGTGATTTTGGTTTTATTACTGGTATTACAGTTAAACATCATCGTACCATATTAAAAAACAACCAATGCCAACCAACCAGGAAGGGTTCCAGCCTGCCACTATCTTCTGTATCTGGATTAAAGTCACTGCACTCCTCTGATGAATCCTATTATACTAATCCACTCTGATTCCATCAGTCATCGTAAGATACTCAACATTAGTCACAAGGGTTCTCATCATGGGCTAATTACACATTATCCATGTCCATTTAAACACTGAGGTTAGCCAAGGATAAAAGTCCTTCACAACCTAACTGATGTCCATTCATTCAGCTGAAACACTGCATACTTCCATTATACACAGGGTCTTTCTAGGTGCCAGGATTCCTGTGATCACCGGTAGGAACTGGAGATGTCACTTATTTCTTCTCTCCTCATGCCTATCTATCACCTCCCACTTTTTGCTATTTTTATATTATGGTATAGGCACCCCCTATGGAAATCTATTGGTGAATTTATTAGTATGGAGGAATTCTGAAGGTACTGTGCCTTGTACTTTAATGGCAACTGTGCCTTGCCATTTTCTCATTTTTTCCCTGTCTCCATCTGCCCTGGAAAAAAACGTCTGTACTGATTTAAAAAACAACATCAAACTTTGAAAACACAAGTATTCAAATACATGCAAATATATATCCCTTCAACCTAAGTTAGCATAGGATGTTTTCAATTTAATGCATCTCTTGTTTATTATCTTGTGTATTCCACCCCGGCATTTTGAGAGACATATTTGGATAATAACAGGTATTTAACAAGACTCCAAGCAGCATCTACCTCTTTTACATTTCAGCTCCACTTCTCCTAGCCCATTGGTGAGTCTTATCTGCTACAAATTATATAGTTCGGTGCTAGAAAAAAGGGGGCTGAAACATGGTAAGTGGAAGCAATTCCATTTTCTGTGATCTTTTTCTCAGAACTCCAGAATAGTAAGACTAAGACTGCAGGTGCACAGCACAATTATTATCGAGTAACATACCCCTTTTATTCTGAAGTAAATTTATTCCATAATAAGAAGCAGACACATGACCAGCTTTCCAAGGCCAGCTGCCCACCGTGGCTGTTAGTATGGCACTTAGATGACAGTACAGCCAATTTTTACTGAGCAAATGATCAACCTGGGATGAAATCAGAGCTGGCCTTAGGGAAAATGGTGCCCTGGGTGAACTTGTATTTTGGCACCTCTTCCATCCCCACCAAGTTAGTGCTGCTGCTGTGGCAAGCAGAAGCAGTGATGCAGGGGTGTGGGGTGCAGTCCAGCAGGGAAGCAGAGTGCATGGTGTGCTTGAGTGCATGGCATGGTGTGCCAGGAAGGTGGGCAAGCAGATGTAGGAATCACCTCACCCACACATGCCCAGCTTAGCTTCTCCTGAGCAGTGACTGGAGGCAGGGGGTGGGCTGGGCTGGGCACCTCTCCCCCTGCCTGGGGTGGAGATTAGCCAGGATAGGGCCGGGGGAGAGCAATGCTGTAAGCATGAACTGCTTACATGTGTTTGTGCATTTGGCACCCCCTGACCATGATGCCCTGGGCAGTTGCCCACTCTGCCCACCCCTCAGGCTGCCTCTGGATGAAACTGAATACACACATTATGCTCCAAGTAGTAACTTGTTTGTAAGATAAGGGCCAAAGTTACTACATATTTTTCAAGGACTACCCTTACCCTGGATTTGAGTGATAAACTCTGTAGTATGGCTATGTCACGTGTCCATTCTACTTTTGGTACATAGTGAAGTGAAGTTATTAGGTGGCAAATGTGTTGTGTACTGCACATATTCACATTCTACATCCCATCAGGAAAATGCCTGTACATTACTTAGGAACAAAGAACTGGAAGGGACCTCTACCTTCCTGTCTGTTCATTCTGTTTTTAATAAAAAACACTGGGCTTGAACCTGATTCCACTGAAGTCAATCACACCATTTCTGAATTGCTGCATTAAGAGCATGCCTGGATTCACATACTTAGAAATAATTCTATTTCCTCAAATAATGAATTATTTTATGGCATTATTTAGCCGATGCTGCGGCTAGTAAAGCGACCAAAATGCTGGCTTG
>NW_017728994.1:65092840-65096558 GCF_001723915.1 Gavialis gangeticus | reverse complement strand
AGCCCTAATGTCTATGAAATCTATGAAATCTATGAAATTTATTACACCCCAGGAACCAGCCATTTAATTATTCAGACAGCTGCAACATGGGCCATACTTTACCAAAATAAGATAAACTAATCAAACTTATTCTAATCAGCCATCAAATCATACAGAAGTTCAGCGTAAATTTTTAAACTTTAACTTTTACAAACTAACTAGTTAACCATTAGCCAGAGCACATCTAATCTCTAAGCCAGACACATGCAGTTAAGCTGCGATGAACAGCTGCCACTTAAATATTCAAGTGACATGGGATTAGGAGTGGGGCTTTCCCACTGATTTATTAATCATTAGTATAATAAAAGAAAGGTCACTGGAGAATGACATGTCAGAATAATATTCCCCTGATTTGGAACTAAATGTCTCATTGCAGTAGGACATTGTTGTCCTGTCAGCTTTCTATTCACTTGACATCGCCTTCCAAGTATACCACTGAGTTAAATCTCCCTGGGGATATTGTGACCTTTTGGTTAAAAGCACCATAAGGGTCCTTCAAAACTGGCTACACACATCTGACTAAACATCACATATTATAATCAGGGCTGATTTCAGTCTAGTTGCAAATACAGAGGCCACATGCATCACTGGAGCAGCCTCACTCTGATGATGCATCACACTGACAAGGCACTAGCCAACACGCTGTAGAACTATCAATAAAGAAAAGCTTCAGATCCTGATGAATAAAGAGGATTTATGCTGGGGAAGCTTTTTCCCTCTGGAACCCTTGGGGTCTTTTTTCAACTCATTTGAATCCCATTGTTCAAAAGCCTGA
The DNA here is from genome assembly GCF_001723915.1 of Gavialis gangeticus. Classification (NCBI taxonomy): domain Eukaryota; kingdom Metazoa; phylum Chordata; order Crocodylia; family Gavialidae; genus Gavialis; species Gavialis gangeticus. The sequence continues at coordinate 65,095,744 of NW_017728994.1, read as the reverse complement.
AGCCTGGAATGACTGAACTTTTAACTTTTGAACTTTAAGAGTCAAGTCATTAGATCTCATGCTTAAGGCAAAATGCACCACCAGCCAGGGTCTGTTATATGCAAAAACCACCCATACTTGTTATGCTAGCCAGCACATAGATCAAATTCTGCTACCAGATACAAAGCATGTGGTCCTCTACAGGCAGAACCCTGTGTTATAGGGCTGTCTCTTATCTGCCCTCACCTAATTTTGGAAGCACAGGAGTCCTGCAAGGAGACGGTGATGGCATACTTCGTGTAGAGACCAGCTATCAGCATGCTTTTTGATTTCAGATACTCTGAGGTGCACACAACTTCAAACTTCACTCTGAGAGGTTTAGTCGCCTTATTGTTAAAAAAAAATAGCAGCACTCTGGTTCTTAATCTGTGCACACTCACACACATATTACAGGCATAAAACAGATACCTCGGTATCTGAGGAGGAGAAAGAAGACAAGGTAATCTGCCTGGCTAGCTTCAGTGCTTCTATCCTCATTGCAGCAAACTCTAACTCCTCCTGTCAGTAGTTTGGTTGTGAACAATTCACAGAAAAATGGGTTAAAAACATGATGTAACCATTTTACACATTCAAAAAATGAATGTCATATTTCAACATAGCATGAGGACAACTCTTGGATGACACACACATGCAGTGTACCTTTCAGAATTCAAACATCAGCAAAACACAAAACCAGGTTTACAGTTAGCTTTGATATGGTTCTGTCTAGAAACACCTCCATCAGGGGCCAAATATTACATGCTTTGGGGTACAAGAATATTTTCCGAAATGAAATTAGCTATAGGACCTTTTTTTTCCAATGGATTTATTTCTTCTTCCTTTCATTAGTCACTATATGTTCGTTTACAGCAGGAATTGCAACTTTTATCAGCAGTTTTGAATGTAAATCTTGAAATTATTTTGGAAAATCTGCCATGATACACACAGATTTGCTTTCAAAAGTTATTTCCTTTCTTTGGAAGAAAGCAGGCAAATTACATACTGGGCACAATTAATACGAAAGAATGCCTGACTGGCATCTCCACTATTAGGTCCTAAAACAACTGTCTCTGTGCTTTTTGATATATTGACTAAAGTAAGGTATATGACATCATAAACTCTCCATCCTGAGTCCTGTGTTCAAATTTCTGAGCTTTTTCTTTTCTTAAATAAAATGTTTTATGGAAATGCATAAAATTAGTAAGATCATGTTGCCGAGATAAAGATACTAAAATTCCTGAACTAACATTTGTATTCTATTTTATTCACTGACAGGTTCATCTCACTCCCTCTTAAAACTTTCTGCAAGGCAAAAGGAACTTTGGAAATTGCTTGAAACTTAGTAAGTTTTTGTAAGATTAGGAAATGTGTTCTCTACTGATGTTAGACAAACTTAAAGGAACACTAACATTTACACTTTTGCTACAAACCTGAAGTTTCTGAGCAAATACTGGGGGATTCTTTTCTGCTAAATCAGGGTCTAGATATTCAGGCTGATTGTTTAATGAAGTTTGCTGGGATATCCTATTGAGAAGAGCATCAGCAGAGACAAAGGAGTCCTCAGGAGAAGTCTAAAGGGTAAGGAGGATATAGAACAAATCAGAGGTTGTCAACATGTTTTCAGGCTGAAAACCATACACCTGCCTTGGTTATGTTTTCTTTTGGGCACAGATAACTGATGAGCAAATACAGACAAAATTGAACAAGGGTCCAGTCATTATATTCCCACAAAATTGAGGAGTGAAATAAGTGATGTCAAAACCTCTAAAGCAGTGATTCTCAACCAGGGTACCAGCAGATTCTTTGAGGGGTCTGCCACAAAGTGCGAGGAGATAAGCAGATAAGGGCAGGCTTACATTTGTTCCTGCCTTGCTGATATGACACCCCTGCCTCCTGCAAGGAGGTAAGCAATGTAATACTTAGATTTGTTTTTAAAATTGGGTTCCAATCAATTCACAGATTTTCTGGAGAGTGCCTCAGATCCAAAAAAAGGTTGAGAACCATTGCTCTAAAGCAATAGGTCCCAGACTGTGGTTTACTGACCATATCTTGGTACCAGGCAGTCATCACAGTCTGTCTGTTTTCAAGCAGTGAAACTTTCTGAAAGCTGTAGCTCAATCGAGGACTCTTCAAAGAGTTCCAGAGGCTTGTTTGAGTAACTGAACTGAAAAAACTACCACCATTAAACTTTTTGAACGTACTACAGTGTTTTTGCATGTTTCTTTAGCATAAATTTAGTGAGAGCCAAAATTGCAGGTGACTCCAAGCCTGAAAGCTATCAGCAGGGGACAGAATCACACTGTTACTGTCAACAGTAACTTTTTAGGACACAGCAGGGTGTCCCATCAAATGCTGCTATAACCAGTGAAAATTAAGCTTCTTTATCAAGGGGAGACCAAAGCCACCATACTGAATTTTTGCCTGGCACCAAAATGTGGATACACTTTCTGCACTGGAACATTGTGTGTAATTAACAGTAATTATATGCATGTTCTAGCTGAAGAATCTGCATGTTCACCCTTTCAAAACTGAGGATTGGTGTCATAGGAAAATGTTTCCATCACTCTGGTTGCAATTACTCACTATTTCAATGGTCTCTGAAGCTGTTCCTAGGGTCATCGGCTCCAAGTCTTTCTGTTTAGATTTGTCAGGTGCCTGTAAGTGCGTCTCTTGGCTAGCAGTCAGGGCACGAGAAGCTGGATGCTGTATTTTCATTCCAGAGGAAAGCTGGGCTTCAGTCTCCTCGAAACTTGACCTGAAATAAGATAGCACAGTGGTTCGCAAACTTTTTTTTTTGCAGCCCACTTGAAAATTTCTGACGGTCTCAGCAGACCGCTTAAACTTCTTTTTGTTCTGCAAATCAAAGTGCACAACTCATATTTTAGT
>NW_017728994.1:65082799-65087840 GCF_001723915.1 Gavialis gangeticus | reverse complement strand
CCCACTTGAAAATTTCTGACGGTCTCAGCAGACCGCTTAAACTTCTTTTTGTTCTGCAAATCAAAGTGCACAACTCATATTTTAGTATCAGTAGTTTTACCTTACAAGTACAGATATTCTCAATTGTTCCTCAGCCTTTCTGTGGACCACCTGAATGGAGCTCATGGACCAGTGGCGGTCCACAGACCACAGTTTGAAACCCTCTGAGATAGCATATATATTTTCAGACTGAATTAGGAGCCCTATGCAGATCAATCAAACGCTGCTACAAATGTAGCAAATCCTTTTTAGTTAAACAGCCACACTCTCAGACTCATAAAAGCTAGTGTAACATGATACTACTACAATAATTCAATCTTGTACCAGTTCTATCTTGCAAGATTTTGAAATATACTTCTCAAAGCCCACTGATTTGAATTTCTGGTTGGCAACTTTGAAATACGTTTCTCAAAGTAGTACACCAAAATAATCTGGATAAAATCAGTTCTGGTGGAAGAGACATGAATATCTGATGCATCACTAAATATTTGCTGGGGTTTTGGTTGTAGCCGTGTTGGTCTAAGGACATCGGCAGGCAAGGTTCTTTGAGTCAATGTGATTATCTTTTATTAGACCAACTGAGCAGTTGGAAAAAATTTCTTGGCAAGCTTTCAGACGCAGTCACTCTTCTTCAGGCATAGGGAGTCTTTGCTGTTCTGAGATTTCATTTTCACTGACATCCTGCCACACGTTCAGCTTCTTTCATTTGCTGGAGTCTCAGAACAGCAGAGACTCCCCATGCCTGAAGAAGGGTGATTGCATCCAAAAGCTTGCCAAGAAATATTTTTCCATCTACTCAGTTGGTCCAATAAAACATATCACATCTACTCACTAAATATTTAGGACTTGTCCCTTGTTTATCATTTCTACATGTATTCATTTATTTATTTACCAAATAACGGTTTTAACCAGAGCCAATGACATTTGTAAAGGTCAACACAACCCATAACTCTTATCATCATTAGAAAATGGATGAACTGGCCAGAAAACGGTGGTAGTTTAGAAGTGTCAAAACAAGAGTTACAGTCTGGAGGTTTTACATAAACTGCAATGAAACTAACTTTAAACTTTAAGAAAAAGCTATAAGCATTGAATCACAATATACATTGACAAGAGCACTTAGCCTGAGTACAGATTTAGAAGTAATCAGCAAAGCTGTGCCATGGAGATACAAGGTTTGATTCTCCACTCACTGTGCTACTGACTAGTTTTCCTTATCCTCCAGACCTCTCGCTGACACGGGCTGTTTCAAAATAAAGTAGGCAAAAATAAAATACAGGTTTCCCTCGATTTATGCTGTACATGTGATCCCGGAGGACAGCGCATAAATCAAATTTGCATAAGGAGAATGCACTTTACAATGCAACAAATAGGGATAGGTTCCCATGGCAGTGAGGGAGGGAGGGAGGAAGGGAAGGAAGGAGGGAGGTAGTGAGGCTGGGACTAGGGAAGAGGTGGAAGAAGGGGTGCCGCTGCTAGGGCTGCACAAGGCAGTAAACCAGAGGGAACAGAGCGACACTCACCCCAGCCCGGGCTGCAGCGGTCCTGGGAATGGCCAGTGCCAGCTGCCTGCAGCCACTGGGCTGCACCATGCTCCGCCTGTCCCCACTCACCCTGCTCCTGGTGCAGGCAGCTGGTGTCAACTGCTCCCGGGGTCTCTTCTGCAGCCAAGGCTGGGGTGAGTGGGACCATGGTCCTTTCCTCACCCCCAAGACTTACTTGCTTAGGCAGGAGGAGGCATCTAAGCCGATTGCACGAGAGTGAATTTACCTTGCATATAACGAATTATAGGTCTAAATATGCTCATTGCATAAGAGAGAATTTGCATATAAAGAACCTGCATACATCAAGGGAAACCTGTACAGAAAGCACTGCCCAAAGCAGAAATTATTTAACTGTAATCCTTACCCCAACACTCTTTTATAATGAACTATACTTTACTTAAGTGACATACCCTGAACATGGAGTTGTCGAATCAGAAAGTCTGACTGGAGGGGATTTAACTGGACTCTCCTGCTGAGCGTCAAACATAAGATACAAAGACTGTTTCTTCTGGGTACTATCATCCTTCAAAAGACAAGAAAGGACATATTAAACAACTTCCCATATTATACCAGTTCACTGACTCTAATGACTGACAAACAGCATTTCCATCTGAAGCTCCCAATCTAGGGTCTTCAGATTAGTATTTACTATTTGGTGCTAAAACACAATGTATAATATGTCATTAAAAGAACTGCCTATTTTATAAAAAAAATAAATAATCACCAGTGAACACACAATTCACTTTTAAAATTGTTTTTCACTGCCATTTGGGATTAATTAGAATTGAGGTACTGTCTAAATTCTGTAACCTGTTCTTTTGGGATAGATCACATGGCACTCACTGACTGAAAGCGTCATCAAAAAATTAATTGGAACCGACTTTCCTTCATCAGATCAAATACCCAAGGGTTTCCCATTGATGGAATGCTTCACTCTTATGAGCCCTATAGAGAACTTAGAAATTAATAAGATCCTAAATGTCTATCTAATTAATCAAATAAATATAAGACAAAACAATCTGATATTTTAAAATCCTGTATTTCCACATTTTACACCAAGTCTGAGCTTTGAAGAAAAGCACTTATTTCCCATTTCCTTCCACAAAAACATTTAGTCATGGTTTGTGGATTTCCATGCACTGTTTAGTAACCCAATAGAGATTGCTCTGGGAATTTTTATCTGTTTTTAATTTGCAAAAAGGGCAACTGAAAATTTATCTCAGATTAAACAGCCTCTACAAGCACAGGGGCAAACAAAGTGCATACAATTTACCTGACTAAAAGGAACTGTACGTACAATCTGCTTCAGGCAGATGTACAGTTAATTCAGTGTGTAGCTGGGAATTGTCCACATGGCATTACCACAGCAGTTCATAATGACTACAGCTTGGAAATAAATGGAAGTGGAAATTTGCAAGTGAAAACTTACAGGCACAGAGGAGCCTATTTTCTCCATATATTCTATTTCATATGAGTTGCCATAATCCAGCTCTGCAACAGAAAGAAAAATGTTCCTAGTATATGGGGGGAAATACAGTTTTTGCATATGTGAATGAAATATTAACTACACATTTTTAAGTGTTATTCCTGCCCTGAGGCTTTATTAGTGATGCTTTTCTAACAAGCATGAGAAACAAAATATAAGCCCTATAGCAAAAAAAGGCAAAATTTGATCCATGCTATTATGAATTTGCCTGCAAAACTCCTACTCAGTCTGTTTTCTTTGTCCAAGACACACTTTCACATCCAATGACTATTACTGAAGTAGCAAACCCACTGTGTAATTTTCCACTCTTATGGCATCTTAACCATAGCTCATTACAAATCATCAAAAATATTTTTCTTGATAATTATTACCTTCAGTGAAAGAAGAAAGATTTTGCAAGTTCATGAAAGATCAAATTTGCTCGTATGTGAAAGTATGCAGATCTTAATGACAAATTATAATTTTGTCACTTGAGATAAAAGATGGATTACAAATCCAGAAATTCACTTGGCAAAAGATAATTAAATAGCATTGCTATTTCAAATTGCTGTTATATAGGGACAGTCTGAGGAATAAGTATTTACAGAGAAGCTTTGTTCTCCAACCTCTAATAAATGCCTTTACTGCTCTACTATTTCATATCTCTTAATTATTCATAGGAATTAGCCAGCACTGCTTTCATGTCCTAGTCACACAGGGGAGAACTGATATAGACAGATACGCAGACAAAGAAACTGCTGACACAGACAGGAGATAAGTGAAACAAATATGAGATTAGGGCTTGATCCTGCCAATACATGAGAATACCTTGCATGAGTAGTCCTACCAAAATCAACAGGTCTATAACATTAAGAAAAGAGTTTTGCTCAGCACGCCACAGCTGGCCTGTGCTCTGGGCCAGCTGCAGCTGGGAGGCTGTAAGCAGCTGCACTGGGCTCTGAGTCACTGGCACTGGATCTGTAGTGGTGGCAGCTGCACACATGCCTCTGGGTAGATAGCATGAGAGGGGCCTGGGGCAGCGCAACCCTGGCCCCTCCCCTGCCATCCTCCCAGAAGCATGTGTGCAGCTGTCATCACCACAGAGCCGGTGCTCCAGAGCCCGGTGCAGCTGTTTGCAGCCTGCGGACCATCTACTACACCTTCTCAGAGCCCTGGCCAGCTGTGGCAGGCAGCCAGGAGGCTGCAAACAGCTGCACTAGGCTCCAGAGCCCTTAGCCGGGTTCTCTGGTGACATGGCTGCATGCGTGCCTCTGGGTGGATGGCAGTGGAGGGGATGAAGTTGCACTGCCCCAGTCACTTCCCCTTTTGTCCACCCAGAGCCATGCATGCACCCACCACCACCACTGAGCCAGTGCTGGTGCTCCAGAGCCCAGCACAGCTGTTTGCAGACTCCTGGGCAGCTGCAGCTGGTGGCTGGGGGGCTGCAAACAGCTGCACTGGGCTCTGGAGCCTCTGAACCAGCTCCGTGCTGATGGTGACTACATGCAAGCTTCAAGGTGCAGGGCAATCCCTCCCCTGCTATCTGCTTCAAGGCACACGTGCAGGCGCTGCCAGCAATGAGGATCAGGCCCCCGCAGCTTCCACGTGGTCTGCCCTTTCCATGCCAAGTTAGGGTTGGGGTGTTTTTGCCACTTCAGCCATGCTGTCCCTGTACACCATACCACATAGACTAGTTGTTGTCAAAACCAATGAGGCTCATTTAAAAAAATAGCAAGTAAGTGTAAATGTCTTAACTGTCTAAAGGAAACAGGAGGAAACTACTAGGCCTGAGCAAAGCGGCTAGTATTTGCTTCGGATTCAGCCAGTTCGGGGGACAGTGATTCAATTCGGTGATTCAAATCACTGTACTGATTTGATCTGGCCAAATCACTCATGCAGGGCTCTCCATGCAGCACGGGGCAGTGGGGATCGCCCTCCTGCCTGGCAGTACCCAGCAAGTCTGGGCTCTTTTTTAAAGCAGTGGGAGCTGGGG
>NW_017728994.1:65080081-65082766 GCF_001723915.1 Gavialis gangeticus | reverse complement strand
CTTCCTCCAGCCCCCCTCCCCCACCCCCTACTTGGAGTCTGGAGTCTGGCTCCAGCTTCCTGCTGCAGCAGGCAGGGACTGTCCAAATCACTGAAGCTTTCCAAAGATCTGAGAGCTTCGAATCAATTCAGACCTTTTAATTGGTCCCCTGATTTGATTCAAATTTGGAGATTTGGCCACCGAATCAGGCCGAATCTCCTCTGAATTGAATCAGTACCTGAAGCTTCACACAGCCCTAGAAACGACATGTATTAAATATATACTCCTTTCTACCTCGAGCAAAAAAAGAAATACAAATACTGGCATTAAGTGTGAAATAAGATCATGTAGCACCTGTGCAGAAGAAATCAGGAAGTAAATTACTAAAAGACTTCACTGGTTTGGAAATACCTCTATTTGTTCCAACTCCCCAACTTGCAGTCAGTTGTACAAACTAGCTCCTAACTCCTGGTGAATAACCTATTTGAAAGTGTACACCAAGGGACAGACTGTCAGTGTCCTCTGCTGGCAGATAGGGTAACAACTGTATGTCAATTTAATCCCCACTTTAAGGGCCATGCAAATATAATCCATGTGATTTGATTTTGGGGTTGATCTTCATTTAACCTCAGTTGGTTCCAAGTGTAGTTTGTGGATAGAGATGCATGAACTAGAAACAAAAGAAATTATTTGGCTCATTAAAGAGGATTCTTTTCTGATATCTGTGGTTTTTCACACACAATTAAAGTAGATGGCAAGATGAGGGCCATTCCAATGAATTAATGAAGTGGTATGAATGAGTCTGAGTGAACAGTATGTACTGGTGGAGATGTCACTGTACAAAGACAGCTTTTGGTGACAGGAGAATAGCCACAACATCAAAAAATGTTTAAACAGATGCATCAGTAGGCATCCCTGGAATCAATCAAAGATTTCCCAAAGCAGCATGAGCAGAACTGTCATGGGAAGGAATGATTATTTTTAAATGATCTCAAAGAGGAAGTACTGTTGATTATAATTAATGTGCAATCTGAAACTCCGCACATACTACCCACACATGTGAGGCAAGAGGATTAGCATTTAATTAGGAGGTCTGTTCACTTTCTGTTAATAGGTACAAGCTGAAATGATGGGTTTTAGTGCCTCCATAAAGTGGGTTGTTTGTTCAAAAAATAATTTTTGCTGCACCATTTCTTTAAAGACACAGCATGAATGTTATATGATGTAGTCACTTAAAATGCATTTGATTCCTATATTTATGCATTAATCCATTTAACAATGGTAGGAAATAAATTATTCAGAGTGATCCATCCAAAAAGGGACATCAACAGACCTCAGAAAGGTCCTAGACATAAAAACAGTTAAGTGTATACATGAATATTCATATGCGCTGTACAATTAAACCCAGTACAGTTACTCCCATGCATAGTTAGGCACATGTTTGCTAGGTTATGCTGTAGAAGCCTACCTAATCTGGCTGTCTTTAACAAGACAAAATTTCAATATTATTTTAACATCCCATTGGGCCTTTGGGCAGAAAAGATTAATGATGGAGAAAATGAAATCAGCAAGGTCTGAAAAAGATGCCTTGGAAATGGATTAGCCTTTTCATATTTATAACTTCCTTCATTTATAAGTTGCATCCTTAGGGCAGATCTGCAAAGCCCTTCTTTATGCGACTGTGACTCCCTGCGAGAGTGAGAAATGCTCATTCACAAGAAATAGCTTCTGTCCCTTTCTTGTTTCACAGACTATGAACAATATCAAGAATTAATGATACTATAGAAAATTCTAACAGGATCTTACAATTGTTTGCCTCAAAAAATTGATGAACAACTCTTGGAACAACAGAACAGAATAGCATAGCATAGAATATGTATTAGTGAAAGCTAATCTAGACATTGCTGGATATCCTGGGCTTTTATATATTTATAATGTATGATGAAAGCTGAGGGTTTAGAGAGACATGCTGTGTTAAAGAAGGAAGTTTATATATAGCAGACAGATTTATGGCAGAATGTGAATCTGGATCCGTCAGTACTGAAGCCCAATTCTCTACCGCTTGAGGTCAAAGACTACAGGCTCAGAAAAAAACCAAAGCCATTTCTTTCAGTGGTCTTTGGACTGGGTATAAGCACATTAGCTGAGAGCAGTATCAGCCCACAATCCCTTCTGTTTAAGCCACAAGAGGTCAAAAGAAATTTCTCCTTCAGTTTCCCCCCCCCCATTCTTTCTTGCCTTTGCCTTGAGAAATAAAACGTTGACTGGAGTAGGCTGGTGGTACATAAGCTTACCCTCTGTAGGAGAGTTGAACTTGGTCTCATTTACAAATGTAGATAGGTCAGATGGCTCTGGGTAATCCTGTTTATCCGAATTCAGATCCACAGTCATGCACGTCCATTTCTGACTGGTCACTGAAGATGCCAGTTTTTCCTCATCTGTCGCATGAACCACAGTAGATATAACTGGGGGTGTTTCTGGAGTAGGCAATGGAGTAGAGTCCTGCAGAGAAACAAGGCAACTTGGCTTTATCGTTCTTTGTGATCATGCCAAACAACTAGAAAGAAAGATTTCTCTGAATTCGTTCACCAGGTTTAATTTCCCTCATAAACGCTTTAATTTCATGCAACCTACTGCAGGTCCATATAACATACCTGAGTAGTTAGAGCTGGAGAACTAATTTTTCTTGCTAATTAAAATCTCTTT